>NW_020455466.1:1556663-1763863 GCF_003342845.1 Nothoprocta perdicaria | reverse complement strand
CCCCTCCCCCCGCCTCCCTTCCGCACGGGGCGGGGGGGCCGCGCGCGGAGCGCCGCCGTTGCGGCCCCGCCCGCCCGCCGCCGCCGTAGCCGTTAACGGCCGTTGTGGCCGTYGGTGCCCGTCGGAGCGTGGGAAGGGGCTCCGTGCGGCGGGGCTGGTGCGGGGGCACCTGGCGGGGGGCAGGGCCAGCGCCCGGTTTCCCGGCCCCGCGGCGCGGGGGGCCTGCGGGAAGTGTCCGGGAATCACCCACATAAACGGGCACGTGGGYAGGGGGGCTCGGGACAGCCCCAGGCGCCGCGCGGTGACCGGGAGCGGCTTCCACCCGTTCCCCCAAGGGCTCCCTTGTGCGCGTGTCCTTCCCGGCCGGTGCCMGCCCGCGGGAATGCGGCGCGGGGCGCCCGAGCTGGGGCCCAAGGGCCGCCCCCGCTCCCCGGWCTGCAGCAGCCCGTTACCCTTAGGGAGCTGCGACGGGGGCTCTGCAACGGGAGCGGCTGGGCAGCCCTTGCTGCCCCGGCCGGCCTTGCTGCTTTTCCAAGCAGTGGTCCTTCCAGGCTCTGGCTTTCCTGCCTCGCCCGCTTTTCCTTTTTGTCTTTTTTTTATTTTTGTTTTATGCCATTTTCTGCAGCTTGTTTGCTCATTGTTAGATTAACAGCTTTTAGCTGTGTACTGGAAGGCTTTGAATTGAGAGCCAATGAAGTTTTAAGCAATCTTAGTTCTGACAGAGCGTCTGTTCAAGTCCAAACTATGAACATCCACACTTCAAAATTTAGTTGAAAATAGTAATCTCTYTTTAACTTCCCTGGCTTTCTGTTCACTCTGAAAATAAGTAAGCTTTTTTTTTTTTCCCCCCCCCATCCTTTAATGATTTATGTGCGTTTCAGTACTGTAAACCTCTTGGTTTAGATTTGCTTTTGATGAAAATAGTTAAAGGGCTTTTTTTTTTTTTCTTTTTCTGTAAAGTGCAGATAAACAAAATTGTGACTTGGAGAAGGCATTTTCTCATGCTGTTTGGTTCTTGGTATCCGTCAAAAGTTGCACTGAGCTGGCAAGAAGCAGCAACAGACGTGCCCTGTTGCTGCTTTCTTTCCCATGGATAGCTCAGTTTATAGTTTTTGTGATTTATGCCCACCTTCAGACAATGATGTTTAACTCGCATGGGATTTTTGTTGTCCTAAAATTCATTTAATACAGGATGTGATGACTTTCTTTATGTTAGTGTGACTTATCTTGAAGAAAATACCATCAATCTACATTTTAATGTCAAGATTTTTTTTTCTTTCCTCTGTATGGGAAATTTACCTTTTTTTTAGAACGTGTCAGAAATGAAACAATTTAATTAAAGCATGTTACCAAACTTACATTTTCTTCTAGGGGTATAATAATATAGAGTTGTCCTGTGTTTTCGTGGTCTTGGTTCAGTAAATGACACTTTTTCAGAGACTGCATAATTCTTTTAACTTTACAAATACTTTAGCAGAAATTAGTGTATTTGTATACAGAACCTGGGTCATTTTCACTACAAGAAGTAATGTTCACAGAATGTTTTTGAATGTATAGCACATAGATCGTAATGTTTCGAATAGTAAGATTCCTTGTGATTCTGAAGCATTTTTTTTTTCTTTTGCTGTTGAGATTTTTTTGAGGCCAAAGCAGACAATACGGGGACAGCGTAGGCCCTCAGGTGAGCTATCAGTAGGTTACATTAGAAGGGATCAGTATCCACTGGTAATTAATGCAGTTTGTTCTTATGCTGCTCCTCCCAGTGAAGCTGGAGTAAAGCAGCTAAGAGGGCAGGCTAGAAAGACAGGGCATGGCCTCCTTTCATGAGGAAAGCTTTTGAGATATGTTAAGCCTTACTCAATTTATTTCAATGCATTGTTCATTTAATTGTGCAAGTCTTAAGTACAACACTTGGAATTAGACATAGTTTTTGAGTACTTTAATACTGTAGCTTCTGCCCTTTCTCCTTCATTATAATACATTAAAAATAAAAAATATGCATTGCAGTAGGATGGTGCAGAAAGCTGAATGTCAGAGTTATTCTTAAAAACATGGGTGCTGGCACCTGCTGCAAGAATACATGAAACAATATAGAGATTTGTATTCCAGCACAGAATGGGCCAGGGAAGCTCGGAGGGGAGCTGCCCGCACGTCTCTTGCTGGGGTTCCTGCCTCTAGCATTGCAAACAAAGGAACATTAAAAAAAAATCCACAGAAGAAATAAGTGGTACTTCAAGATAAAGGATTTGAAAATAGTGGTAAGAAGAGTGCAGTGCATCAGAGAATTTATTTCTGTGAGAGCTTTTCAGTAACAGTGGAACATGCTGCTGTCCTTAAAAATAAGCTGAAGATTCAAATCTTGAGAAAGAACAGCTAAATGTAAGCTGCCTGACRATTCAAACTCTTCTGAAGGAACAGCTAAATAAATACATTTTAGCAAAAGTAAGRCACTAGCTCTTTAGTTTGTCTTTAACCTGTCTTAGAGTACCTACTTTGTGTAAATCTGTGGTGTGCAGCTTTGTGCTCCAGGGTGATTTTCCCAGGGAGAGGGAACGGGTGCCTGGCAGAGGGGGAGATGTTGTTTGCAAAGGTGCCTGTGGGGCCAACGATGCTTCGATAGTGCGTACATAGGGCAGGCCCTTCCTCTAGATGTGTCCTCTTCCTGCTGCCCTGTACACAAAGGGAAAGATCTGGGCTCACAGCGCCCAGAGTATCAGTTCAGAGAAGAAACTGATCTTAAAATTATGCCTTAATCTGAGAATTATTTCCACTGGCTTATGTGTCTGTATTTCAGCTCAAAAGCAGCTGGTTTGCACCTTGTTCCCCCAGTGTCAAAACTCTGTGGAGGAGGAGGAACAAGCAGGAAGGAGCGGCTCATTTTGGTGATCTGAGAAACAGGAACCTGAAGATTACTTTTCTGTTTTTTTTTTTTTTCAATTGAGTAATTATATGAACACCTGAAAATAAAGATTAATTGTGTAATTGGTATGTTGTAATATTGAATAGGAAAATAAGTAAGATTTTAAATAAAACTAAAGTTCTTTCTCCACTACATTTGGGGTATATGGAGAAAATATTTTTATATATACTTACAATATTATTTAGAAACTACTTAGTGCTTTTTCTTCAGAAAGAAATTGATCTGTCTAGTCTTTTTTTTTTTAAAAAAAAGTGTCACTAATCAATGTAGACCTTATATTCAGCATTTTATTTAGAAAATGCCCTGAYTACATTTGGAGATGCATGTGAAATCCTCTGTTTTCTTTCTGGTTTTGTTTGTTTTAAGGAAAACAGAAGTTCGGAGACAACAGCTCCTTATTGGGTCTGTTTTTCTATTGACCTTAAGGGAACTACGGATTTTTCAGTTTAATTCTTAAAGGCAGGCCTGAGGCTGCATAACACAGAASCCAGTGGAGGAGTTTCTGGCAATGCAAAACTCTCTGCAAATCAGATAATTATATGAATTTTGGTATATTTGGACTTGGCATTTTGTGCTTTTTTTTTTTTTTCTTTTGCTTTGTGCATAAGCCTAACAAAATGTATCCTGTACTTGAAAGTTCMCCTAATGCACTGAAAAGTCTATAGCAGTTATAAATTCAGTGTTATGTTAAGCAAAAGCTCCCTTTTAAAATACACTTGTGTATTGAAGTCAAAAAGAAATTTTAAAGATAATACTTAATAATTCTTAAATAAGAAATCAATAGCTTTAATTCTGTGAGTTTTCTAATATTTTGAATCTTATTGTGTTTTTGACACGTACACCTTGCTTCTTGCTGGAAAAAAGGACAGAAGTTTTTTGGCAAAAATCTAAGCAGCTGCATAGAAAGATGAGGTGTTTTTATCATGTTTCCTTTTCACTGACTATGGAAGAAAGCGGAACTTCCTTTCCTCACAAGACAGCTTTAGTACTTTGGAAACATGGTGATTCCATAAAGGAGAAGAGGTTTTAGATGGAGGACTGCAAATGAAAATAGAGAGTATGCAAGCTAGAAGAAGTCTGAAATATTTTTAAAAATACCTATGCACCCAGGCAAGCAGGCAGTGAAATACTCATATGTGTGTTTGATAAGTGAATAAAGAAAGATGCTGTGTTGTAAGGCCTGAATGCTTTCCTGGGCTGGGAAGGGCATTTGAGAGCAAACATGAAAAACACTGTGTGGATAACACAGGGGCACATCTCCTCCTAAACATTGTTAAAGCAAAAGCAGCTGCCAGAAAAGCCACACAGGACAACCTGAATTCAGTGTTGCCACCCAACCTGCAAGTACAGAAGTGCAAACTCCAACCATGAATACCACGTAATTACAGTGATTGTGTAGTGTCTAATAGTGTTTTTATCAAGAATTATTAGTTATCGTGCTTAGGAAAAATCTGATGTTTTGTTTCTTTTGAGGGGAAAAAATCAATGCCACCCCGGTGTGTGGATTTTTCTGCATGTTTGCTGGAAACTGGTCTCTTCTTTCTGCCTGTATGTAAGAATAAGATASAGAGATGGACCAGTGAAGGTGTCAAAGTTCTTTACCATTGTCCTAATAAAAATGTATCTCTCAAGTTCTAAGTTATTTAGAGGCGCAGAAGTGAAGAGGTGAATGGTTTAAGTGGATGATAATGAGGGGAATGGCTTGTAGATGAAGGAAACTTTTACTGGATGTCAGAGATAGAAGTGGGTGTAGGAAAGCATTGACTTTGTGAAAAATTAGTGATACAGCTATCTGTAAAAATATGCTTCTGTGTAGGGCTGAGGTTTTAGTAATACATTAATGTTTATTTGTTTAAAATTTTTCTTCAAGACTGTTAATTATAGTGATTTGTCAGCTAGTAAATGTAAAAGTTCTTAATCGAGTAGGTGGCAATTTCTGGGGAGTTACAATGCAATTTATAATGAAAATAGAGGAAACCTTTGGAAGGAACGTCTGTGTTCAGACTTTCTGTGTTTATGTTTTCCTCTAAGCGATTGCTCTTCTCTGCCCATCTCAGTGTGACGAGAACAGAAAAAGCTTAGTCGGTTTGACTTCAGAATTGGTAACCAAGAAGGTGYTGTAACATTGAATATGTTATTTAAAAAGTTTTCTAATGCATAAACTGGTATAAAATGGTATCTAGGTTTAGTTAACCAATGAGGAAATAATTTATTTTGAGTGTAAAGTTATGGAGCTCCTAATTTTTCGAGAATGCTGTCTTTCATGAGATGAGAGATTTGGGGGAGTGATTTTYCCTTCAGGTTTTCTGCAGTAAAAATGTCCTCCTCCAAATTTATAGAGCTAGTATTGACACTTGGATTATTAAAGTGTGGTGGTTTTGTTTGATAATTGTCAAGTGGAGATTGTTATTTAAGTGAATGCGTTTTGAGACGCAGTGAAACCGTAACCAGCTCTGGGCTGTTCCGTTGTGTGTGGGTGTTAGTTAAATAGGTGGGTTTCATGGAGCTGCGTGTGTTGATGGTGGCAGAGTGGGAGGAAGGAGATGCTTTCTTTGAAGCAGATTACACATAAAATAGAGTTTATTAAGTCTTACTTAAACTTTTATTTAACTTCAACTGGTTACTTTGACTTTTTTTTTCTTTTTCCTGTTTGAGCGTGGGATACAATCAGGATATGAAGCGATCTTTCGAATGAAAAGAAGCAAAGAAATTGCCACAAACATACCCCTTTAAAATACTTCATTAATCTGTACAGTAGATTAATCTCTTTAATTCTAGTCTGTTTTTAGAGCTTGCCATTTTCAGTTCTTGCTGGTGAGTCCCAAACTGCGTTAAACAGCCTCATTAGTTTCATTGAACTTCTTCGGAGGCTAAGGTAATGAACAAGACTTCACTCGACAATAGAAGCGTTTTTGGAAGAACAGGGATTTGAATGTGATCATCTCACCTGTAGTTAATTGTCGCTTGTGGGMATCTTTCCCCTTCCCCATGTAAGTAGCGTATTGAGTTTTCTGAATTAAAAACGTCAATGTGCCCGTTGGTGGTGTGCATCCTATCTGATACGATGCTCGCATTTAATACGTGCAGTGCGATGGGTTTGTGCAAGTCTCTATTTTTGATGGGTGATACCTAGAAGGTTAAGTGATGTTCAGTGGCCTTTGTTAGCCCTCCATGAGCAAACACRCTAGCAGAGGAGGAGTGTGAATCACTACTGCAACAGGCCAAGAGCCGCACGTTTTCCTAGTGAGCTTTCTAGGTCCGTGTGTGTCCCAAGCGCCCGCAGCAGCCGGCCGCGAGGCAGCAGCGAGCGGCTTGTGCCGGCGCTCGCGCACACGCGTGTGTGCGGGCGCACGCGGCCCCCGGCCGCCCTCTCCTCTCTTCTCCTCTCCTCTCTTCTCCTCTCCTCTCCTCTCCTCTCCTCTCCTCTCCTCTCTTCTCCTCTCCTCTCCTCTCCTCCCCGTCCCTGCGCAGAGTGACAGCTCCGAGACGTTGCGTGCGAGTGAGTTCAGCTGGTGCTGTGTGGTCTGGGTGTGTGGTCTCCAGCTCAACCGAGAGGCTGCTAACAGGGTGGATGAGAGAGAGCAACACTGTTTACTTTAATTTATTTCGGATGCCGGAACTGTGCCCAGAGTTTCTCCTGAGCTTGATTCCACAGTTAGCGGTGTCAATCCCTCACAGCTGCAGCGCAGTCTGAAATATGCRCTGAGCTCCTCTGCCGAGGCCTTGCACAGCATCTGCTTCGGGGCCAGCCTTTTAATCCCTGGTGACTCAGAAATGTTAATGGTATTGCTGAGTGCTGTGATTATTTTGCTTTCGCTATGTCAAGATATATGGCCACGAAGATGTACCTTGCTGCATTAAGTAAAGCAGGGTGCCTAAGATAATGAGGAAATATCCAAGGACAGCCGGCGTGAAACCAAAACAGATTCCTTGACTACCCTAAAATGAAAATCTCCAGTGTAGACTTTACAGCAGAATAGAATATTCAGTGGCCCTTTTAAACAGAGAGGGGCATCATGCCATTTAATACACAGTATTTTTTTTTTTCCTTCCTCCAGCTTGCCCCTTTCAGCTCCAAACTCGTGCACCTTCCTGCTTTGAAATTGATGTTGGTGTAACGTTGTTCTGCAGGGTAACATGTTTGTCAGTGTTAATATTGGCTTCAATCAATGTGCTGGATGTGACAGACCAAGACAAATGAGGCTTTGTTTTTTCTGTGCAACGCTGACATTACCGCTTTTTTTTTTTTTTAATGTTTGTTCGTCTTTTCATTATAAGTAGCTTAGTGGTGTTTTGAAGAGTTCCCTCCCCCCACAGTGTAAGATTCGTGGCCATTTCTTGTTTAAATTGACAAGTCTTCTTTTATTATTTAAATAAACATGCATAGATTCTTAATATCACTTGGAATTTCAGCATTGTTTAGCTTATTCACTTCCCAGTCTTTTCTGGCAGGCTTGCAGGAATGGACTTTGTGTTATTAATGCGGTGTTGAAGGCTGTGGAAATTCTAGGGCACTGAAGATCTCCAGAGGGGTTAATAAATGTCAGTTATTTTCACAGTGCTGCCTTTTGGATACTTTTAAATCTTGGTTTATGTAGATTGTCTGTCTGAATTTATATTGTTGGGAAGATGAAGCACAGAAAAGGTTTCAATAGTGTTTTTCATCATTTTTGTAATGGTTTTGAATGCAAACATGTAGGAAACTTCTTGCGTTGTCGTCTTTCCCAGGGTCATTTACCATGTTGCTTCATTGACTCTGTTGTAGTGCCTTGTGCTCAGGGGACTCTTTGGGTTTTCTAGTAAAAACAAATTATTAGATTTATTTAGCAGAAGCACAAGTTTGTGTAGTTTAAGGTGAAAAGGCCATCACCTAGGTTCTGGAATCTGAGTGTTTACTGTTTGTTTAAAAAAGGCTGCTTCATAAATCTGTTCATTCAGAGAGCATTTAGTGTGCTGATGTTGTGCGATAAGGATGCCTAAGGTGCCGGTTTCCGGGTTCTTTGCTTTCTAAAGGAAGCCACAACAGCGGAGGCGTTTTGCCATTTGAACACGGAGGGTGCTTTGCTCGCTTCAATTATACCTGCATCACAATTTTGTAAAGCACCTTTTCCGATATATATATCATATACGACCGATAACAAAAGCTCTTTGGTACCTGAAGGCCTTTGTCYTGTCTGCATGTTGGTTTTAGGTGGCTTATAGCTTAGGTTTTCTCCGAGGTGACAAGAGGCTTTTTCTTCACTTGCATCTTCACAATTTACGATCCCCTCTGGCCGATGACTGGCGGTGCTTGTGTTGATCTGGGTTCTCTCTTCTCCAACTAAATCCTCTAAGAGCTGTGTCTTATGACCAAGTACTGCTGAAAACCTCCTTAGCTCGTCTATCAGTCGCTGCAACCAACTTTTCTCTTCTAGATGTTAGGAACACTTTTTCTTAAAGCATCTCAACTGCTATTTTTTTCATTGAAATTTTTCTTTGATGAAACTTGTGAGATGCTGATTGTTAATTCTCTTCCAAAGTTCATAATCTTTGTGGTTTTACTTTGTGATATGAAATTACAGCCCAGTGTAGTATCTATCTCCAAATCCTAAACTAATATTCTTTACTTATTTCATTTTGCKATTGCTTTCAGAACAGTAAGCAGTACTTGTAGGATGTAGAATGAAGAARTGGCCTCTTTTACAACCTTGAAATGCTTAGAACTGTCAGTGTGACTTTTTTGGAACCAAACCCTTGTGATAGGACAGTTTATTTGAGAGGCTCATGTAGAGGCAAGGATTATGTTTATTGAAGACATTTTTCAAGATGCCTTTGTCGTAGGTGGTCTTCTCAGAGGCTTTCTAGCTCCTTGCACTTCATAACAAGAAGTGTGACAGAGTAATAGAATAATATGAGCAAGATCATGGGAGCAGTCAAACAGATGTCACCCRTGTTAAACTATTGCAGAGACTGTGAGGAAATGAAATTTATTAAAAAAAAAAGTAGAGGGGAGAGCGAAGAAAGAAAGAGGCCTCTGTTAGTGTAGAGGAGGGGTATCTGTTGCGAAAGAGTGGCCTTCTCAGCTCCTCCTCACTGAGCCTGGCTCCTCGGAAAAGATGTCTGGTGAGGAAAGGATCGTCTTTATGACACTTCCCCTACATGGTATAAAAAAGTTGTCTTCAGTAAGAAGAATTTAAGAAAAAAGCAATATATATGTGTAGTAACTGATGCTAGGAGGAGACCTCCCTGCACTTACCTATTCTCCAGAATATGGACACATTCGTATTCTCCAGGATGTTGTATTTTCAGTATCTTAGAGTTTGGGGTACTTGCAGAGAAGGAGAAAAAAATTGAAGCTCTGAAGACAATATAGGCAGAAAATATTTTTCACTGCGTAGTTTTGGGAATATTTACTGAAAAGGCTTTTTTTTTTCTTCTTTCAATTTGCATTTATAAAGCTGATGAATAATGAACTATGTGTAATAGGTTTTGATTTTAGGGCAATGTATAAAATTGTAGAATTGCAAATAGAGATCATAAGTGGACTAGTTGGTATATTTTTCTAAATCTAAATAATTTTTAATCTTTTTTTTTTCTTATAAACTTGATTTTGGGTCCTAGCACTATGCCACTTTATCTTCTTCTCTTTCCAGTACTTAAGGTTATCAGCAAAATAAAATTGGTTACAAATACTTGTGTATTTATTAATGGTGGACCATTGTGGATGGTCTCAGTGTAACTTGTTGTGGATGTATTTTCCATATAAAATATTGAAACTGCACTCAAAAATCTTCATGTATAGGATCTGCTTCTAAATAGGCAGTTCAGTCATTATGACTATTGACATATATGTCAAAGGAGCTTAAATACTATAGATGACTGAAAGACTGCAAGAAACTGATTGCTATTTAAAAAAATAAAACAAGGTAGCAGAGCATCTCAGTGCCATAATGCTGTTGTAATGTGCTGAGATTTACTGTGGTCTCCTCATTCCAGTGGGGTATTTTAAAGCAATTCTGCAATAAGCATGGGAATATTTCATAAAAAATATTAGACTTGAGGAGGCTCAATGTTTTTATTGAGTTTATTCATCTCATCACGAAGAACGATCCAGCGCCCATTTCTCAAATCCAGAAAAATATGTAGTAATATTACATCGGAGTTTTGCTATTTCAACCCCCTTACCTGTATGCCTAGGTATTTTTAAAGAAACAATAGTTGCAATGTGAGTGAATCATAGCATTGGGGAAGCTAAAGCAGGGGAGAAGGAGACAACCAAATAACACCACAATAGTTTCTATTTTACCATTTTTATTTCAGGTTTCTTCCCTCCATATTACTGACGAGTTCCCCAAGTTTGATGAGCTCTTTTGTTGTTGCTATTGTTTTCCCTCATTGCCGTTACTGATTAATATTCTGTATAAATCTCTGTTCAAGTAAGTGCTCAAAAGTAGAAGTTGGGCCCACGCTTCGCTTCCGGATGGAGCAGTAGCTCCTTCCTGCAGARGGTGGCTTTGTGAGGCACTGGGACGAAACCCCACGTTACAGCTTGTCCTACCTCTTGCACCTCGTCAAGCTCTGCCGAGGATATGTGGGGGAAGCTGCAGAGTCTACGCAGTGAAGCCTGTGAGGGATACGTGTGCCTTGTCCTTCTCCTAGGAAAATGATGCAACTGTTGATTCTTTTCTAGTCATCACCTTTGCACTTTACCATGGAGGAAACCCCAAATTCTGGAAMGTGTGGACTTCTGTGTGCATGCACCTTGTAACTGTACAAGAATAAAAAACTTTCTCCAAGTTTCTGATTGCTCCAGGCAGCATTAAATTTAGAAAGGTAGTTGGGAAGTTTGTATTGAGCYACCCTTAGTTTTGTCAGGTGGGATAACGCAGAGAAGGGAGCCATGTAAATCCATTACAGGGCAGGGGAGCCTTGTGGTTTTTGGGGAAGATTTTCCTTTCCTTTCCTTCCAGTTCCAAACCTTTAGGAACTGACTTTTCCTTGAGAGAGCAAGAGGAGCAGCAGGAGTTCAGGTTGGCTGTCTGAACAAGACTGGAAGTAAGAAACAGGAGATAAGGAAAAGGAATGAAGGTGTCAGGAGTAGAAGGGAGAATTGGAGCATATTAGGGAACAAAACAAGCCCTGCTGACCTTATGGATGAGAAGCCAGAAGTCAGCAGAGTAGGGGCAGGATATYGCTCAGCTGCAAAACCAGGACTTGGCCTCAGACTTGAAATGAGGCAGGGAAGGGCTGCCTTTGTGCGAGGCGGAAAACAATGCTGGGAAAGAAATGGGAGTAGGGAGAAGGAAGCAGGGACTAGGGCACTCTGCCTGCCGGAGCACAACCTTCTTTGCTGTGCTTGGATCGCTCGTGTCTTCATGATCTGCTGCTTTGTCCCCCTCTCCTTCGGTGGTGGTCTGTGAGTTTATTGTTATTGCATCCGCTGGTCGCTCCTCCAGCCTTGTGTTAGATGTGAAAAGGTCCAACATTTTGCATACTGACGTAAAAGATACATGGTACTATATTACAGATTATGCTTTTTTAGCAATGTTTTGTTTGTGAACCTGGGAAATTAATACTCTACAAAAACATGATGTCCTTTATAATGATGTGAAGTCTATTAATAYTTTGTATCGATGCATTTGCATCTTTGGAAGTAGTATCGTAGCATTCCTATTTTAAACCTGGGAAACTGAAAACCAGGCTGCTAGGACTGAACCTATTTAGAGACTTGAGATCATAATTTAGGACTAGAGTGTTTTAGAGCATTTTATAGCGCTTCCCATGTTCACAGTGTGTTTCCCATTGACTTAAGCTGTGGCTGTGGAGGTCTCAGCTCCTGTGATCTGAAGCGGGGCACTCAGAAGCTGTCAAGAAAAAAGAAAAATTACTGGAGAGTTGTCCAGAGTGACCTGCTATATCCATCCAGGCTAGAGACAGAGATGAAATCCTGTTGGGAACAGTTCTGTTCTGAGAGCAGGGCAGATCTTCCTTTTTATTCCTACCTTTCCCTTTTCCATCCTCATTTTCGGTGCACCTTCTGAGGATGAATCCAGAGCCCTGTTGGAAAGAGCCTCTTGCTCCGCGGGGCAGGTCTGTGTGCACCGGCGCAGGTGGAGGTGCTTGGCGAGCAGCGTGTGGTGCTGCTGGGCTCTACATGTGCTGAAGAGGCCGAGGCAAGGAGAACTCGCTCTTGGTTTCCTAATGCAAGTGCTCGAAGCTTCAGTTTTACTGTAGCATTTTGTTAGGAATACCTTATGGAATTTCATGGACTTGGTTGTTTYGAAGCAGAAATTAGAAGTATACCTTGGTCCACAAGTAAAAGATAAAGATGTTACAGGTACCTGTGGTGCTTGGCATATATTCCACATGTTTTGGACCAACTTTTAAGATTGTATACGCTAAATTGTTGTATTTATGCATCTTTGTTTTTTTTTATATACTTAATTCTTTCATCAACCTTATTTTTTCAGCATTAGAAAGCTTTTTTTTTCCTTTAGATTATATTTCAGTATTACCTTTCCATGACAGCTAAATTCCTGCCAGAAATTGTTTATAGGTCATTTTGCATGTTTCCAAATGAGATTTTTGCTTAAAAGTTTCAAAGATGCTGTCATGTCTCATTAGAAGAATTCAGCTGTCGTTGGAATGGAATGGAACASAATTACCATGGAAGTCCTTGAAGGAAATGTTGTTTTGTGCCTGTCTTAGGACTTTTGCAGTATCTGTGTCCGTAGGGGCAGGCTGTAAGTGCCAGGGGGTTTGTGACTCGAGAAGCTGGTTGGAGCCAACGGGCTCCAGGCGGTGTTTCCTTTGCTAGTGGAGCTGCATGGAGGAGGCTGCGCAGGGATGCCAGRAATCCCTCATCTGAGCGTAGGGCCCTGGGCACGGGTACCGTGTGGGTGTTTCTTTTGTACAGATAGACAGGTCTGAATTGCTTCTAGCTTCATATGCAAAACGAAACTCCGTAGAATTAGTTCTTTAGTGGTTTTGGGTACTTCTGTGTTGATCTTTTGGAATATTATTTGGTTTGTTAATATACTGTGTTAGCAGTGTCCCTTGGTTTACTTTTTCAGCTTGTGTTAACACTGATGCTTTATACGAACTCTATGGCCATTCCCACTGTTGGGACTGTGTGTGCCAGGCGGTCTCCTTTTGATGCAGAATTAGTCCAGATGTGTAAGCACAGTTACTTACCTAACTTAGCAATTCTAAATTTTCCAAACAATACCATAGGAGCTTTGTAACAGAGGACTGAGCAACAGGCCCGTTTGAGTTCTAGTATCAGTGATTTGGGCTATGTATATTGTTTCTTTAAGCATCGTGAAAGAAATTTGACAGGATGTTTTTCCTTTTACAGGAAGACGTAGGTATTATGTTGTTTGGCTAATATGTGGGGAAAAGCTTTGAGAGTACTGTTTCATATCCATATTCATATTTTCACTTTATCACTTTATAAGAACAGCTTGACTTTTTTATAATTTTTTAYACAATGTAATTATTGGTTTTAAATGACTGTTTCATGCTGAACAGGTGAACTAACAACTGCAGATAGACACCATGTCTCGAGCACGGCAGCCGCCRCTTGTTACTGGCATCTCTCCCAATGAGGGCATCGCATGGACAAAAGTGACAATTAGAGGAGAAAACTTGGGAACTGGGCCTGCAGACCTCATAGGTAAGTTGGAGAGAGGAGGGAAGAAAATGCGTCAGCTTCTTTTGGATGTGTAGATTGCAACCTTTGGGATCTGGTAGCAGTTGTAATGAACATTGTAAAATCCCCTGTGTCCCTAATTCAAGAATGATCTCCAAAGTGTAAATTAGAGCGGCCACCCTTCATTATTAGATGGGCTTGTCTGACTCCAGTCCCTCTGCTGAACACGAGGTAAGAACAACTGCCTGTGTGAGCACGGCAAGGGTTGGCGGGGACAGTTTGTCCCATCTTTGCAACACATATGGAGAATTTTCAGCTTGAAAACTTCCCAATCAAAAATGTTTTCACTGTATTGAGAGGGTCACTGGCATTGCTATTACTTGAATTGATGTAAAATTYGATTAGTGCATGTTAAGGCAGTCTAGGACAAGAAGAGCAACAAAATTTAGCTACATGTTGTGTGACAAATGGTCTGCCGTGTTATTTTTCACTGGGTAGCTTAATTTGAATCGTCAGAGTTCTTGCACTGGAAGAGAGAACAAGCCGGTCTCCCCTATTAATTGTCTCAGTGATTCTCATGACTATACATCTTGTTCATCAAACTCTGTTGCCTGTTTTCCAGGCTGAAGAATCCCTGTTTACCTTTTTTATTATGTGTGTTCTGTATCTTGAGACGGGGGAGGGTTTTTGTTGTTGTAATGTTGTAATTCCAACTTCAATATCTTAATCATACTGAATAGATTAATAACGTCAAGCTTTGTAACCTCTTTATTCACTTTAATTTCTAATCACTTATGAATATATTGAATGTCAGAACTCCCCTATGGAAAACAAGAGAGAAAGAGGGGAGAAAACATTTGCTCTACCTCTGTTTCCTATTTTTTAAATAGTTATTTGTGTATTTGAGGATCATTTTTTGTAATTGTTCTTTGCCAATTTGAAGATCATATCCACTGTCTGCCTAACTTTCTTAAGCCATTCAGAAAGACTTTGTAAAATCTTTTGAAATCCAAGTTAAATATAACAACTGGAATTTCCCATATTCATTTTTTAAGTTAAGCATATGTGTACTCATGTTAGAGACAATTTGTCTGGTCTCTTGCGGAGTCACGACTCCTCTGGAGAGTCTACTGGAATTCTGTTTGGCTCTGCTAGAAACAACATTTCACCTCATGACTCTAAACGAGGATTCCCAAATTCCATTCGTAGCCACCACAGTGAACTTTGTGGCTGAGGACAAGCCAGTGTAATTTTTCCCTTCGTTTCAGTTTGCTGCCTGTAAAAAGAGGAAAGAATATTTTCCCCCTTTGCCAGGCAAGACTGCTGTAGACTAATGAACCTTTATTTAGAAATATATGAAAATCTGATTATGTTACAGGTAACATAAATATTTCTAAGTATTTGAATGTTTTTTGTGCTTTYATATCTTCAGTACTGCATAGATACAGTCCTTGTAGAAATGGTCTGGTAGGTTCCAGGTAGGAAGAAATCTCAGAACTATGTCCCAATACCGCAACTGCTTGATTATATGTAAAAATATATAATATTATATATATATAGTAAATCTTATACTCTTACACACGAGTGCTAATAATTTCGTATTTTGAGATAAACATAAATACAAATGTATAATCTTCTTTTTTTGCCTAAGCTCACTAAGTTYTTGGCTTTTTCTACTAAGTGAAGAAGACCTCAGACATATAAAGATTTCTTTTTTGTTTTTGTGGTTGAATTAGTCATGTAAATAGTCTCTGTGCCTTGAATGGAAATAATTGCAAATGTAATTCTTTGAAGGCATGAGACGTGAGTAAGTTGGAGTAAGGATTTTGTAGAGTTTATAATCTGTTGTTGAGAGCCATTACAGTAAAAYGGAAAGCAAAAATCAATTTCTTGTATAAATACAATATCATATAACATACTTTTCATCTTGTTAAGAGAGATTCTTGTAATCTGTGTGTGACTTTGAAACTAAGATACTTTTATTTGCAACTCGTGGTGCAAAAAAAAAAAATCCAGGTATACATGTAAATCTATGCTCTCCAGGTTTGCTTTGTCTTTTAAGGTATCACATCTTTATCTTAGATGTCGTAAAATTGTCAATATATAAGTTTGGCAAAAATTAGGAAATTTCATGAAAATATATTGTGGTCTATTTGTCCTGATAGGCAGGGGCCTAATCCTTCAAAAATGTCCTTTAAAAACTAGACCTACAGTATGGAATTTTCAAAGATCTTTATACGATACAGATTAAAATAAATCATTTTTTAAAGTTTTTTTTTTTTTTTTTTTTTTTATGAGGAAGAAAATATGGTAATGCCAGAGGATCATTTTCAACATGCCATTATTTGTTTCAGAAATTGGTCTGTGCCATTACGATAGGTAGTGAGATTTGTAAAATGTTCATAGAGACTTTGTTTCTCTCGTGTTTTTAAGATACAGAGGAAGGCTGTTTCCTTTAAGAAGTGCCAAATCTTACAAACTTKTTCTCTTGAGAGCTGCAGGAACCTTCTAATAAAAAAGAAATGATTGATACAAGGTTCTTTAAAATAGTTTTTCAGTAACTTCTTACCTACCAAGTTCAAATCTTGATTTTAAAATATAGTTTGGTTTAAGCATGGATTCAGACTTCTCTAATTCTAGAGTGAAAATCCCWTTTTACGAGTGGTTCAGACAATCTCCTGCAGTTAGTTTTTGCTTCAGAGAACGTGGTAGCAGAAAGCCAAAAGTGACTTGATGCTGGATGCTGAAGTCTAAGGTTAAAACCCACTCATTGTAAATGTTCTTCCCCCACACCCTSATAAATAAACTAAATAATAACTTGTACTCTGGTTAAAGTGTTGCAAAGAAACAACAGCAACAGCTAAAATGGCAACCAAGATAATCTTGATATATTACTTTTTTTTTTTTCTTATGCCTTCTTTTGATTTAGGTTTCTCTTAGGAAACCTACCTACTGTCCTTGTTCACATAAATCTTTTTCAGTTATAATAAGGTTCATGGCTTTTCTTTTTTATTGTTGTTTTCATTTTCAAAATAGGTTCTGGCAGGGAGTGAGGCCTTCTGATGTCTAATAAAATCATGCAAAACTGCCAAATTTGCTGTGTAAATATCAGAAATTTAAATTGTAAGAAAAAGTAAGTGTGGAGGTCTGGTACTGTGCCATATATGCTTACCCTTTTCGGTCTCAGATTGTTTGTTAAATTGGTCAGAGCTTTCTAGAAATTGAAAACAAAAGCCAAATCAATAGAGAAAGAGACCTGCTTAATTTAAATTCTAGCRTAGCTAACACGTTAGTATGGCCTTGTCATTTCGGATAGTATGCATTAAGTTTGTAGGCAAGGGTAAGAACACCTAATTTAAAGTAAATTAACAATCTAAGACAGCTCCACAAATATTTTCTGTAACTGACCATTCTCTAATAGTAGTATAGAAATTAAGAATTTTGGTAAGTCTTTGAGGCAACAGAATTCAAATTAGAAATGTGAGAACTGCCCCTTTAGATCTGCCCATCTATTTTAGCACCCAGAGTCTGATCTAACCACAGTTTATTCAGCAGAATCATTCTTGCATAATAAATGTTAAGATGGAAAAGGGGAGAGAATATTTGTGAAGGGGTGGTATTTTGGCCAAAAGTCCCTTCCRAATCATTAAAAAATGCCGTTTAACAAATAAGCTTGAATGAACATAGTTTCTTGTGAAAGTTTTKCAGGTTTTCCTAGTTTTTTTGCTATGTAAAATCACACGGCAAACTCACCAAAGATTTTGCTTGCAGTTTTGGTGAAGGTTTTATGGAAGTACTTTCTACATCTTTTGTACGGGTTGGATCTTTTGTACAACATAAAATAGGCCAAGAAGGTCAGTGGCTTCCTGGGTTGCATTAGGAAGAGTGTTGGTAGCAGGTGGAGGGAGCTGAGCCTCTCCCCTCTGCTCAGCCCTGGTGAGGCCACGTCTGGAGAACTGTCCAGGTCAGGGCTTCCTGGTATGAGAGGGACAGGGAGCTGCAAGAGAGAGAATATGAGGGAAAACTTCTTGACTGTGAGGGTAATAGAGCACTGGTTCATTTTGTCCAAAGAGGTTGAGTCTCCTTCCCTGGGAATAATCAAAACCTGCTGGGACATGATCTCGTGCAATGTGCTCTAGGTGACCCTGCTTGTGCAGCAGGTTGTGTGAGCTCCAGAATTCCCTTCAGACCTTGTCAACCATTCTGGGACTTTGTGAAAAGTTACAGTAGCTGCATAACTGATGGGAGAGATTAAAATGAACTTCAAGCAACACTGCATGTATCTCGTAAAATGGTGATAGGATGTTAGACTTAAAGTCAACTGAGGATTATCTGAAAAATACATCTGTGACACTTTCATTCCATCTTGRCACTTAAGGACTGGAGAAGAGTCCTGTATTTGTGTGAAGCGTGTGAAACAACATGAGCATTACTTGCCTTACATCACTTCAAAAATATTCAGTCATTCGTGGTTGTTCTTTCTTTCTTTCAGGTTTAACAATCTGTGGGCATAACTGCCTGCTAACTGCCGAATGGATGTCTGCAAGCAAAATTGTGTGTCGAGTGGGACAAGCTAAAAATGATAAGGGGGACATTATTGTCACTACGAAGTCCGGTGGCAAAGGAACTTCAACTGTTTCCTTCAAACTGCTGAAGCCTGAAAAAATAGGTATTTTGTTCAAACTTTTTTTTTTTCCTAAACAAGTATATGACTGAATATCCTTTAAATAAAATATATATTTAAAATGGGTCTACCTGAGGACAATCTTTAGTTGTCTAAAAAAGTAGAATATGTCAATAAAATATATATATATATAAAAACTCATACTACATTTGAATTAAATTCTTCTTTCTCAATATCTGATAAATCCTCAGTAGGTAAAGTGGCCCTTTTTATTGTTAGGCTGAAGTATTAAAATTTTCAAAAATTGATGACGGATCCAGTAATGGTTCATTTTACTTTTAAGTGTACAAGATATATACAAAATGTAAAAATTTGTGAACTTTATACCTAAATCTGGAGCTGACGATGTATTTTAAAATGCTGAATCCTCAGTGCCATTTCTTATTTGTATTTCAAACTGTTCTGTAAGACAAAAAGTCTGACGTATTTTTCATGTGGTGCTTCATCATTAAAGTGATGTTGCTAAGCAGTCTAGGACCTCTGCTTAATCTAGAATCTAATCTAAATACTCTCTGGATTTAAAATGCCACTCTCGGATAACTCATTGATACAGTTGAATAGGATTCTTTCTTTAACATCAGGGCTCACACAAAAAGAAATATTTTAGGCTTTTGTTCTCTCTCTGTTCAGTGACAATTAAATAACACCTATTTTTTCCCARGTTATATTAAGAGCTTCAGCCTTATTTTTCCAAAGGACTAAAACTGGAGATGTTCAGGGATCTGGCTATGATTCTTTCCTGAGGCTCAAGAACTACTGTGCTTCACCTTTGCATGTTGTTTGTGCTAAGGCTTGGGAGACAAAGCCAGTCCTGTGTTCTCCAGGATCTTGAAGGCATCATTCGCTTGGCACATGGCCAAATTGACTGACCTTGTGCTTAATAAGAGCCGTAGAGAAAAGGACCTTTCTTAACATATGCGCACAGGGAGACCTCCAATTAACTGGTGGTTTCCAAAGTAATAGATGACCAAGTGGTGGACAGATACCGCAATACTGGAGGGACTGAGAAATATTWTTATATTGTTGTTAAAAGCAAGAGGACAGTGCTCTTAATTTTCATGGAATGGCAATGCCTCATTTTAAGAGGCAGTGTGTGTTGCCTAGGCATTAATACCTTTTCAGCATCTATAATCAAATAATTTAGCATAATTGTATCCAGGTTGTTTTGCTGTGGAGCTTCCAAAATATTACCTAGGCATGCATTTTATATTTATTGGGATTTTTCAAATTAGTTCAGTATGTGAGGAGCTGATAGTGCTGGGCAGCCGTTGTTGTTTTAAGGATATGTCCTTTGTTTTCTCTAGGTATCTTGGATCAGTCTGCTGTCTGGGTGGATGAAATGAACTATTACGACATGCGCACTGACAGGAACAAAGGGATTCCCCCCTTGTCCCTACGTCCAGCTAATCCACTTGGTATTGARATAGACAAGTGAGTACCAAATGCCTCTAAGCCACTTTTTTAGTGGTTTTCTCTATTTGTGCCTCTGTGGATTCCACAAAAGTTTAACAGTTTATAGGACGGGAAAGGATTTAAAAATACATACATTTATTAAGCTGATGGTATAAATTTGAGGCTTAAAAGAGCATGTTGGTACATGCTCTGTTCTGCTTCGTAATCCTCATTTTTGGAGCATCAATTAGGACTGTGGATTATTTAAAAGCTTGATATACTGAACCCCTGTGATGTTTAGATTTTGAGGAAGGCTTTGGATTTATACTTTGTAGCTATGGAATACTTAATGTTGCGTTTGAGTTTCATGGGGCTTTTAAGGTTGTTTAGATAGCTATCAGTTGCTAAAATTGCACTGTAAAGCATGATTTATTATGCCACAGCAATTAGTTTATTTTATTGAAATGTAAATACTCTTTTCCAATCCACTGTGTCCCTCACTTTTGTTCATAAATAGGTAGACTTTGTAACATGGTTTCTGAAATAGGAACTTAATAATAGGCAGTAAACAGAATTAGAGAGCTTTAGAAGAGATACCGTTAGGATTCCAAATGCAACCAAATCCTAGAAATAGTGTCAGAAACAATATTTCTCTTGGTCAAGATATAGCTCTGGCAGAAACAAAGACTTYAAAATCAGACAGTTTCAGTGTCTCTGAATACTTGGTTTGTGAGCAACAGAACATACATGGTTTCATCTGTGGGATTTTTTGTTTGCTTGTTTTTAAAGGAGGCTGTGAATTATTTCAGTATTATTCCTTTTTCACAAGAGTGGCATAATGTGGTTGTGCATTTCCRTAGTAAGAAACTTTTTAGTCTGATTCTTGATGTCTGAAATTTACCAATGCCTCCAATTGTTTGGTGGAAGTTAATTTAATTATTGTCTCTTGTTGCTTATCACAATAGACAAAATCTTCTTAATTTTTTTTTTATCTTAATTATCCCCAGTTTCCTGAATTATCCTCCTTTTTGAAACCCTGACAATTAACCGCTTGGAGTTCAAATCCTTCTAACAAAACATGATAGACTCCAAGAAGTTCTTAAAAACATGAAGTTGCTTTTCATTCAGCTCTTCATTTGTACCCAGTGGCAAAAGTCGTATGAAAGGATTTGCTGAACTCAGAACCAGGAGTCTAAAATATTTGGTCTGAAGTCTTGTTAACTCAGGCTGTTAATAATTATTTTTAGAGAAATAATTATTTCTGCAYTTAATGTAATGTTTCGTGAGTATCCTTAGTATGTGTTTTCCAAGAAGATATCCAGCCTTGGTTTGAGGGAATTACACTGTAGAAAATCCAGTGTCCATTGTTCGTTTTTGATGATGGGTAAATACATATTTCCCAAACTCTGTGTGGTTTCCAGTGGATTTGGCATCTGTTTCCAGCCTCTGGTTATGCATTTCTCTCCTAGTTTGAGTATGTGTGCCTTTCTTTTGAAAGTAATTACCTTTTTTTTCTTTTTTTTTTTTTTTCGGTAATAACTTGAGATTTTTGGCTGATATATATCTCTTCTCGTAAAGTATTCTTCTCCAGTCCATGAAATAACTTGTGATCTTCTTTCATCATCTCTAGTTTTCCAACCCTTTTAAAATGTGGACTCTCGATCTTGTGGATTCCTTCCCAAAGAAGAATCCCAAAGTCAGCCCAGAAGACTGCCTGTCCGTGCCCTCTCCCTTCCCTGTTTGTGCATTTAAAGAAAGAGACAATAATCCTTTCTACGCCAGCACTGCAATGGGARTTGGCATCGAGTCACTTGTTGGGTGATTCTCATCAGTTGCTACTGCTGCTTCTGGTGTGGTCACCTATGCTCCGCAGGGATGACCTGAATTCCTTTATCACTTGGTGTCATTTTGCATTTGACACTGTTTGGCTGGGTCTTGTTTGCTTGACAAGTTGGGCTTCTCAACTTGAATTGCTGACTCGGTCTTATTTACTTAAAATTCTCTCCAGCTATTTATAAATCTTACTGGTGATAAAAGTAGATGATTTAATTRCTGACTAAATAGTATTGTGGTCTCTAGTAAAACCTTACCCAGGATAATCTCAGGTTTGGTTTCCTACTGATTGTTTTCTATTTTTTTGCAGTTAGTCAGCTGTGTGATTTATATCGTTGGCACTGCATAGCACTAAGTTTTTAATTGGTTTCGTTTACCAAGTTTCCACTAAAATGACAATATATTGAATGTGTTGGATTACTTTTTTCAGTCAAGCACTTAATCTCAAAGCCAGTATAATATATTTGCAAGCATTTTAAGAAAMTGTTAAGACTGACATTAATACTATTTTTTTACTTTAATTGAACCCTGAAAAAGCTTTTCCATTATTTTTTCCAGAATCTAAGTCAGAATAACCACTTCAATTGCATCAGACATCTGTGTTTCTCACAAGACTTCTTTCAGTAAATATGTTGGCTATGACACAGTTACTTTTAAATTGGTCTTATTTTAAGAGACCTTTTAATGTAATATCTCCACATCAAAACTAATAGTTCTTGCAGTGAAGGCAGCTTGCATTTAGTAGATTAAGAATTACCATTTGGAAGCCTAAATAGTAGAATTATTTTTATCTGATACCATCTGTTTGGATATTTTGTTAAATAGGAAAGTAGCAAGGTTGTCTTTTAAAAATTTTACCTTTAAGTGCGCAAGTAGCCTGTTAATGAATTCAGACCTTGTGTGCAAAAGACATACAATGGAAGTCAAAAATATTTAGAAGAACTCTTTAATGAAGAAAAATGGCATTTATAAGAAAGAGAGCATATTAGCAAGCGTGAACCATTACTAAGTACTGTAATAATTTCTCAGTTGAAGTGATAAAAAGTGCTGAATTTCAGGGATCTTTTAAACTAATAGAAAACCTCATGCAATGAAGAGTAGTTGCGTGGAGTGAACTCTGCAGCATAGCAGCTTGTTCCTTTGCTAACACATTTGTTTGACTTGTTTAAAGAGTTTCTCAGTGTTTGCAGGCTGAGATGTGTTTCAGCTCTGCAGCTGTGGAACTAGGCATCCGCGTGTGGCACCGCTCAGCCCCGGCAGGATTTCCGAGGCCTGCAGCCTGTCCGGAGCCGCCTCTCGACCGCTCGCCAAGGGGCAGCTTTGCCTGGAGCACCGGCCAACAGGGAACACAAAAGAGGCGTTTCAAGAGGGATACTGTGGAGAGGACCAGGATGAAAATCAGAGGGAAAAGTAGATTGGGAAAATAGGAGTCAGGATAGGGAACAGCTAAATGGGAGCACAGTGAAGAGAAACAGCAAATGGATAGACAAAGGAGAGGAAAAAGTCATCCTTGTAGAAAGCAGTTGTTGGGCATCAGTGAATGATACCAAAAATGCATTTGGAAGCATGGGAAAGGGTTAAGTTCACCTCTCCTTTGTGATGTTTTCCCTTTTAATATAAGTTATTCTTCTAACAATTTGCATTTGTGTGTATCTAATTGCTTATGGTAATTTGTCTACTTAAACCACACTTAAAAGTTAATCATGACTTCTGAATCCATCAGGTGGATAATTTGAAGATGTTACAAATCGGACGTTGAAAACAAACCCTTTCCATAATGAATTGAAATACTTCAGTGCGATATTTCATTCAACTGTTGACAAGCACTCACACTAAATTTATTAAACTGTTGACACGCATTCAGACTCAATCGTTATTTATCCTGACTCAGTAGATGCAAGATTGTAATTTATTTAGGAATGACTGTGAAGTGAATGAAGCCTATGGGCTGTGAATTAAGGTAAATAAATAAGTGAGATTGATGCGTTCCAATTATTGAATACCACGTGTAGTTTTGGCTTATTATAGCTGCACACCCAAAATGTGCAAATAGAATGTTATTTTCATATTCAAACATTGCAAGGATGTGAAAATACAGACTGTGGATACCCACTGCTGCTCCTGATTTGTTTTTTTATTGAGTAAAGACTAGTAAAGTGTTATACATGTACATAGTTGTTTAACAAGTAATACCTATTTGTATCTATATGTAACTGCTGCCTGACAAATCCTTCTTAATTTTCAAGACTTAATTGCTATTTTTGTATTTGATTTGTGTTGCACAGCTTTTATTTTAAGAGCTCCAATGAAAAAAAAAAAAATCGATCATTCTCTAATGATTCTAGATACATTTTAGCTAAGAATCACTGTTAAAGCATGATAGTCACATATGTTCATAGAAGAGTATTTGAAGATCTTGGTTTTCTGTCCTGCTTGTAGTTGTGTTCATAGTTTAAAAAGGGCCTGCTTCCGCTTAGATCAGTCTTTTACACTGTTAAAACTTAGTGCAAATTGTGTGTATGCTATCAAGTGTTTYCTTTAAACAAAAAATGGCATGAAATACATGTAATCTTTGAGTTCTAGTTTATTTTCAGGGTAGAACAGAGACACTTTTWATTTTCCCATGTTATTTTATATTGGCCTTACGTGCAAAGCAAAGCCCAGTGTCCCCCCCCGCCTCAACTAAGAGGAGGGAAAAAACCTAAATATTCTTGACTGGGGTATTATTGTATACMGGAGGCTTACAGGGCTTGCAGGAGGGAAAGGATATCCAAATAGCCCACAGATAGGAGTGTGGAAAGTTGATATGAAAATACTAGCAGTGACAGTAACGTTGCAGAATTCGTGTTTGACATTTTTAAAATTGCTGCAGGAACAGGTTGGTGGGTGATGCAGTGACCGGCATTTTGAACGGGACAGAAAAATGCTGCTGCTGTTCTGCGAGAGCACCGGGCAAAATCTATTCCTGAAAATTTAGATCCCCATAAACCTTGTGAATCGATTGCTAGAGCGGGTGCTCCACATGTGCTCTCTGGCTGGCACACAAGCCACGATTGCGTGGAGCGTGTGCGGTGCCGCACGGGAGGGCCTGCTCTGTCCCGCGCAGCGCGGGGCCTGCAGGCCGGCCTGCCTCGGGCCCGCCGTGCGGGGCCGCAGCCGCTCGCGYGCCAGGAGGCGCTTTCCGCACGCTCCCGCATCCATACGCTCCCGCATCCACCCACTGCTCTGCGGCGAGGCGGCCGCTTCCCGCGGCAGCGCCCCAGGCTCCGCGCGCCGGTCTCGCACTGCCACCTAACGGCGTCGCGGCCTGGCTGCCCGGAGGAAGGGCTCGCGGCCCCGCGGAGCTGTGTGCCACCGCTGGCCAGCTTGGATCCCAGGGGCGCCAGGGACACCAGGGTGAAACCCGCCACAGAGAGAGCCAGTGTCTGCGGCCCAGGGTTAGGCGCAAGATGGACTAATGCTTCCGATTAAAGCTATCCTAGTGCTCGCTCMCTGTAAGACTGATGCCTCAGTTCAACTGACTACTTAGAATCACAGAGTCACTGTGATTGGAAAAGACCTTCAAGATCACAGAGTACAAGCATAAGCCCCTCAGCACCCTGCTGCTAAACCACGTCCCTAAGCRCCTCCTCTACRTGTTCCTCGGGCACTGCCGGGGATGGTGACTCCACCACTTGCCAGTGCAGCCTGTTCCAAGGCTTCACCGCTCTGTCCATGTAGAARTTCTTCCTAATGTYTAACCTGAACCTCCCCTGCTGCAACTTGAGGCCAGTCCCTCTTGTTCTATCTGTAGTTATTCTGGAGAAGAGACCAACCCTTGCCTTGCTACAGCCTCTATTTCTACCTCTATTTTTCTTATCGTGAAAGATGGTTAATCATTTTACATGACATATTTCTTGCTYGCCCAGTGCTACTTTCCAGCGCATCCTCGTCGCTGCTGTTGCACAGACACCTTTGTTAACACCTTCTGGTTTGCCTTGTTTAGTCTACTCCTGTGTCCTTTCTGCTGGGCTTCTTGCATGCCCGATTAACAAAGTACAGCTGGTACAAGGGCTGCTTCTGAGTCCGACTGGTACCAGACAGCAGGAGAGTGTGTGCAGCAACTCCACTTCTGGCTTGTTTATGCTGCTTGCCAGTCAGAATCTGTGTTTATTTAAAGTTGCTCCTTTTGACCTGTAAACTCCTGTGGAATTGAGGTTCAAGTTACCTTTTGGTAGCTGTATCCAGTTTGGGACCTGACTTTAATATGTAAATACTGTCACGTATGCTGAAAATCATACTCAGGGATTCTAAAATTTAAGGGGAAGAATAATCTTTACAGAATAATTCTGAGTTGCTTTCGCAGCAAAGTTCTGTTCAGTAGAAGCCACTCTATTCTCTTACTCTATGTTTTTTTTTCTAGTATTGAATTGTAACTCCTTGGAGGCTGTGATTTACTCGTGGAGATCATAGGCTAGCTTTAGACCTCTGGCAGATGTAGACAGTCTGTGTAAGTGCAAGTTCTTATAGTTGAATTTGTAAGAGTTGATGCTGTAATGTTCCACACAAATACGTCTGTTCTCTGGAGAAAGGCTCCTGTTGGGTTTTCAAAGCAGTCAGACATTGAACTTCAATCAAACCAACCAACCCAAATAAAACCCCTTGCTTACTGTCAAACTGTCCATGGGCAAAACTCCCTGGCAGAATCTATGACATCCATAGCTAAATGGTTGCTCTTTACCGCAGTATTTTTTCTAAGAGTTGTAATGCTCGTACATAAACTTAGTCTTGCGTATGTCTTACAATCTCGTAGTAGTAAGTTACATCTTAGTTATGGTATCTCCACTGAATGTGTGTGCCTTTGTGTGTTTTTGTCTGTTGACTTCTTAGGAAAAGATATTGAAATTCTAACAAATAGGAATAAATCCTGGTTCTTTTTTTTTTTCCTTATTGTGGCACATGGATTTAATATAAACTTTTCTGGGCACTCATAGTATGTTTCTGAGCTCTGTAACTGCATATAATACAGAAGAGCTGTAGCTCTGGCAATATTTCCCTAATCACTGTGAATAGTAGCAGACCCTGTCAGAGTGCCTAGGAGCATAAATGAGTGCTTTTGCCAGCCCGTCTCTTAATTATTCAATTAATATATGAATCACTAATAAAATTAAAGTATCAAGTATCAAATTCAAGTTTTTTAAAARCTGTATATTTCAAAGAAAGAGCTATCTGTATATGCCTTGTGATGGAGTATTATTAAGCTAAAGTTTTAAAAACACTTTAAACACTATGTAAAATTATTGAGAGGTAAGTTAACTTTTGTTGAAACATTCACAATGATACTGTTGATTGTAATCAATGCTAACATGTTTTGTCATTTTATTACTTCATTGTGTAATAATTATGTAATTGAAGCGTAATTAAAATGATAAAATTATTTTTATTTATATTAAATTTCTTTTTTTCCAGCTACACTAGGTGTGTCTGTAACACTAGATTTAATTTCATGGCATAAGTTTATATATACATTTTGTTGGAACGTGAGCTGTTATGCTATGCAAAACTTTCAGTAGTAACCTGTTTACTAGAATATGCTCCACTGAAGAAATGAATATTTATTTTTCAGAAGCAGATTTCCTCAGAAAGATTTAGAAGCACTGTTTCCTGGGATGAGTGCTGATTTCACTAGTGAAAACTTTTCTGCTGCCTGGTACCTGATCGAGAATCATTCGACAACAAGGTTTGCTGCTATTACAATACATAAATAGCTTTAATAACGTCAAACATATGTGAATTTTTATTATATGAGTTATGYTGGTGATGGTTGACATTGTAATAATAGATCTATTTTTCTGTGTGAGGAGGCACTTGTGTTACATTAGGCTTAAGTTCTACGTGATCTAAGAAGTTGGGCAGCATGGCCTTGAGCAGGAGCCCCAGTTATTAACCCAAGCCATGACTATAGCCCCAGGAAACAGGCACTCAACAGACCAAGCGTAAAACTGTTAACAGGTAACAGTTGGCTGTTAACTGTTGTGTAACTGAGCATGCTCAGTTCTGAAACTTCTCCATGCTTCTGTTTGGGTAATATTTGGCATCATTTTAGAGCAGAGAATAAGTCTCCTTTTGGCTCTGATAAGAATTTGATGAGAAATACTGTTTTGCCAGTTTATTTTTCTTCAGTTATCTAATAGCAGAAATAGCTGCTGTTAAAGAAAGAGAGCTCCAGAACCTAACTCGTCATCTGCCTGGGAAGTACTTTGTTTTACTGTCAAAGTGGTGGTAGACTGAGGACAAGAACAATGGCAAATAAATGTCATTACCTAGTTCAAACATACTGACATCTTCTGAAGTATAGGAACTGAAAGAGAAGTGTTTAAAAATAATTCTTTATATTACCTGAAAACTACTTTGTAATCAATAGGGTTTTTTAAGTCTAAAAGATAATAAAATGAGAAAGTCAACTTTACATTTTTAAGAAGTTTGTTCTAAGTTGGCCGCTTGGACCATTTCCGTTTGTTGCTCTTGAATRTAGTGGTGGCCACTGACAGGACAAGAGGCTGAGACACTGGAAGTTCTGCCTGAATTTGAGGAAGAACCTCTGTGATGGTGACAGAGCCCTGGAACAGGCCACCAGAGAGGTTGTGGAGTCTCCTTCTCTGGAGATCTGCAAAACCCGCCTGGCCGCGCTCCCATGTCATGTGTTCTAACTTGTGCCGCAGGGTTGGACTGGGTGATCTCCAAAGATCCCTTCCAGCCTCGATACTTTTGTGATTTGTGTGGGCATCAGTGACACTGCCAAGAGACATGTAGAATAAAGCAAGAAAACTGCAGAGCCCAAGGTGCTATGTATATGATGCAGCAGTGGGATGGAGAGAGCCCTTAGGGAAGAAAATAAAATACAGCCTCACAAGCAGGCCAACCTCAARCACTTGTGCACGCAGCCTGCAAAGCAGGTCAGGGCAAATCCAACCTGCATGTGCAATTAGAATAAATGGGGAAGCGGTAGGATGGCTGGTGTGCAGGCATTCAGCGATGAACAGGATTTGGGGAAGGACAAGCAGGAAGTAGAGAGGGAGGAGCAGCTGTGAAGGAGAGGCTTGACTATATGGAGCTCTCTTATGGAATGGGTAGCAGGATGGTCAGGAGCTTGTGGGTCAGAATCAGAAAAGGCCAAAAAGGATGACATTGCACTGAGAAGAGAAAGTGGATGTAGTGTTCTTCAGACAGCTTTAGGAGCCCAGGTCTGCTTCTCAAAACTAAGATCTCAAAACTAAGGGATGTGATAATCAGTGGCAGCCTTGGCTATAGCAGTCATGAAATAGCTGAGTGCAACGTTGTAAGGGGAGTGAGGAAGGTAAAAGTCAGAATATAGACCCTGGGTTGGGCAGCACTAGCTCAGAGGAGGATCAGGTTTGTGATGTGCCATAAATTTCGATTGGCAATCTAGTGCAAATCATCTTCTAGGGTGTATCACTAGGCCTGTGTCACGTAAATAGGAGGATAACTATTTTGCTTGACATTGTTAAAGCCACTGTTGAAGTTCTCTGCCCAGTTTGGGCTGCCCTGCTTGCCCTGCTGTAATTTATAATCCAGGTAACTGTATTAGCTTGTATGGAGCCATTTAAACATGTTCTATGCTTGTGCTGTGGTATTATATTGTTGCCTGAAAGTCAATTCTTACCTACATTTGAAGCTTCCTATTAAGAGAATGCACATGTGATGTTTTTTTCTAGTATCAACTCACACTTTCTCTGTTCCTGGAAAAGTTCCACTAGTTTATGTCTCTTCACATCAATAGATTGAAGTCATGGTCCTCTCAGTTCAGTGGAATAAGAAAAGCTGATTTATGTATTTTGAATGGAAAATGGGTTTTGCATGTTCATATTGATTTAGAAAATCATACACTGGAAAGCACTGAAGTTTTACCCACTGTATAAATGTGTAAAAACTATCAACAAGGAGATAACAAGTGTATCTATAAACTATCAACAAGATATCAACAAGTGTATAAAAACTATCAACAAGGAGAATGTCTTAAAGATTAGGGTGAATCTGATGATGTTTGGATCTAGTTAAAAATAGTTAAAAAAAAAAAAGATTCCTTTATCTACTTGGAAATGTTTAGTTTCAGAAATATTCTAGAATTACTATTAATTGTGAATTATCTTGGCCATATCATTTGAGTTCYTTTACCGGAAACAGAACAACTGTACAGTTCTTGTCCTCTGTGTAACCTCAGGTATTAGGAGTGCTAAATATGTGGTGCCCTGGTGTTTTGGTTAGCTTATGTATGTTTTTTCCTTGAAGGAAATTCTTTTTAAGCAATCAAAATAATGTCTTTTTTTTTTCACTGACATAAGCGTGACAAGTATAAATAAACTATTTAGGCATGCTATTAGTTCATCAGATAAAATGAAACTACTTAAATGGAGAACTTATTAGTTTGAAAGTGCTGCTGGTAAGTCCTTGTACACCCAAGTAGGCTGATCCAGCCAGTAAATAATGCGAGTCTTGACCAACAGATCAAGACAGGATATAAACCAAAGATTTGTGGCATCATATCTGTAAGAGGAAAGCTGTTTCTAAGGGCACTGATATTCTGGTCTCCCAGCAGGTGGTGATAGCCATCTTACTGCTTGATATTAAAATACATATTATGCATATGCATATATATATCTCTTTTTAATTTGATTTTTTTCTGCACTATGGGGAGGGAGGTTGGCCTGCAGATAGGAAAAGGGACTTTCCGAAGAATGCAACTAATGTGTTATATTTCTGAGTTACTTTATGATGGTAATTTTACAGTGGAGCTGGTAACACAGCTAATGAGACCATATTAATTGTCATCAAAAAAAAGTTGTGCAAGTCGTGCAAGTAAAGAGTCAGTCATGAATGCAGTTATCAGATCACTTTTAAAATAATTGCAGCTGATTGCCAAAAACAAATATATGAAATCAAATATAAACTGTCAGTGATCTCAAAAGCTGGTTAGCAAGTGAATGTAGAAAGAAACATTCATAGCCATAACTATGCTAAGTTGGACATGAATTTTCAAAAGTAAAAAAGTCCCATGGATTACGTATGAAAAGATACACTTTCATAAAGTGGGAATCTGWTCAGCTTCTCTTTGTTTTGCTGTAATAGTCTGTTTAATCCTGAAACTCAGGTCCAATTTAGTGTAGAAATAGTGAAGRAATTCAGAAACTGAAAGTGCAAAAGGATTGTGAACTAAGCTGAAATGTTAAATATTGGAATGGTAGAGGTCTCTTTAATACTGATATTTGTTTAATATGGTATGCTAAAGGCAGTGGTTTAGCATTGCCTATTTAACGTAGTACAGGTAGTTAGCTAAGATTAATACTACATATGTAGAAGGAATTTCTTACTTGATTTTAAACTTTAACAAAGTCTTTTCCAACAAGACTGATGGAAATTCTCTGTGTAGGATTAAAAAAATAAACCACAAAACTAGTTCTCTGAACGTGTAGTAGTAAGAGAAAATCATCATTATTAGGGAGCAAACTAGATAACAATCTCTCTCGCATTAGTAGTTTCCATGACAGTAACGAGCACTATTTTTGGAAGTACTGGGTTCTGTTTATTCGTTATTCGACCCTATTCATTGTAAGAATGCCAATTGTTTTTTTGTTTATTTTCAGTTTTGATCAGCTCAAAATGGCAGTTGTGAATTTGAAGAAACAAGCCAATAAGAAAAATGAGGGGAGTCTAGCTTATGTGAAAGGAGGGCTCAGCACTTTTTTTGAAGCACAAGATGCTTTGTCAGGTAAAGTGAACTTCTTAAATTCAATGTAAAAGAAGAAATGTTATCTGCATGTGTCGTTGATTGCAATATTAAAAATATCCTATTGTCGTTCATTATAATGTTTTCTGAAAGAATGTGATGAACCAGAAATTTGTATTAGGTTGGTCACAAGCTAGGAGTGGCTGGTTGATCGTTGTGACATGTTTGCAAGAGATGACTCCAAAAGCAGGTGACAGGAATTGAGTGAAACTGGATCACCTACAAATCCAGAAAGGAGAGGAAATGTGGAATTGKAGATGATCTCCAGATGATTTGCAAACTCTAATGATATAAGAATTTCTGTTCTTTATGATACTTTATCCCATAATTGGTCTGTAATATTCATATGTATATTCACTCCCCTCTTAACTAAAAATTAAGGCAAATTTTGTATTCTGCTTGCCAAAGGGGATATGCAAACACAGTCTGTACTGAGATGATATTGTTTGTATACATATACTCCAAATATAAAATGTTCCCCAGGTAAAAGCTCATCATGGGCCATCTCAGGGCTTAGAGACTGTGGCTAGATAAGAAAGTGACTGTGCTGGGCCATTCCCAATAGCTTGGAGCTGTYCTGTGCTGTGCTCCATAACTGCGCTGTGTTATAGGGCGACCACTCCTGATCACTGGTTTTGTGTTATGGGGGMCACAGAATAAAAGAATGTATCTGCTGACAACCTTGGCCAAGTCAGCGCTTCTGTTGGTTTTGGGAACACAGCCCTGGGTAAGTCCCAGGGGCACCGAGGGGTGCTCCGAGTTGCCTGTAGAGCCATTCACAGGCCAGTCACTAAGCATTGCTAGTCCCTTCCATGTGGCAGGGAGAGAAGAAAGTGGTGCTGTCTCACCTGTTGCTTCAGGCAGATCAACCTGTGACCTGCTCTCTACTGCAGTGACAAGATTTTCAAGTGTTTTTGGCTACCTGATTCACTGATTTTTAGTTTAGAGAATTTCTTTTCCAGAAATGTCAAATGTTTTGATAGGGGACTTTATATAAAGATGTGAAGTTCATCCCAGAAAGTAACTGGATTTCTAGCTTTATTTCCTCACCCAGCGTTGGCCTAGTACTGATCAATTTTGAAAACCTTCACCTAAATCTGAATAGGACTTTAATACCAAAAGAAAAGCTTTAAAAGATTTAGTGGAAGTATTGAAGAAAATGTTTTACTCATAAGAAAAGGTACTTTGAGGAATCAGGATCTGATATTCTTTGACTTTTTTAACTGAGTTTTTATTACCTGCCAAGAATGCAGAATGAGAGGCTATTTTTCCTTAAAAATCTTAAGATTTTTATCCTCAGAATCTTGAAATCCTCAATCCTTCTGAACAAATATTGATGTGACTTCYATGTCACATTCAAGTCTGTTTTGCAGGTAGAGCAATTAAATAGTCTCAAAATTTCATAGTTCTGTTCCCCAGTTATTACTGTTATAGATAAAAAGCATTGCTGATGGGCATATGTCTTGTCTTTTAATGTTATTTTTTGAGTTAATAAAGGTTTAGTAGGACTTACAGAAAAGTAATGCAAAAGATGAATATTGTGGCTTCTTAGAAAGACTAAAGGCTTTTGACATTGTGTCCCAAAGCATCCTTACGGATGCACTCAGGAAGTGTGGGTAAATGAGCTGACTGAGATTTTATTCATGTTTGCATATAATTGATGGATCGGAAACTGCCTGAATCGCAGAGCTGAGAGGGTTGTGATCAGTGGTGCAAAGTCTAGCCTGCAGTATTGGCTCCAGTCCTGTTCCATTTATTCATCAATGACCGGGATGATCTCCAGAGCTCTCATCCAACCTCAACCGTGCTGTGATTTTTGTGAGACACAAAGTGGGGAGTTTCTCTTGTCCCTTCTTTTGGAAATGTAAGTTTCGTGCCTTGATAGACTACTTTGATGATAAGCGATGATAAAGGGAGAAGCCAGGGAATTAGTCAGAAGTATTACTACATGATAACAGGAAAAACAAATTCATTTTTTTAACTAAATTGAGAAAGTTGGGCAATTTAAACTCTCTAGCATTAAATTAAAGCTCCTGTTAAATTTAAAATCCTCTAACACGCTGGTTATACCCTGTTTGTGCAAAGTGATATAATGCCACTTTTCTATTCATACACAACTAAAGGGATATTACTGTTATTTATTTCTTCTGAAAGGTTCAGCTATAATTTGTATGCATTAAACAAAGAAGAGTTTATTTAAAAGCTGAAATGTGGCTTCGGCAGAAATTCTTAGGGATGTTTCACCTGGGAAGGTGTTTATAAAATCTGATGTTTTCTCCAAAGTTAAGCTTTTGTTCATGAAGGTTGTCAGTCTTTTCCTCCAAATATCCTAGCCCCTTCCTCCAATCCTGGTAATTATTCTTTGCAAATCTGTTGTGAAGTCTGTTCCATTTCCATGTTGGTGTTTTTTGTTACTGTAGAGCAGAGCTATCTATGTATGGTCGTTTCTCCTGTTTTTCTCTAGACTGGTGCCGGATATTTTCTTTTTCTTTGTAGGAAATTCATTTTAAGAAGATAATCTAGTACCATGCATTTCATAGCTATTTCTTTAACTTGTATGTGTACCTGTTTTTTTAACTCTTTTTTTTTTTTTTTTTCAAATATATGAACTTGGTCTGGGAAACCCTTAATTGCTCATTTTGGTGTCAATTTTCTCATTAACAGGGATCAGTAAGATCAGTCTTATTTTGTGTCTGCTATCGAACTGTATCACCCGTTTAAGTTAGTTACCCTCTTTTCACCAGTAAGCAACTAAACCCTTACAGAGTAATACCAAGATGCTTATTGTATTATGTGATTTAGAAAGTGTTTACTAAGAAAATAAAAGGTCAGATAGGCCAGAACCCTTGCTGCTTGGTTTAATTTCCTGGRAAACAGCACTGCCTTATCAGATCCTCATGTCTCTGTCTGCTGGCTCGGCTGACACGGCTGCCGGTGGCTTCGCCGGGGAGATGTTCGACAGGAAGTTTGTTCCGTGGGCCGAGGGGAGCTGGGAGCCCAGCCGGGGAACGGGGCTCGCCTCAGCTTGACCCACTTGTCAGCAGCAGGGACTGCAGCTCATTTATTTCCCATAGTTGTAATTGCCACCTAGGAAGTGGCGCCCCTCAAAGGGCCACCCTTAATGCGATTGCAGAGGTGTGATGCTTTACTGTCATGAGTAAATCATGTCCCACCCAGGTGTCTTTGGAGAGCTAGGAAATGAATTTATTTTGGAAATACTTACGCTGTTTTTTGCAGTACTTCTGCTACATGCTTTTTGAATCTAATTGTTTTTGAAATGTTAGGCTGCGGAGTTTCCTTTTAATTAAGTGCAAGGGAAAGTGGGGAAGTGGCCACTTCACTTGCCCACTTGTGTGGAAACACGAGTCTTTGAGAATCAGGTTGGACAGGAAAGAAGAGACTGCATTGTGTTTTGGAAATGGTATTGTGAACAAATTTGAGGTTTATATTTGATGCTCTGGTTTGTCATGTCAAGAGTTCTTTTGGTGCAGTGTAATTAGTGCCTTTTAAATGATTTTCGGAGAGGAAAGAGGAACTTCTAGCTCTGTGACAGCTCTATTCCTTTTCTCATTTCCACTTGGAAGGCCATATGGCCTGGGCCATAGCCAGGCTGGTGGAGAGCTTTGACCACACTTGGCCTTTTGTTCTGTGTCTTGCTTGGGCATCCCACGGTGGATTGGAGCGAGGCTCTGTCTGGCCGGGGGACGTAGCTGCTCATGGCAGAGCATTTCGGCAGGCCGTGGCCCAAGGCCGCTTCTGGGGTGAGCGTGTCCGTGATGCGGCGGCTGGTCCGCGTGTGTAAACAGGCCGTGCTGCCCATGTGTCTGTTTAATGCATTTTCTGTGGAACTCAAACAGAAGAAACCACTGCAGCTTTATTCAATTCTGAGTCATGTCGGGAATTTGGGAAACTAAAAGCTGATGTTGGTCTGTCATATAAATGTTCCTTTGCTTCTGTTGCTTAAGTGAACTTTAAAAGCAGTTGTTGATTAGACTTAATGTTTTTTGGAGTTCTGGATTGCAAAGAGGAATGAAAAGTTACGTTTGAATTTAAAGCGAAGGCATGCAACATTTTTAGTGGGTGATTCCATTTACAAATGAATTATCAAGTGGCAACGAACTAGTTTTCAAGTCCTTTTTGTGGCATCATTGCACTTATCTCGGTTCCCTGTCTGTTGTCTTTTGGCCTGCTCGTTCAGAGATGTGTTAGTCCACGACCGCTGGTGTTGGACTGTTATGCTAGCTTTTGTTCTTGCCATTTTTTCTTTAATATGTCCAATTTACATATTATTGCTCATTTAATTTTCTTACTCTACAGTCTCAAATGTGTTTTCCCAAATAACACGAGTTTTCATTAATCATGTGGATTTCAGTAAATCAAATTCTGGTATACGGTTAGTACCTACATGTTATGCGGTTGACTTGAAATAGCTGGAGTTGTTCATTGCTGAGTGCTCTCAGTGGTGCGAGTCATTACTGCTGTCTTTCTCATTCTGCTTCAAGCAGCAGAAAATAGGTGTCTTGAGGTAAAAAAACCTGCACTCTTATTGCTAGAGATTTTCAGCATGGTAATTCAGAGAGATCAGGTACAAAGGACATGGGAACAAGTTACCCCAAGATTTCTTAGGATACAGCGTGTATTTGACATGTATTTTACAGCATGTTAGCCATGAAGGGAACGGCTGCTAGGAATGTATGTGCCCCAGGGCACATGCAAGGCTGCGTGCGTCGCTTTATGACTTGGATCATGCCTCCAAGCAGTCGTGTTGGAACATGCTCTATGTTCACTGTCTAGCTTTCCAAGTAGATGCTTGTGTCTTGAAGGCTTGAGATATCTTTGTGCTGTTATTATACAGAGAGGCTGAATAAGAAGCAACTGCTCTGTTGTAGCTGCCTATCTTAACCTTATATTTATTGGCCTTCTCACAGATGCAAAGTGTGCTSCTTGAAAAGCCTAGGTTCTGATATCGTGCTACTAGATGATAAGGCGAAAASAGTTTGCCATGAGCAATAGGTGCTGAAAGAGAGGTGGTGTGATACAGCAGTAACATGCCAGGGAAGCAGCAAACTTGGTGCTAGGTAGGATGTGCTCCAGGGAGAGGCTTCCCCTTCATGCACTGCCCGTGATAAGGTCCCACAGCAGACCAGTTGTTACACTAGTACAACTGTGAGTAAGTAAAACCTTGCCCTCATTGACAAAAGGCGCAAGGATTTGTTTGTTTCTTGTTGGTTTGTTTTTCTCCATAGTCCAATCATGGAATTTTTAGTGGAACCGTAAATGGATCCACTATCTTTATTTCCTGTTGCTTGAAATATTTCCCTAGAAATGTCACGCAGTGCTTCGTGAGAGCAAAACTTCTAAGGCCTCACATTTTGTGAGACTATGTTTAGCTTTCTGTTTCTGTAAAACCTTCCCTCACAGCATTGCACTCTCCTAAATTTAGAAAAGTTCTCTTCAAATTACAGAAAAAGTTATGTATGTGTGTATATATATATATATATATTTATATATTTTCACCAGGAAAATAAAGGCATTTACATTCATGTATTTGTTGGAATCCTGGAAGCATTATAACATGTGATATATATATATATATATATATATATATATATGTATAACCTTCCTTCCATTACTATGCTTCAGTGCCAAGTTCTTTATGGTCACCATATTACCAGCTTCAGAACTACTTTGCTGAATCAGTCTTTTCTTTTTGTCATTTTTTTTCCTCTTGTTTTCTGCATCTGATTAAAATGGTTTGATTGTTGCTATGTTTTGGTTACATTATTTTCTTTATTAATATTTCTGTGTACATGGGTAAGATTTACAGATATGCTAAATTGCATGGCTGTCCCTCTTCTCATTAGAAAATAGTAGAATACTTGTGCRTGTTTTGCTCTGAGTTTGCTTTGCTTTGAGTTAGGCGTAGGAAGTTTTGAGAATACCACTCCTTGGTGCTTATCTCAAAATACATCTACATAAAAATCTAATGAGTAAAACAAAAAGAAAATTTGCAAGTCAAAAATTGTGTGACCCTGACAAGCATAGTTTAATTTGTTACAGATTTACAGCTGCCGAGTAGCAAACTCTATCATTCCTTAGAAGAAATCAAATTGTTTTCTACACAAGCAGCAATGAATTTAATTACAGTTTATTTTGCTATGGGCCTRTATTTTGGTTTATTTGCCAGATTAAACCACTGCTTTTGTTTTGACAAAGCGGAAGTATTGGGTCACAGTTTAGAGCTTGTGAGCTCGGTGCTGAGTCTCTTCCTGTGAAAAGTTAGTGCTTCACAGAAGCTCTGAGGTTTGCAAGCCCTCAAGTACTCTGGCTCAGCTGGGAAACTGGAAGCCCTATTGGCAAGGGTAGTGCAAAAGGCTGGCATGGGTCTGCACATGGTCAAAGTGTGTAGGCCCAGAATATCCTCGCCTTATTTACTGTGTGCTTCTTACCATGGAGCTTCTTGTAATTGTGAATTTGTACATTTGCACCATTACAGTTGTAAATTGTAAATCGAGCTCTGCTGGATTTGGAAACACTGAGAAGCGCCCTCAGCTGCCGTTCCAACTTGCATAGTCCATATCGAGTAAGTCCGGGTGACTCAGAGCTCAAAAATGAAATCCTGCCCATGCCCCTCTTTCTAAGGCCTTCAAGGGGACCCCTACACCTTGCTCCTTGCTGCTCTTACCCTTAACTCCTATGACGCTGCAGCCRGAGTCTGTCTCACGGCTGGTGAGGTTCGCGCTTGCTTTCCACCCGGCCTTCGCCACGTGCTCCCTGCTCTTCCCTTGCACCGCAGCCGAGCGGCTCCGGCTCGCTACAGACAGGCTCAYTGACGGGTAAATACCCGCTTCTTGTGCCGAGGTGGCTTTGCAGCCGCCCAGCAGCCCGCAGCGCTGCCCTGGGGTGCTGTGATTGCAGCCCGAGGAAGCAGTGGTGAGAGGGGAATCATCCCTGACTGCAGCCCTCCACCATTACGGGCCGCTAGGCCAAGATGAAAGAATAACACGAGTATCTCTGAATTCCTTCCCACCAGATTAGGTCAACAGATACTTTTCTTGACTGCCTACAGTTTTGCTTGTTTAAACTTGTAAGTCAGAGGGTTCCCTATGGAAGGAACATTTACTTAGCTTTCTAAAAATTACTTAACGCAAACAAAGTTTAGACTTTCCAATAAAGCATTTGTTATAACATTTTTCGCTCTGAAAACGTTTTTCGTAGTGCAGCTTTGGCATACATATGCATGCCTTCTTGCTATATATGAATTTRCTGGGTAGAGACACACTTAGTACACGAAGAAAGCAAACAGCTTATTAAATACGTGGTAAGGAATTCAACAAGTGCCCTCATGTACCGATAGTAATTAAGACAGGTCTACACTTCTTTACTATGTCCCAAGACAGCCTGATTAAGACAGTGATCCAATAAATCCGCTTTGGTTTGCTGTACCCGTTATGTATGTTTAAGATGCCTTTATTTACACCACACAGTGTTTTCCTTCCTCCTAGAACTTATTAATAATTAATACTTTGTTGAGGAAAAAAATAAAAAGCTTAAATATTTTTCCCCTTTCCTATTCTCTACTGGAATACCTGTGCACTGGCTTAATGTGATAACTTTTCCAAGGTTTTCCCAGAAAAAARAATCAAGAGGTGATTTCTGATCATGACACAATTTCTGAGTAAGCTGCTTTCACAATAAAGCAAATGTTCTCTCTGACTTAATGTTAGTTATTAAGTCACAGATTTTCAGAACTTGATCRTATTTTGTATATATTTTACAATAAAATTCTTTCTGTTGGAGGTTTAGATGTTGTAGTTCAGTTGTGGAAATTTTGAGTCAAGTCCCTTTCAGCAGTAATGTTTGAATTATTTGTTCAGCAATTAATACTATGTAATTAACACTTTCAAAGTATTGCATTCTAAAAACTTTTGAGACAATAAATAGCTTATTTTTAATCCCCAGCCAAGCAGAAAGTATTTCTTGAAAATACACTTAAGACATGATTTGTATATATTTCAATTCAATTCATTACCATCTGGCAGTGTTTCTACGACGCGTCTACGTATCGGGCAAGTAGGAGTAGTTCTATAGGGGAAGACGGTTGGTGGTGAGAGCCYCATGTGCACAGGGTTGGGTCCCCAGGGGATTTTCAGACTTGTTTGAGTATCACCAGCCTGTGGACAGAAGGTCAGGGATCTGATGGAGCTCCTTGAGTGGGCTCTTGGGCGCCCTTTAAGTTGATTTCCTCTTAAAAGCATGCAGCTCCAGCACCCCCAGACCTCTCTGTTGTGCAGATGGAAAGAAGGTAATGGGGGACAACTGGGAGACTCATTTAAAGAAAGCTCAGAATGTTCCAAATTAAAATGTATCATTATTCACTTTCTTAAAAGCACAGAGCACCTGAGTCTTTGTGGTTAGCTTCATTCTTCTGAGAACTGGTGGGAAGGAGCAGCAGTTTTATAGAAGACTTCTCAGCTGAATTTATTTATTTATTTATTTATTTATTTATTTATTTATTTATTTATTTATTTATTTTATTTATCAGCAGGAGCTGATGGCTACTTGATGGAGAAAATTGCTAATAGCTGAAAAATTTTAAAGGAAAATCATATGATTTTAAAATAATTATATATGTAGGGTGCTTCTATGCAAGGTTAACAGTAATCGTTGAAAAACAAAACAAAAAAACAGTGATTTGTATCAGTTGTGGAGGAAGAGGAAAAGGAGGCTGAATAAGAGACAGGAAGTAGAAGAAAGTATTATTTACTCTCCCTTTGCTACCCATATTTCCAGAGTGGTGTAGGGGAGTCAGTGTCTGCTGGTAAATCTGTCCCTTCCTTTCWGAGAAGTTATGATGAAAACAACAAATTAATGCTGATACTAATTTTTTCCAAACTTGCTAGTAGTGTGATGTGGAAAGAAACTTTTGGGGCTCTGGGCATTTTAGGAGGGGAAAAAATAGCATCTTCTCAAAACAAAGCACCCCCATCATCTTCATGTGGTTTTCAGCAAAAGCACCACAGGGCTCTTGTGTAGTGGTTAGTGCAGGCGCTTGCTTCAAGGTACACTGAAATTACGTAAGTGCTTTGTGATTGCTTTATTACAGATGTAAACAGCTTATTTTGGGAGATTTCTGACACTTGATTTTGAGGTCATTTGGATTTCCTGTGACTCTCTTCTTTAATTATTAATAGTTCACTTTCTGCGAGACYGCGTTTGCCCTATGAAGCAAAAATATTTTGTGTTTGAATGATACTTAGCTTTCAAAACACTAAATAGAAAGAGCACCCACACTACAAGATAGCTAATCAAGATTATTCCTACCAGGTTATATTCCTGTTTTTTTTTTAAAGATTATATGTACAGGAAGTCTGGGTTAAAGTAATGGTTAAAATTCTGCAGTGCTTGGCTCCCAGCCCTGTGCTGCACTAGACTATGCTGCCGTAAAACATGTTTGTATTTTTTATGTSTAACAAGAAAAATAACACTTTAATTTTGAAAAAATAATGTTTAAAAATGTCACTTTGATGTAATGTATTCCCACCTATTAAAATGTTCTGCATTTTAACTAGACACTTTATTCCAGCTATCCATCAAAAACTGGAAGCGGATGGAACAGAAAAAGTGGAAGGATCCATGACGCAAAAACTGGAGAATGTCCTGAACAGTGAGTTTTGTCCGTCTACCAGCAACTATTTATGGACTTTGGGCTTTATAACAAGTTTTAATATATTTCTTGGAATATAGTAGAAAGTAGAAAACAGGGCACTCTCTTTTGCCATTTCCCTTTTGATGGTAGTGGTTTTAAGGTGTGAAACTACAACTTTTTCAAGAGTGGAAACTTTTGCCCTCCATTTTAGTGGACAAACGATGGAGTTTGTGATCATAAAGGATAAAAAGCAAAATAAGAGAAACCTACAGACTTGAATTTAAAAGAATTTTGGAGGCATCTCAGTGTGCAAAGGAAACAAAAGACATAGACATTGCCATGGAAACTATATATCTAAATAAAAATTTTAAATGAAAGCTCAACACCAAGATGGAAAATACTTTTAGCAAAGGAGAAAAATACAATACCTTGCAATAAAAAGTTATTTTAACGGCATTTTTTTTTGTGCCATCATTCAGACTTTTTGGAATTAGTATTCTAGAAATTTCAAAAAGCACTCAATACCTTCTTTTCTGTGTTTCTGTGCATTAGTTGTAGGATTTTGTTGAGAAAGATTACTTGGACCTACTTCAGCCCGGTATGTGTTCCCTCAGATCAAAAGTTACTTTTTTAATCCTGGGAATTGTGCCAAGATAATGTTACTTTGTTTCATTGTGATTTTTTTCACAGAGGAAGGGATGTTTCCCTTAGTGCTGTATCAATAAGCAGCAATGACATCCAGATCGCCGGCTCGGTGCTGGAAAGGCTGAGTGTACTTTATGAAAAGGGGAAGGTGGCCTCGGAGTTCACTGCTTGTGTTGCCGGGCACGAATAAAGGGGTGACCGCGCACGTGTGGAGCTGAAGGAAAACGGGGGCTCTGTTTGTTTGGGGTTTTTTGTGAACAGCCTTGGTTCTGCCCATAACGATACATTCATGTTAACAGCAAGGGTGTAGTGTTGTGCATCCAGTGTTGCCTTGAATGCAAAGCCTGACATACCTGTATGTACTATCTGAGTGACTTGGGAGCCAAAATCTGCTGGATGCAAGGAAGGCAGGGGGAAAAAGGCATCAAGGACATTTGTAGATGCAGTCCCCAGGGCTCTGTATCAATGCCATGCTGTGCACCAAGCACAGATCCTTTGGAGAGCACCTTCCCTTTGACAAAAATACACAAAGGATTTTAAGATAAATGAGGAAAAWCATTAAATCTTGCAGGGTCGTGACTTTATCTTTTACAGATGAGCACGAGAAGGACCTACCTGTAATATACAGTCATTTTCCTTTGAAAACTGCTGCCCGAAATCCATATGCAAGTGATGGGGATCGGCTTTTRCCAGGCGGCCCTTTGGAGGAGCCTGTGCCAGCCACTTCAGAGTGGAATTAGGTTCAGCTCGGCGGCGGAAAGAATTGGCTCCTTTTCCTCCTGATACTTTGCAAGTCATGACTGGTGGGAGGCGGGGGGGTAGGAACACAGGGATTTAAAAAGAGTAAACAATATTATGCAAAGTAGTTTGGGATGAAAGCCTTGGGTTTTTTTTCTGGCCATTCAAAAGTGGCCTTAGTTACTATTCTGTGAAGAATTGACTTTCAAGTGCTTCTGTAATCCAGGAGTTGAAGGCTCTGTTTTTAAAAATCCTCAAATCCTTAATCAATCTCGCGTTTCATTTAGGTGCAAATTTTGAGAGACATATTTTGTGAGCCCGGTTAGGGAGTCTGAATCTATTAAGATAGTCTGCCAAATTGTTGGGATGAAGCTGCATAGGACAGTAGATGCAGAATTTGATCATATAGGTCTAATTATAGGTTTCAATCCAATATCTTAAATAAGATATTAAACATAGATATATCTTTGCATTTATGCTTTAGTATGATTAATTTCACAAAGAATTGTTTCTTAGAAGAGGCCAGTCTAATTCTCCTCCTCATGTGGCATTTCTGTCATGCTCTATGAAAGACAACTGTTGCTTAATTAGGGCTTTATTATGAAATAAAAAGAAAATTGGTACAGAGTAGACAAATCCAGAGCAAATTGTCTTAAGGAAATGAAGATATGTTTTATTTTAAGTTAAAGATAGAGAGCACTGTGCAATTCCTGCAGTTCTCAATTGCTCCTTGAAAAGTTTTGTTTTGTAATGAAAAATGTTTTGTGAATATAACTGTAATTGCCAAAACTAGCACACTGCTTGTTATTTGGCTGTTACAAGAATGGACAAGAAACGTATTAATTCAAACAATACAGATTTTCGTTACTAGAAGAGTTTATGAAACAAGCAACTAGTATAACCTCGAGAAAAAGAAAATCCAACTTCATCTGTGCTCTGCATTTAAGTGTGCAGCTTGCTGTTTCACTGTATTTCTCCATAACAGATTAAAGTATTTTACGCTAAATAGTAGGCAGCAGAAACAGCAATCCTCACAAAGCATTTTTTACATCAGGGCTTCGAAATTTCAACCAAGTTTAAACATTATTTAGATATAACAATTATTTCACAAAGACTACTTTTAACATGAGCAGGCCACCCACAGTGTTGACTGGAGAAAATGGCATGCACGCCACCCAGTGAGACTGATGTAATTTTTTTCATCTTTGCTTAAAGTATAGTCACTAGACCAGATAATGTAGAAACTCATACAGGCAGCGATCAAAAAGCTTAAAACAGTTCCACTTTTTTGYTTCTTTGGCTAATAAAAAATAAGGCACAAGTTGAAAAATGCAAATATTCCCATGCAATATAAATCTTTTCTACTACAAATGAAATTCTGTTATTCTGTGTAAGGAAATTATGGGGAATCTTTAGTACACTATAGTGTATTTTGTAGTCTGAATAAAAAAGTTTTTAAGAACGTATTTATTGAAGAATATTGTAGTATGATRTAGAAACATTGTTGCCTGAAATTGTTGACCAAGGGCTTGATCCTGTACGCAAGGAAGCCAGCAAGAGATTTCAAGTTATGTGAAGACAGTTTATGTTTATTCTGTTGCAATGACCAGCTACTTACAGTCTCAGTAACRCCATCGTCTGTGATTTAATCATTGCTGCTTTCAATAAGGACTCATTTAAGTATCAAATAGTATTAATCATTCTCTAGATTTAATTTAAAAGCAAACAAAATAAAGTTTACGAAACCCACAGCGATAACTCTTGAAGCTATGACATTAATTAACATAATGAAATTATGCTATCCTAAAAGGAAAACTTTGTATGACTTTTCTGTATCCTGAGATGCATAATTTAGCTGTAAAATGTAGATCGGGGGCCAAAGTAAACTATAAAATATCTGAAACTAAGTTAAGTATTTGAAATAGGGGAGTGTGATTGTTTTTAATTGCTCAGGGATCTTACCACATTAAAATGCTAAGTGGTTCACTTTGAAACAGTATTTCATAAATTGCAAAATGTTAGCAAAAAAAATAAAATGTTAGCAATATTTTTTCACTTGCTCTGAAAAAAATGTGAATAAATATGTCAGTCATTAAAATGAGGAAGATTTGTACTGATTACCTACTTTACTTTTCTTGTTTTCTTCCTTTTTAAAATAGGAGCCAGCAACACCGCAGATACGTTATTCCAAGAAGTGCTGGGTCGCAAGGACAAAGCTGATTCAACAAGAAATGCACTTAATGTCCTTCAGCGCTTTAAATTTCTTTTCAACCTTCCCTTAAATATTGAAAGGAATATCCAAAAGGTATAGTTCTTTAATTTTTTTTCTCCTTTCTGAAATTAGTCTATATTATCATTTTTACGATAAATATTAATTTTATGTTTGCTTGCTTTTAAGGGTGATTATGATGTGGTTATTAATGACTACGAAAAAGCCAAGTCACTCTTTGGAAAGACAGAGGTTCAAGTGTTCAAAAAATGTAAGATATGAGATGTATTATTTATTTTCAGTGTTCTAACTGCAAGGCTAAAAACACATAATAGTCCGGGGAGCTTTAAGTGGGTCTCAGCTTTTGTTTGTTTGGAGTTCTCTTTAGATTCTGAACAATTACTCCAAACAATATTTCTGGCAGGTTTCTGACTGAGATATGTACAAGAAAATAGTAAGTGTAATAGGAGATTGTGGCCAGTTTTATTTATTTATTATTGAGGCTTTGTATTACCGGACATGTAGCAGGTTTCAGTAACTAAAGGATATGACTTAGTGTGTCCCTTATTGGAATATATTTGARAGACTTCAAAGTCAAATTTTCTCTTTTGTAATGCTATTGCATTCAAAATTTTCAGATGTAACTTGYTGTAAAATGAGTTATATCAATTACTGCAGTGAGTTCAGAAGAATCCGGTGCGCTGGAAAAATAACTTAATTTTCAATTCCCTCTACTACTGACAGCACACATTGGATTTATTTCCTCTCTCTACTCCTAGATTACGCTGAAGTTGAAACCAGAATCGAAGCTTTAAGAGAACTTCTCCTGGATAAGCTGCTTGAAACTCCATCAACATTGCATGATCAGAAACGTTATATAAGGTAATCGAGCCTAAATCTGTTTCCTAATGATGTGGTGAATAATAAGCACAAATACTAAAAAGCTCTAACTGCAATGTTTTAAGATTTTTATGAGTATATAAATAATACCAGCAGGCAATTGATGGTTTATTAAATAGTAAAGAACATCTCTCAAGTGGGAGTAATTGAAAGATAACTGGGATTTAATTCTTTTTTTTTTTTTTTTAGTCTACAATTCAGAGTTAGATTCTGATGCTTCCTATAAACCATCATATTGCAAGTCAAGTCTGAAATGATCACTCACAAGTTGCAAACCTCAAAACAGATTATTTATGTGTGTTCTATTTTGTCTTGATTTGGTGGAAATGGAGTMATTGGAAAGGTTTTAGTACAGACTTTCATTCAAATTTGGGTTTGGCTCTTTTACTGTTCATTCTAAATAATATATTTCTGGAGCATGACCCACGTTTTCTGACATCTTTAAGGATGTCAAAGTTTATTTCAGGTCTACTAATATGAGTCAGTTGGATCTCCTTATTCCTATTCCTGTATACCTTATACCTTGTGATTTGGAATTAATGGTAGTTTTTTTAATGTTTTTATTTRTTTATTTTTAATCATCTTAAAAATTTAGACCAAATGCAGTACTCTGTGAGACATTCCTAAAGTTCTCTGATACCTGCTCAAAAACTTTGGTGTTTGTTGTGGGGCCCGATCCACACAGACACACACACACACACACACACAGAACGTCTCTCGTTCTTTGGGGTGCTATATCAATATCACACAATTATTATAACTGTGCTTTGAGGTGTATTTTTAAGCATTTTGCATCTTTGAAGAAGTGTTGCTGATCTGTTTTTGTTTTCTATGTCAATCTTGAAAACCTTAAAGAAAATCTCCTTTATTTGACCCAGAACTTACAAGCTCTTCCAAAAGTTCTCCCGAATAGGAGCTGTATCTCCTTACGATTCTGAGCTTTTTAGTTTTTTCCCAGCTCTATGCGTGGAGAAGCACTGAATCTTTAAGCCTCCAGCCTACGTTAAAGCAGTTTGTGCTAATGTAATTCCATAGTTTATTCCACCTCTAGAAAACTATAACAAAACCGAGCAAGGTGTGCACAAATCTTGAATAATTTGGTGAAATTTGGTCCTGCATACAAAGTGTATACGGATGTAGCTTTGTTAATGAGGATTTTACTTCTATACGTTCGGGAGCATACATGGGAGCAAGGTGTGAAGTAAACTTTGTTCAGGTCACTTTAAAAATAAATTAACAAAATTCTCCTAATAAAGTAACTCTGTAAAAGAAAATATAACTTCCATGTTTACAAGTTTGCTTTTTTTTCTTCCTTGGTATGTTTGTTTTGAATATCTATGCATATTATATTTATGATTAGGCTTCAATCCATATTCTTTTGTTTGTTGCACTATTTACATTGGTAGCTATATCAAACTGTCCAAAACAGTTTGCCATATCACTTAGCACATTACATATCACTGACCACATTTTTTCCAAGGCCACSAGTTATATATGTTCTTATTATATATAATATATATTCTTTCCCTCGTTCTTTCCCTCTCTAAGCAAAAGCTGAAGTCCTCCTGTACACTGACGAAGGACTTGAGCTCATAATTTGTAAATATCATTCTTTCAAAATGGTTTCTTGTGTAATCTCCTCGTCCATCCAACTGATTGTACTTTGACAAACTGTTTTGCAAGTTCAAGTACTGCAGACAGTTCTCAAGAAAGTGGGAATTTTGCAATCCRGTCCTAATGAACGTTAGTCAGCCTCATAGCAATACTGCTCTGTTAAAGGGGTTATACCCTCCTTGCAGTGCTGAAGATCATCAGCCAGGTACCTCATCTCGGTCATCTYGCACTTTTGAATGCCTTGTGTCCAATTACTGCAGAATGTAGTGGGACACATTAAAGAGCAGAGCAACTCCTGCTTTTTAAGCATTAATTTAAAAGTCACGTAGTCTTGAATCCTACACTGCACTATCCTACCGCTGTGTTTTTAGCAGTCACAACGGCCGACTTCTGAACACGCTCTGAACTCTCCCCAAAGACAGAGGGTGTTTGGCTTCCACTTGTTAGAAATTCCATTAAAAAGAAAAGTCTTGCCTTATCCTGTATATATATTCACACTATGTGTGTACATCCCAATGCAACAAAAACAATCAGGAGCTTCATTTGCATTCATTTGTGCTTGTGTGTGCTAAAGGGAATGAATGATCATCCAAAAATTAATCCCTTCTGTACTTGSCTGCTGCAGTTACATGTTGCCACAATCAGAGCATATAAAGTGGAAAGAAAAATACCATATTTTACACGTTTGAGATGTTATCAGTGATTCCAAGTGAAACGTGAAGTGCTTGAACTGTGACTTTAGTGGATAAAGTACTTAATATGTATGCTGTTATGTTAATGTGTATTTTCAGTTATATTTGTGTTTATTTCTGCAGGTGATTTTAGATGGAACTTTGCTTTACTAAATTAGGAAGGGAGAATGCAAAGCTTGCATTTGCATTGAATATGAATGTGTCTTAGCRAAGCTACTTGGATTTTTAAAATGATGTTAAAAGGAGGTATATCTCTGTACATCTTTGGTCTGTTTTAATGAAGCCTTCAATATGTCAAGTCAGAACTGTGATTTTTGGACTGGGTTTTACAGATATCTTTCTGATCTTCATGCGCCTGGGGACCCCGCTTGGCAGTGCATTGGTGCTCAACATCAGTGGATTCTGCAGCTCATGCACAACTGTAAGGAGAGCTATGTTAAAGAACAAAAAGGCAAGGATATGTTTTTGTTATATATATATATATATATATATATTTATATTTGACACTTAGGAATTTGGCATTGCCTTTTATTTGACAAGTTTTAGTGTACAAATGATATTTGTTTTTTTTCCCCCTCTTGATTTTGATGGCTTTTCATGAAGTTGAATAGTGATTTGTATTTTTCCTTTTTTCCCACTATGTTATGAAAACAAAACAGTGGTTAGAGTTTTCCTTTTGTTTAACATAGATCTTTTAAGCTCCTTACATGGGAAAACATTACATTTCAGTCCTTCATCCAAAGTTAGCTCTCCTCTAGAAACATTTCAGTAGGGTCACTTTAAATGGAGATTGTCTGAAGCCACCAGTTGGGTTTCCTTGTCAGAGGATTCGCCAGTCRTACAGAGATATGAAGGACCCTGGGGCACTGTGGAAAAAAAAATGTGTGTCTGTCTCTTGTTATGCAGTGAATGATAATGGGTCTTTTCTTCTTCTTTGTTCATGTGCAGTTTCAAAACTTAGATTATGGTGTTAGACACAAACCTATGTGGATGTCTAAATATCCCATTTGACAGTTTAAAAATGTAGAGCCATATGAATACGTAGTTGTGCTCTGTTTGTCCTTGTCAGTGTGGCTCCTGGAAGAAATGCCCTCCTACTACTACTTTTAGGTATTGTAACAATTTATTAACYGGTTAAGAAAGTCAGTCACATCAATATATTTTCAAACGGGGGTGGGTGGGAGGGTTAATATCCTGGCATTTCTATTAGTAAAATCTGAAAATTCAGTTGTTAAGTTAGGCAAGTAGTGCTTTGTTTCTCAAGGAGTCTTACTGTATTTGATGATATTTCCAAGATGAACAGAAATATGGGAATCTGGCTTCTCTTGACTTGAAGATGACTCCCATGTTTAGYGTTATTGCATGTGTATCCCAAAACAAATAAGATAATCTCTTTCTAGAAACCACAGAAACTGTACTGAACTGGAACGGCTGCCGAAATGTGCTAAAAAATGTAGCAGGATGCTTAGACTTTTTTCTTTAGCAAAGGTTATGACATCAGGTATAGGGTTCACTGCATGCTTAAAATAGGACAGTGATGTCAATCTCACATTTCCAAGTTGTAGCCTAAAGGCTGTACAGAATGTGTTTGTTTTACAAAACGGTGTTGAGTACTAGGGGACCAACTGGAACACCAGGTTTGATTCTTCGAGTCTTGGTCAAAATGCAGAACCCTCCCATATTCCTGCTGCCAAAAACCCTAAATCTCTCCTTCCTCCAACACCAAATAACTGTCATAGAGCAAAACTCACTTGTAAGAGTGGACACTTTCTAAGCTTTTTTTTTTTTTTTTCCCTCCCCCTTCTTCAGCTTTCACAATGGTATATAAATATTTCACATCTTAGTAAGAAAAATAAAAGCATGAAGATGCTAAGTGCTCAAGGCTTGTTTTCTGGATTTTTTTATGTTTGTTTTTTGTTTTGTTTGTAGTAATCCAAATAGTTTTGATACACATGTTCCAGCAAAAGAGCAGAAGTTGGGTGCCTTAGTTCTTTAGAGTGTCTTGAAACGCTCAGCCTGTTTGGTGTTTTTCTTGCAAAAAGAATCTTTCTGATTACTTTAGGTTTCATATAAAAGGCCTTACGGTGTCACCAACTTTCTTTAGCTTATAGTGAGAGCCAGCATATCTTTACATATTACATAACTTTGCTATCTAGTGTATTACCAGTATAGTACCATTTTTATTACAGAGCTTATCTCTTCCATTTAAATAACCTCTTTTTTGTCTTTTGTTTGTTTGTTTGCTTGTTTCCTTTTTGTGGTGCTAACCAATGTAGTCTTCCTGCAGATTGACTGAAAAATAACAAAAATTGATTCTGGTAGATGGAGTTTCTCCCTTAGTATCCAGTGGAGCAAACTCCACTGGGTTATTAAACTCGGTTTCTCCTTTCCAAAGAACCTCAATTTTGACATACAGGACATAGAAGAAGTACAAAATAAAAGTCAGAAGAAGTGATATTAACTGCCAAGTAGAACATTGTTGATTGTGCTCAGAGTCATGGAATGTATTTTAATCTATTTTAGTAGATGTATACTTTTCAAACTGGATACACTGTTTTTCTATCTTTTTTTTTTTTTTCCACTCATAGATACATAGATATTGAATTGTTTTTGCATGGCTTAGAGAAATCTAACCAACCTGAAGAAGTCGGAAATGTGATTTATCCATTTCTAAGTTGATGGGCTCTTTTTTAAGTGAAGGCAGTAACAAATTTTCAAACTCTAAACTCTTCGATTGAAAATTTGCTTCTGAAAAAAGATTCTTTTACATATCTAGCCTTTGGCAGCAAAAAGTGTAAGTGAAAAGTATATTAAATCTTTTGCTGGGATTGCCTTTTGAGCAGGAATAATATACATCATATCTAGCATTAGTCTTCAYACTGAAAGTTGTGGAATATGCAGGTGAAGATGACTTCTACCTTGGACATCCCAAAAATATCTGGCTATTCTTAACTGTTCTGCTGACTGTGACTCTGTAGGTTCAAACTGACAGATTGAAAACTCTGCAGAAAAATAAACTTTAAACTCCATAGCAGAATCTATGCACAACTTTTATTTCTCAACTTTCAGCTGAGTCTGCACCAGATGCATTTTGATTTCAATTTATCAGTTTCAAAGCAGACAGGTGCTCTRAGTTGTTACCCTGGTGAACATAAAATCCTATGAAATGGATTCAGAATTAGACCAAAACCTTTGCTTTTCTTACCTGCCTTAAAAGTCTTTTTTGATTAGTCATCTGTTGAGAGTCCTAGACAGGATTTTATAGCTGACTGTCCAGCAACAAACATCCTAACATGATTTATTTGCAGCTTGTAATGTAGGTGAGACAGGAGATCAGTATTTGTTAAACAGCATAAAAAACATAACGGAAAAACTGAATCCAAGTAAGTTCTTCCAAATTCAGTCACTGGCAACAAGCCAATAGTGTATTCTCAAGTGATGCCGGCACTACTAGAAGGATATCTCATTCATCATTACTGCTTTGTTTTCTTTTTCTTATACATAAATACAATCTTTTCTTTCTTCTTTAAAAGATTCAGYGGTGGATCATACCTTCCAGGCCACTGTTGACAAAAAGTGAATCTACTTTTCTACATCCTCCATAGACTGTTTTTATTTGCCCAAGGGCAGTGATGACCTCTTGTCCATTCAAAGTTTTGTTAAGCCTAGCTGAAAAAGGGAATGAGCTGCTTTATTGTCTGAGGTAATTGGAGGTCCTGTACAAGAATTGCACATTTATTTATATACATATATAAACATAGATACATAAAAATTATGTGTGAATCCTTCATAAGCCTATTGTGAAACTGTGAAGCATCATAGCACAGTGCAGTCTGTGGTTCAAAAGAACAACACAGGGCAAATTTACAGTGCTGTAATGGTCTTGGAGTTGGCTCCTGGAATTTGTTTTGGGGGCTAGCAGAAGCCCCATGTGCTTCAAATATGTCTTGTTTTTTTTTCTTCTCCTCCTCAGTTTACTCAGCTAGTGTTAGTATTAATTCCAAAAATTGAAAGGTACATCAGGCAGTGCTGAACTGTGTCAAATAATGTGGCAGCTTGAAATAAAGACTGGCAGCTACAACCCCAAATTCTTCCATCAAAAATTTCTTTTGATTTTAATGGATATTAATCATAAAAGATGTCGTAATCTGATAAATAGATAGCAGATTGTGTTTATTATCAAATGATATGAGTAGCATGGGGATTTTTCTRTAATCCTGAATACAGTGTTTGCATTTTTTAATTTATTTCCATGAAAGGAAGATAAAAAAAGAATGGCCAAGGATACAGATTAATCTGAGCTACCGTTACCGACTTTCATGTTTGGCAGGGGGATCTCTGTGGTAGCGGCTGTAGAGGACGGGGAGGCAGATCCAAAGGAGGAGGCTTTCRAGGCCGGGCCGCGCTGCTGCCGGTGTCGTGCTGGTGGAATCGGAACAAGAGGCCGTCTTACAGCCTGTTTGAGGAACACTTCTGTATATGCGTTAATGTGCTGTTTCCCCTCAGCCTTAAGCAACCCTGTTGGTTTGTGGATCAGACCTGAACTATATAGCATAACACTTCAGTAATAAACTCAGATACAGTTACTCGATGATCACTGCTTTTAGCCTCTCCCTCTCAGTCTCTGCTGCCTTGACAGCAGACCTTTTGATTCCTGAGGTAAAAACGGCAGGAAGARCATCTTGACTATAAGACTGTTAAATGAAATAGTCCAAACCCATGCATTGCAAGGAATGAGCGAGTATCTGTGTGTGACTGATGAAAAATTTTTCCTGCTCCATGCCCTGCTAAGTATGGGCAGCCAGGAGTCGGTGACCAAACAGCAGAGTCAGAGATGTCATGGAAGCATTAATGCAGGGAATGCCCAGGTCACAGAAATCCTGTGTTATGCCCTTACACTAAGGTCTCCTCCCCTTCTTGAATACTAACATATTCCTCTATTAAGGGTGCAGCAAGGGATATGGGACCAAGGTGGAACTGTCTGGAACTCCAGTCCTAGTGATGTAGTGATGCTTGGAAATATATGGATTTATTAACCTTTAAATATTTTCTCTATATTATCTGCCTTGCAAATGGGATAAGTATTCATGTTTTTTCATTGTTTTCGAAACTTTGCTTTTCACTCCTGAGAGTTAGTTGCTTGAAATATTGATAGATATGTTTTATAAATCTGATTATATGCAGCTGTTGCCATTTCATATCACTTACTGAGGAACTCAAGGTAGTTAGAGACTTTTTTCCTGTTATTTCATATGTAGATGTTGTTAGGAAGAGGGAGATGCATGAGACATGAGACAATATTCAGGAGAAAGAACACTTGATAGCTGCGAATATAAAGCTTAGCGTTTGGAAAAGCACTATGCTCACCTGGAAAGGTATCTCCTAAATAATAGATTGTGCTGATATTTCATACCTTGGCTTGTTTGTACTCTGAGCTACTTCTTCTGAGCATTCAGTTTGAAGAAAGTCTGGGAACTTTCAAACCTGGTGTCTGGATAATCAAGTATTACCTTCTATTAAAAAAAATCATAAATTTGTAGTTTTTAACTTGGCAGTTTCCATAGTACATGGGCATCCCTTTAGTTTTTGACTGTGGTCTTGGTTTCTCAGACTTTTTGGAGTACAGGAAACATGGGGGATACAGTGACGTAAAATGGCATGAAAATAAATGTAAATAAATGAGGTTTAGTTTAAAATTTGCCTGGAGCACTGGGCAGAGAGCCAAAATGAATTAAGCAATGGGATTCTTAGCATGAGTATGAGTATGAGGGAAAGAAGTTTCAGAGATTAAGACCATTTTCTGTGTGGCCAGTGGTTATTGCTTAGGCTTAATTTTAGCTGTGTAGATTTCATAAGCCTGTGAGCTAAAAAGGAGGAGGCGACTAATCCAGTTGTCTTTGAAGTGACTGAAAAATATCTTCATTTATTAACGCATCTTTTTGAGATATTCTGTAATGTTAGGGTAAGCAAGCAATCTATTAAGACTCTTCAGAACTAAAAGGGTAAATAGAAACAATAGCAAAGCTGTAGTGCGGTCTTTGTGCTGCCCTTTGGGGTACAAAATACGTAATCTACAGCCTAGGAGCGTTCCTGGCACCGAAGCACTTCAGGAAGCAGGAGAGTATTAGCTTGGTGAGAGGGATTTCTGTTGTAATTCTGATTGCAGCTCGTTTTTTCCCGCATGCCAACCGTGATGCACATCTCTGGAGCAGAGAGGGAGGTACCTGCTCCGGTGGTGCGGGAGCAGCAGCAGCTTCTGCRCAGCGTGAGGGAAGGGGTGGAGGCCGGCAGCACAGGGCTCTTTCTTCTGCACCACACTGAGGTCCTGTTCACCTTGCGATGAATGATCTGTCTCTGCTGGATCAGACAGGCCAGCGAGGCCTGTGTCAAAAGGGCCTTTTCAATTTGTTATCCTAGCAGCTGGTTCTCTTCCATTGCCTTTGCTTACTGTACATCTGGAAGAAGACTTCTTGCAGCTGGGAGCCATTTCACGTCTCAACCACATCCCCCGTCCCTAGCAGAAATACTCTTTTGGCAGCAAATGTCAAGCAAACCCTTAATTGGTTATTAATTAGGAAAATTAAAATATGAATTAGTAGAGAATCTGACACTGGATTTGTTTTTATACTTTTATCTCCTATACCTGTTATTTTGCTGTTTATATTTTCAGTAGAATCTGGTATTCTGGGAAATGCAGGGACTGTTGTTTTTCTTTTTGTAAAAAAAGGATCTTTTGTTTAAAAGATAAGAACATATCCCACAGACAGTAAATATTAGTGATTAAAAGGGGAAGCACGGGTAGCTTAAAGCCAACATTGAAAAGCTGGTGCCACCAAAGATAATGTAAAACTCTCTTATATGGCCATAGTTTTACCGTGGTGTCTACTGTAGCCTTTTAAATCATTTTCTGAGTGATTTGGTAGAAGTTGTTTTTGAAAGCTGCTAAAAATGTTAGTGTCCAGTGAAGCTAGTGCCAGTAAAATGAGGTCATTTTTATTTACAAGCTGAACTTGAAGTATTTGGCTTTTGCTTCAGTGTGTTTGACCTACAGGACTGACGGTCAGGTTTATCCTGCTTATGAATTACTTAAAATACCAGTGGAAATGATAATAGCCTTAATTGTCATTTTATGTTAAATGGAAATAAATAGTTTCATTCTAGATACATTGGGCATCAGGAAAACTAACTTAAAGTTAAAAAGGCCTTTCGTTTGTAAGTGTATTCCAAAAATGTATTTTCCTTAAGTGCTGCAATTTTAATCTTCTGCGCTCATCTTTTTGCTAAAAATAGAAGCCATTTTCTTAGTGATTGTTTTAGAATGTCAGTTTGAAAATAATTGTGTGTGTAAAGTTAGCAAGAAAGAGTACTCGAGAAAAAGAATAAAAAGCAGCCATTCATCTGGCGAGCAGGTTAATTTTGAGGTAATTTATTCTACTCCCTTAATTTCTTGCCTAGACAAATTGAAATTCTCTGCGCGGTGTCCTTGAAAGGAATCTTATCCCGGTTGTGTCAGTGCAGGCTCCAGGCACCGTGTGTTTGGTCAACAAGCAACAGTGGGTGGTCAGGCTGGAGCACAGGACAAGGGCCCGCTGTGCACAGGAAAAACTGTTCAAAGGTGTTTAGGGGTGGTAAGGAAGTCTGCCGCCCTTCAGAGAGCGCGGGGGCTGCAGAGCAGCCTTCCCTCGCTATTGTGCCCTGTGAGAAAATCCACTGTAAGAGGCAGAACGGATGAAAGAGTACAGTAGCTGCATTCACCTGGCTGCACATCTGTAGAGCCYGCTTTGTTTTCCTGGTTCTTGCTCCGTTTGTACAGGCAGCCTGAGTAGTGACTGCTGCTCCACTTGCCCTGGAGAACCGGAGTGAAAAGTCACTCAGTATGAAGTTTGTCGCTTGTCATTAAGACTCTTTGCTTTGCTTTTTTGTCATTCCAAACGTCCTGGCCCTATATTATCCCCTGGTAAGTCAGTATCTTTTTCAAAAGTCATTTCAGGAGCTTTAGCTGAGTGTTCCGTAAGTGATGTGACAGGCTAAGGGAAGAAAACAGGGATATGCCTGACTCCCAAATGAAACCTCGTTCTCTTAGACCTCAGGGAGATAAAGAAATAAGCAGAGTGGACAGTTTTGGAACGATGGACAGTGCAGAACCATTTCTATGCACGCTTCAGAATAGTTTTGCAATATAAAAGCACTATCACTTTTAAAGGTCTAAATCACTGAGTATTTTACGGATTTGGAAAAAAGTGTTTTAGACAAATCTTGTGCTAGCCTTATTTTTCATTAAGACTATAAGATGAAGCGTGCCTATAACATATAGGTAACATGCACAAAAAATGGGATTGAGCTAAAAATATAACCTGTAATTAGGAGCCAACACAGGTGACTAAAGTTACGTGCGAGGACATGAATGCACAGAAAAAATGACCTCAAAACCACTGCTAGGCGGCGGGGGAGCTTGTTCTGGTGAGATCCTACTGGGCTAGAACAGGAGACCTGAACAAAACCCTTGTGTCATTTCTGTTTCATGTGGTACCGGAAGGCTTTTACTTCATTTTACACACCTTGAAAATATCTGTGTGCAAAAGAAGTTGAAATGCAGGAAAATCCTTAATTTTTTTTTGAAAGCAGTGTTAAAGTTCTTAAAGCTGCTGCTAATTTGATCTTTTCATGGTTTTGCAGTTGTAAATRTAATAGTATATAATAATATAATAATAGCATATAATATATCTGTAATAATCATATGTAATAATCATTATATATAATTATATATTATATATAATAATATAATAATATAGTATATATTATAGTAATTAGTATATAGTAATATATGATAATATAGTATATTTAATATGTAATAATATAGTATATTTAACTGCCTTTCTGGTTTGTCGTCATTATTGGGTAGAAGATGAGAAGACAGTGCGTACAGTTTTCCTGTGTGTCTTCGGTTGAATACACTAGGGTCACTGAAAGATATACTCTGTGTAGATAGTGTGTCTGGGGAAAAAAGATTTCTATAACATCAAAGATGCCAGAATGTAATATTAATTCTGYTTATACAGTATCCTAAAGCCTGTAAGCCCGGTATGAAGGTAACTTGTTGAAATTTGAGATTATTGATAGCCTATCCTCAGCTTCAAAATGCAGAAATCACATGCAAACCAAGTTACGAATAAACACTAAATTATTATTTGCAGTGATTTATGTAACTTCATAAATATTAGCTTGGGCTGTAGACAGTAATACTAATGCRTTATATTGCATTATGTTGCTGCCTTTAAGGCCTTGGCTCCCGAGAGGGAGCGAGGTGGGGACCGGAGCGCAGTCGTGCGCAGTCCTCGAGCGCTACCTCCTGGCCGCGGCGCCGGCGCCGCTAATGTGCTCCAGATGTGCCTTAGTCCTGAGGGTGTCTGTGCTGTTGTAGCTCCCTGCTGCTCTGTTGTGCTTGCTTGTAACGCTAGACAACCAATTAAGAAATTAGTTCACATTAAACTTTCTTTTCCTGGTACGGCTGCAAACTGGCGATGTGGTTTTTCTGGGGGAACAAGAGCGTATTCTTTGCGTGTTTTCTGTTACGGGGGAATACATAAACCGTTTGGGCAGCGGGGGGTTAGTATGTCATCAGCAATACAGAATTTTCAGGTTTTGGGCTACCTCGGGCAAATGGTTTTRATTGAACTAATTGACATTAAGATGTTTTTGTAAGTATGTCTGTTTTGCTTAATTCCGAGGTTTAATGGGTACTGTCATTTTTAGAGACCATCTGTTTACAAGAAATTCCTCATATTAACAAGGTGTTTGAAGGGTGAGAGCGTAAATTCCATATGTAGACATCAAAGAGGGAAGTTTTGGTCTATCACAGGGTTTTTCTAAATGTAGTTTATGTGAAAATAGCATTATTATCCTTTAATATATGTTTAAGCAGCATGTCTTACATTTCTTACAATTCTGGTGTCTGTCTTTTTTTCCCCTTTTTTCCCCTCAAAGAAATAAAATGCAGATAAATTGAATCTTAAAAATGGTTAAATTCTTATGCAAGCCACAGAACTGTGTGATGAACTTAAAATTTCCCCAGATCTTTTGTACAAATTTTTTATATACTGGCTAGAATCATATTTGTTGCATGCTCTTTCATGGACTTYTATTTTTTATTATTCCTTAGAGAGAAAAATTTGTTTTGTTTTTGCTTCATTCTGTAAGATTTCTGGAATGTTTTTACAGATGTCAATTATTGCAAATTTGCAGCATTTAAGATGAGTCTTAGAAGCTACAGGCATTTAACTTATAAATACAGAAGATGCATGCCCTTGCACAGTTCTCTGAGTTGCTAAGATCAGAGTGGACAGTTGCATAATGCTTGGTCATAATGAACTATTTGCATTTGGAATATATTTGCCTACTTTAAAACTTTTGATAGTTTCTTTTCTTTTTCCTTCCACACTGTTCTATATTTGTTCAGTTCGTTCAGAAGGGAAGGTCTTTCCTGGAATTCCTGGTCAAACCCATTGTAGAGCTTGCCCGTGGTGGTGGCAGGTAGTTAGCAAAGTCACTGCAGCTCATTCCATGTTGCTGAAAGCTCTTCAGGTTAAAAGGTGTCAGGTGTCATGTAAGTGACATAGGGATAAAATAACAGTTAGCAGGCAATGTTCAATGGAGTGTTTTGTCACCACCGTTAACTGTGTAGCAACTGGATCTATTTACATCAGTGTTTTACAGTGTTAACAGTAATATGATGAATGTAGGAACTACATAGCAATAGCTCTGTAATGGTGGTATCTCAGCGAGGCCATAGTGAAAGGCCACAGGGAATTTATTTAAAAAAAAATAACAATAAAGGATTATGAGAGGAAGGACTTCTTCAGAAAAGAACTGAACTCCCACACTGTCACCTTTTGGAAGTTTACACCCATTACTTGCACTTGTAGAGCATTAAGAGAGAAGTGGTAATGGAGACAGATCCAAGAATGATGTTTTCTAAATGGTGCTGGTGGCTACTGCTACAGGAGTCAGCAGCAGACGTACTGAACTGCATTGGTGTAGATGCAGTTATTGGTCTAAATAATCTAATTAGCTAGGACTGAGAATGTTTTTGCAAGATAACTCAAATCACTTCTGAGCTAAAATAGAATTCAGCATCAATACGTAAATCCTTATCAATTTATATGCAATATCTTTATTATTTTTCCTTCCCCCTAGGCAATTCACTGCTCCACAGCCCAATGCTGGACTTGGACAGCGACGTGCGCCCCTCTCCCATCGGCCATCTCAGTCAAACCGCCTCGCTCAAGAGGGGCAGCAGCTTCCAGTCTGGCCGTGAGGATGGTAGGCACTCGTTTGGTTTGCAATAAGCAAATACACGATTGCTTATGTCCAGTCTGCGGTGCAGTCCAAGACAAACAAAAACAAGACAACAGAGAAACACACAGAAGCCCAGAGTCTCTGTTTGTTCGTTCTTTTGGTGTGTTGGTAGACAACAAATCTCCAGTCAGCAGTTGGCCAATATTACTCATTGCTGTAGATTGTCTTAGTCCTCTGTAAAGACAAATTCTTAGAGACAAATTCTGAAACTTCACTCAGATCTCTTGATAGGATCTTTAAGTTCTTTTTTTTTTTCTCATGTAGTATCATTACTTACCAATGGAATCCTTTGCTTTTTGGCAGTAAAGAACACTTTGTAACTGAAATTTGCTTCTTAAAATATAGTCCAGATAATAGTATTCCTCCTTCCTACACCCAGATTTTTTTTTCTCATATATGTAAGCTGCTACTTTTTCTTTGCTGTTACTTATCATTTGTGCTTGCTTGGGGACACACYTGCTGCTGCCGCTTTGCAGGTTCCGTAGCCAGCGGTTAGAACCAAGTTTCAAAGGCAGCTATAGGATCAGAGCATCCTAATCCTTTAGGAGCCTAATCCCTGAGTTCCTTTAGAAGTCACAAAGATCCTATACTCAGAATGAGTTGCCTCTGCCTCACCCTCTGGTGCACATTCCCACCTAATGCCTAGAAAGAGTGAGGGCTTCACAATCTTCACTTTCTGTGGATGGAGAACCAAAATAAAGCAGCCACTCACAATGCTTCTGTAGAAGCTGCAGTTTAAATGTGCCATGACGTGCTCCCTTTTCCCCTTTGTTACAAGGCTGCTTGTACACCAGTACATTTTGCAGCACATTCGAGAGCACATTTGAAATCTGTTTTCCTGCCACCCTCCACTGTGACTCACCGTGATTGTCCAAGAGATCCTTGGAGCAAATTATTTTGAATTCCAAATTGTAGCGCTGAGATCACATGCAGCTCTGGTGACAGAAATGTGAACGGTAACTAGCTAGTGACTGGCTGGTTCAATACAGGGAGACACTGTGATAATTATTATTTTATACCCTCACTTTACAAATCAGTGGTCATTTTACCCTGACTCCTGTTGATTTGTGAAGCAGAACGAGGATTTGTAGATCATTAGATACAAAATAAAGGCAGCTCTGTGCTGACTACCACTGCCAGGGATCAGAACAGCTTGAAAGCCTGGTACCTTTTGCTTTTCCAGCTGTCAGGTTTCTCAACAGCTTTAATACAGATTGGAGTTTTCTGTAGCTACGCAGTCAAAATATCTTGAAGGTATGTCCAGAATGTCCTTTTGAGTTGACGTGCAGTAGCTTGCTCCACCATATACCTGCCTTCTGCCAACTCAGGAGCGAGGCAGGTTCTGAAAGAAGTCAGAACTCCTGCAGAGTAAAAGCATTTCCTAAGTGAAATAAACCTGGGCAGTGTATTTATTGTTGGGAATATACATCCCTCGTTATAAATTTAGGTGGATGCTGAAGCATGTGGCAAAGATGAGAGGGTTTCTAGGAATTCATGTGCCACAYTTAGGCTTTTATTTATTGTGGGATTTATGTGTCGTGGTTTCTTTTCTTTTTGGAGAGGAGGAGGGAACGTGTTGTCCAAAAAACTTAACTGAGAATTCCTGGGTGTTGTTGTTTTTGCTATTGTTTTATGAGAGGAAATTAATTTTGGCTAGTGGAGATACTTCTCCATCCATTGAACAAGTGAACCAGTAAATGAGCTGCAGCTCTGTAAATGGGTATCACAGCATTTTATTCAAAAGATCAAAAGTTGGTGTTTTCCTTTTTCTCCTAATTTTATATAAAATCTAACAGTCGTAGATGGAATTATTTACACATCCTGTTTTGCTAAAGCATAATTAAGACAGATTTATTTGGAGAAGTCAGATTGTTATAGAGCAGGATTTCCCAAAGTTGCCTTTACTTTACATAGGCATCAGCACCTTTGCCCTGCCTCTTTTCAACTTTCATTTTACTTTTTTCCCAACCTCACTTTTACCCTCAATAAGAAGCTGATAGAAGTTACCTTCTGCCAAAGCCATGTAAGCCACTTTGCCCAAATGTTTTGGTAACCAGTGTGCAAGGCACATAAGCAGGTTGGTGAATGGGGGGAATGTAGTTTTGTATGTTAATCCTGCTTGTGTTCTTTGTGTGAGAATCAAAGTGTGTATTTCATTATAAGTTAATTGTGTTTTAACAACAGTGCTGTAATTTGCCTTGTTTTTTGGAGAAAAGACTATGAARCAAATGGAAATGAAGATAAGAGATGGGCAGCTTCCCCTGGCCACAGTGGAAATTTCTGTATGAGCTGGAAATTAAGCAAATCTTCCAGTTCCCAGTGTTTGCCTTAATCACAAACCTATCGTACTAGGCCTGTTTCTTCAGCATCACCACCTCATCATCTGAACCTTTTAATGTCTTCATTACTTCCATGTTACCTTTCCAGTTGAAGTGTTTAGAAAACAGAAAGCCAGCTGAATGGATTGTTAGGTGATTTGCATTAGATACTCTTGCAGAGAGGCCAGTTCTGTATCCTAATGCTGCCCCTTTGTAAGCATAAGAGAAAAGATGAAAGAATTTGTGTGTCTACTAGCTGTGTATGTGTACATGGGCCAGGCTGTTCAGTTTTTCCACTCTTACTTGACAAGCTTCCAATGTGTATAGTTGCCCATATGCAACCAAGTGGCACCAAGCCAGTTGTAGATCTTTTATTATTAATTCAAAGTTATTCACTTTTGCTTCTCCCTCTGCCTCTCTTCTCAGCTTGGCGATATAAAGCTCCTCAGCAAGTTGTATTTGTTGAAAAGTTGACAAAACTCGTTGTAAGCCAGCTGCCCAACTTCTGGAAACTTTGGATTTCTTATGTGAATGGAAGCTTATTCAGTGAGGTATGGGTTCTTGCATATAAATCACTTCTGAATCGCAAAACTCCATAATAATTATGTGTTTGACATGTTGTGTTTCACTGGAAGATTTGCTGGGCTATTTTTGGTCAGTGTGGCTTGTAAAACAGCTTGTAGACACTTAGACATTTGAGAGCTACTGACTCCAGGCCCCGTAGCTGCAAARTGACCAAGACCCAGCGGGGTGCACACAGACACACTCTAGATGAGCAAGTCTGAGAGTAAAACAGATAATTAGCTCTCCTAGACCTTCTTATTCAGATGGTTCAATTTTTACACATTCTGTAAATATAATGCCAATACTTATAGAAATAGAAAGTGTATAAAAAAAATTAATGTCAACATATGCCATTTTCATGTGTGTGATATTAACAAATTTTAAGTGGACACATTTCATAATAAATGCAGTATGGATAGTATCCAGCTTACTACCGTAATCAGTATTAGATGAATAAAATAGCTTTTGTTTTTGTATTACTGCTAGAATGTGGTMTCAAAAATACAGTATCTTTCACAGAGAATTTTCTTCCAGTACTCAAGCCAATTTGTTTCTTCTCCGGAAGAAATATAACTCTGGGATATTTCCAAGGGGTCTTACTAGGAAAAGCACATGATTTTGATGTGGGGRAAGGTAACTGTCCATTCCACCAGCGGATTTAAAGTCATTAGTTAACACATACCCTGCATATCTAGCACTGAAAATTCTTGTTGACCGAAGCCTGGGATCGTTGCACRTCCTAGAAAACTGTAAAGAAAAGGTATGTAAGGAGAAGTACGTCAGGTGGAGTAACAGGAAGCACCAAATGCAAGCAAGCTTTTGGATTAATGTGCCCTTCAGAGTGGCTTCTATTTTGAACCTAAAAGTCTGTGTCTCTAAAGCTTCTCTGTTTCACTCTGGCTGTGTCACTTGGCCTGTTAAGATAATTTGCCATCCTTACTTTATCCAGCTGTACTTACATGTTTAATAATCACAGCTACACCATTACACCAGAAAGTTGTCCATAAACCAACACTAAAGGCCCAGGTTTGCAGCCCTAATCTTTGCAGCTTCAGTAAAAATTAAAATTACATTGGGGAAGTAAATTTAGAAGCTTATTTTATTTTCCATGTTCTCTGACAACTTTATTAACTTTTTAAGCTATCATTTTATGTATTGCTGCTACCTGAAAAGCCCTAAGATGATGCCATTGAATGAAAAGCCCCAGTGAACATCATCTGTTCATTATCCTGCAGTATTACAAATGATAAAGTCGCAAGGTACAACGTTTATGGATGGCATTTAGTGAAGCAGGTAGAATCGCAAATTGTGTTGGTATTGTTGATTTTCTCAACCATCATTCATTTCATAAAGGAAATGAAAGCCTTTGTTTGGTGGCAGTACTACTGGAAATAAAACCTGTAAGTTACATTGAGTTTTTTTCTCCACAAGAACAATGAAAAAGAATGCAATTTTGAGAGAAACTCAAAAAGCATTTTGAAAGGTAAACAAAGTTAGAGTGATCTTATGAAATATCTCATCAAAACAGTGTTGCCACGTGAGAAAGGAGGAGGTGGTGTTCCTGGTGGTGCACTCCGCTTCTGTTGGGCTGGATTCTGAACTTTTGAAGAATTTCGCCCCCAGCCACTTGATTTCTTCTGTTCCTTTTGTCCCTATGGACGACCTAAGCAAAATCTTGGGAAAGGAAGGAAGGGCTGTGCCCTCAGGTCCTTCCAAGTGCTCTGCATTCCACAAATGGACTGAGAAAGTGTGGGAGGAGGGGGTGACATAAGCTAGAAAACCTCTTAGAAAGTAGATAAGAATTTCTGTCATAAGATCTTATTCATGACACAAGGTTTATATATATTTCAATACAGATTTTAACGGTCCCTTAGGAAATTCCTTTTAATTATTTTCTTTCGATTTGTTGCCATTCTGGAAGCAAAACAATTGCTACTGTTTTATGGGAAAAGTCCTGTGAAAATGACATACTGGGTCRTTTCAGTTAACTTCAAATGTCTTGAGGACTTGAATCAAAAACAAAGCAGAAAAAAAATCCCCAGTTATAAATAATMACCTGTATTTATTTTGTCTTGCTCAGGTTGTAGGGTTAATTGTTTTCTGGGGCTTTTCTTTCTACTGCTGAAAGGTTAGCTGTCTGGCTTGAAATATTGTCAGTTAAAGATTTACGTGATATTTCCAACAGTTTAAAAAGTTTAGTTCTTTGAATCACTCTAGGTGAAGTAGCATATGCGAATAGTAACCGTTGGTCTTACCACAAAATAGTTTTGGTCTGTCTGTGCAGGAAAGGTTTAAGACTGGTCTTCAACGAAACCACCACAGAGAGAGAGAGAGAGAGAGAGAGAGAGAGAGAAAAAGGATATCAAAGATCTTTGTACTTTTTGTTGTTCTTTAATACAGCCTTAAAGCAGTATGAAATTTAAGATGATACCTTAGATTTAAAGGAATACAACCTTTTTTATTTTTTATGGTGTTAAAGAGAGAAGTGGATATTGGACACAGGAGTAATTCTCAAGAACTGTTTTCCTTGCCTGAAACTGTGCTATGCAGAGCTTTAAAGTACAACTGGCAGTTTCATTGCTATATAATTTCCAAAACTGTTATGCAGCTGTAGTTTTATTTTTTCCTTTAATTTACGCTGACTAGAAATGATTATTTTTTCCTTAAAAAAAACAAAAAGCAAAATGTGTYAGCTGCATAGGGAATTGGAAAACTACGACATTTAGTTAATGACTTGAAAATATACTAGTTTTCTTTGAGGAAYATGTATTTAACTACAGTTATGCTGTTGCCCCTTTTGTCCAGTAGATGTTGCTGTACATACATAAAATTAGGAAATACTCTAACTGTAAAATTCTACTTCTACACGTAACCTGGTATTTTAAATACTTGTTCGTTATAACTTGCTTTGTGTTCTCAGTAGACTCCACAGAAGGTTAGAAGTACAAACAGGAAGGCTCTTAGTCAAACCATGTTTTTCGTCAACTGTAACTGCCTTATGCAAAGTTTACTCACGTTCCTCAGTTTGCAAAAATGAGAACTGTCCATCAAGATGCTGATTAATTTGCCATCTCTTTTGCAGTTAATTGAATTATTTAAAGAGAATTTTCAGCAAAATGCTGAAAAATTAAAAAAAAAAAAAAAAAAAAAAGACAAGCAACTCTCCCACCTACCTGCTATAGCTGCAGTTGCCCTCATTCCAAGGCATGTCTTTCATTTGATGTCAATGTCCTTCTCCAGGCAGCTTCCATGCTGACAGTATGATAGTTCCTTCATATAAACTTGATGCCTGGTTGAATTGTACAGTTTAGATCTCATTAACATTCTAATGAGAATACTTTGACTACACCAAGTTCCTAATGTTTGCTAATATACTACTGTTATGCTATACTTTATCTTAAAGGATTATTTTTCCCCAGGATTAAACATTAGAAGATTGACCGGCTATACATGATGTTTGTTGCTGTATATTGGCTTTGCTTGTTGAAATGTCATGTGTTAATAGTCTTTTAGGGGAGTTTATTGTTTTTATTTTTTAAGTACATCTTAAACTGAGTGATCCGTTTTCACTTCTTCACTTTGAAACCCCTTTTTCAGAATTATTTTCAACAGTGGTTATGAGATACTTACACTTTTCAATTTTCTCATTTTCACAAGACTGCTGAAAAATCTGGCCAAATGGAAAGATCGAAGAAAAATGCTAGGCAAAGACAAAACGATTTCAAGGTAAGCTCTGAGGTAAAAAACTTGTTTTTTTTCAGTGGTCCTTCATAGATTTCCAATTTGAAGATCAGATTTCAGAAATTGTCTGTTCCATGCTGGATACCCCAAGTTATGGGACTTTTCTCAGAATTATTTTTCAGCTCTGCCAGGACAAATCCACAGCCTTCTGTAAGTGGTAGCTCTCTTGCAGAGACCATTGTCTGCCCGTCTATCCTCTCCCCTACTCTTTCTCTCATGCTGTGCCCCATCTTTTGTGTATAGCAAGTACACAGTCGYTCAAGCATATTCAGACAGCTTTTACTTTTCCTTATTTTTTTTTCTCCATTGTTCTGTTGCAGAAAATGATTCAGGAAGTGATGCACTCGTTGGTAAAACTTATCCGTGGAGCTTTGCTTCCATTTAGTCTCAGAGAAGGAGAATCAAGACAGTATGGTGGCTGGGAGATGAAAGCTGAACTTTCCGGCCAGTGGTTAACACATGTTATCCAGACTGTAAGGTAAATGGGGCTTTTTATCTACCCAAAGCATGGTGCTGCTCCTGGAATGTGTATGCTTAAAGTCAAATTGTCTTCATTATTGCATTTAAAAACCTTTTAGTAAACCTGATTAACGCTTTCAAAAATAGTCTCAGAAAAAAATAGCTTCTGGCAGATTTAGGATTCTGTGTGCAAGTTTAAATCACAGTGTTTCGTGTTGTATGTTTGCTACGTAATGATCTTTTTTTTCCAGGAAGCCTCTCAGGAAAGAGTTTGAATATATGATTTGTCTGGCATTGCGTGAGAGAGAGGGGATTTGAATCTGTAGGGTAGAATTTAGCGGTCAGCATTGCAATTGTCTGCTTTATTTACTAAGCATCTTCCTATCTCTGCAGTAGATCTTTCTTGAATTGTAGTTTATCTGGCAGTTGTCTTATTTATATTCCTGCTTATAATGTCAATCTGCTTATAATTATGCCATTTTGTTCGTTAACATAGTAATATGGACATCATTAATTGCAAAATCTTGTAGTAAATGTCTTCCATTTGTATATTGAGGATGTAAATACTGTCAATATATTTCAAAAATTATATAGTAACAGTAATGCCTGGATATGATTTATCTGCAGGTTTGAAAGCACAGAGTGCAGAGAGAAAGGGGCAGGGTCATGTGCGGAGAATGTCTATGGCAAATGGAGCTGGCAGTGGCACCTTAACATTTTCCYGCAGACTTGTCAGTTGCATTAACTGAATGTGAACCATTCAGAAGAAGAAAGTCACACTGAAATATTTTCTTTAGCTGAGTTATATGAAAATTCCGGATTAGGAAGGGATGGATGTTATCTGTTGAAAAGCTGTCAAGGGCAAAGGGAAAATGGTTTGACATCAGTATTGCCCTTTTATGAAAAACAATCCAATTTCATGCAGATTACAAAATTCTAACACATYGTATTCTAAATTGTAAATTACACAAGTGTAGTGTTGGCTTGCAACTTTAACAGATTCTTTGAATGTTAGCTCTGCTCTAGAATCCTGCCATCCAAGGTATGAGCCAGGTTTAGGTAATAGGATCTTCATATATCAAGACTCTTTTCCAGAAGTTTCCTGCTTGTCTTACAGCTACTGCTCAGGTGATAAATGCCAGAACTGGGGGCTGGGTCATTTCTCTTTTCMTTGCAGTCTCTTTGGCCACCTCACRTTGTCACTGAAGCCTTTGCTGGCCCTTTGCAGGAATGAGCTATGAATGCAAAGTAGTCAAAAGTAGAGAAAAAGAGGGGCAATCTGGAAAGGAGGCCCTGGAGACCTTGTTTGGGGATGGAATTGTGAGGACAAGGTCTGCAGATGATAGAGCTCAACTTTTCAAGCCCTGGCATTCTTTGACAAGCTGATAAATTCCTGGGACTCCCACTGACAAAGACAGTAGACTGTTCTCATGAGTCATATACATATGGCATAAAAAAACATATTTTTTTGCTAAGATATGTGATAACTTTGGTCTTATTGTTATGACACAGCTTTAAATGGAGTTGCATTTAAACTTATACCACACTGTCACTGTGCAAAATGGGTAAACACTAGAGGATAAATTAGAGCAATAGTAAGTAATAAAGTGAACATGTTGTTTGCAAGACCTTTGCTTCATTGTAGGGATAAAAGGGCAATGTATTTTGGGCAATCATTTCTAATATAATTAATGATATTAGAAAATAAAGGTCTGAAGGTTGTGACAGGCAAATGCTCCCTTGGGAAAAAAGAAATCAACTCTTAAATAAAGAACTGTTATGCAGAGTGAAATCACTTAAACTATTCACAGGTGGCTGCTCCTTGCGTCGTATCGTGTTTCTTGGCTGACTGAGATCACACAGATTTAGATAATCTATTAATTCAGTAGTAGAGCTTAGCAGACAGCTCTTGGGATCCAGAAAACATTTTTTTAGAGTTACAACACTGCTGAGTTGCAATGCAATTAGCTGTTTCATTTGATGCTATTCCTTGTAAGCAATGACTGTGTTACGATTCCTGCATGAAAAAATATAAAAGTATTTCCATTCTGCCATATGAGAGCCAAAAAAAAAATTGGCATGCAGATTTACACTTTACCTTCATTTTGTTGTTGTTTTTCAGACTTAGCTCTGAGTCTCTTACTGCCCTTGAGATACCCAATGATATGCTTCAGATCATCCAGGATCTTATTTTGGACCTCCGTGTGCGTTGCATTATAGTGACCTTACAACATACAGCTGAAGGTAAGAGAAGGGTCCTTACGTTTGCTGTTCTAATGGCACTTGGATTTTGAGTCTTCCCTTAATCTGTTGGATATGGTAGTTAAATATGTGTTCTCTGGGTTGATACAGTTTTAAAATGCAGCTGATTTATCTTTTTTTGGGTTCTTCTATAAATTGGAAAAAAAAAGGACAAAAAGTCCATCTAATATTTTAGTTGTGGTTTTCCCAGGAATTTCTACTAATGACTTAGTCTCCAAACTTGCTATTGTTATACRGCTTTTGCTATAAATACTTAGATTTTCAAGGCCAATAACATATTCACTAAATCTAATGCAATCTTGTGTATAACAGAGGCCATGCTTCCTTTTTGCTATTTACTATATTATTCTGCCCCCAARCTTGAACTTGAATGAGATGAGAATTAAACACATCTCTAAAATCAAGGCAGACTTGTTCACTAATGCACCCTGTTAGTCTTTGAGTTCCCTCCTCAGAAGCCAGTTACCCCAACCATTCAAATATTATGCCTTTTTTTTAATATTTACATATCTGCAGATTAAATTTCCAGCTATGCACTTTTTTGCTGGAGCCAGTACTTTCATTAGCCAATATTTCAACATCCCAGGGATGTGTCAAAACTTCACCTGTTAACCAAATATTAAATAATGTCAGGCCATTCTAATCCCTGTAGAACCTAGCTGTCAACTCATRTGTTTCTTGTTTATTCTATGTGAACAATTCCTTGGGGGATCTTTCAGTGTAATTTTAGTATAATTTTTAATCAGAGGATCACAGAAGGGTTGAGGTTGGAAGAGACCTCTATAAATCATGTAGGCCAATCTTTGTTGCATATGATTTGTAATTATGTTGAAGTCTGATGTRTCAAACTAAATGTCATTTATAACAATCTTCCTTAGCTGCTTCTTCCCTCTTCAGTTTTGTGTAATGGCCATAGCATTAATGAAAAGAGAAGGTGTGTGCCTATATAGTGCTTGTCACTCCATATTGCTGCACTGTGTGTATTTATCTGCAGGTCTTATTTGTTCTTCACCAGTTAAAGCTAAATTGCATAAGCTGAATGTGTTTAGATTTGTTTTCTGGGCAGTATCAACTGGGTCCTTGAAGAAACTGTTACTTTCAGGGAGCTAGGGAGAGAGCAGTTATTGGATATTTTCATGGAACTAACTAAATGGCGATGATAACCTGTAATATATTATTCAGAAAGAGGTTCCTCCTGCACTTGAATCTCCCTCTATGACCTCTCCAAACTAGGAGTGGCGTAGACTGCTGATACCGAGTTCAGCCTCCTCTTACTGTGCATTATGAGCTGGTGGAGGCATTCACATCAGTGACAGTTTTTCATAGAGCTCTCTCCCGCTGGCTGCTTAAATAGGCCACATCTGCCCACGCGCCGGGTTTTCTGTGTTCTGATAAACACTGTCTGCTCGGGCTGCCTCTGAGAAGCTATCGATGTTCTTTCCCCCTCGCGTCTCATCGCTGGTCAGAAAGGTCATGAAAGCCAAATTATGTGAACGCCAGATTAGGCAGCGGCTTTACGTGAATTTGCTTGACTGGAATTTGGTGAACACTGACCTATGAGGAAGAAATGTACTATGTTGCTTGTGTGTCTGTGCTAATTCAGAGAATTAAGAAGAATGGCAACAAAAGCGTTTAAAGGCTGACCAGTGTAATCCAAAGCCTCACAAAAAATATCAGTTGAATAAGAAATGTACTGAAAAAGAAGATGAGCAGAATAGTTGTTCCGTGCAACCTCTTTAATGCCTTTTATCCCCAGCAAAACTGTACTTATATGGGATGTAGAACTGCAGGATTTACCATCTTAACCAAACGAATCTTAATTTAGCTCCTTGAAGTATCAAGAGCAGTGAAAACACCTTTCAGTATGCATCTTTTCATGAGCTTGGGGGAGCAGTGTTAATTCCCTGAATTATTTCTTATTTAAAAGGGAATTTCAAGAACATACAGCACATACATTTCAAGTGCATACAGTTCTGATGACAATTTTGTGTATGATAAACTGTATGTCAGGCCCCTGGGAACTATGCACGGACATCACGCTTCTGTTTAGAAGTAGTTTAGCCAAAACAAGTGATTCTGCAAATAAGTGTGTCCACAGAGGAGCTTTGTTAAAGAGCACGAGCTTCGATTCACATCCTGCCTCAGCTCCAGCTTCCTGAAGTGCTTAGGTGAGCTCAGCGAGTTGGAACCTCCTGTAGAGCAGAGGAGTGCGTTGGACGTGTGCTCATACACCACRACAGCAGCTTCTAAAATAGAAATAAATAAATAATGTTTCCAGTGCAGAATGACAACCTTCAAGGGTAACTGAGGATATTCTGAAATCCAGAGTTAGGTACCGTGTTTCTGTCTTTGATAAGTGCTTCACCCTTACCCTTGTCTTTCATCCTCTGTTTAAGCTTCCAGGTCAAGGCAGTCCCTGCCTTCATGTACTTCAGGGAGGACAGTCTAGCACCAAGGATCCTTGGCTCTGAGTGCACCTTCCAAGCCTCTTTAGAGATAAAAAATACTAATTATATGCTGTGGGTTTTTTTTCTTGATAAAAAGGTAGACGTGTATTTTGGTGCTTAATTAAGAGCTACACTAACTAGTGACTTCCCTAAAAGAGACCGTATTCCTTCAAGCTGGCGCTTTCCAATGGGAGTGAGCTGCGTGCAGGCCTGGCTCCGCGGCGCTCCGCTAAGAGAAGCCGCTGCCTGACACACAGCTCTTTGGCTCTTAGTCATTTAAGGACGAAAACTTTGAAGCTTTTTGTGTCGTTTCCTCGTATGCCTTGTCATTGCAGTCCCGGGCTCTCTCTGCGGTTAATCTTTTCAAGTTCAAGGAGTTTTTAATATTGAAAATAAACTAATCTCTCTCTCTTTTCTCTCTCTCTGCCTTTTCTCTCTCTCTTTCTYTCTCTGCCTTTTCTCTATTTCTCTGTCTCCCTTGTCTCTCCCTCCTCCTCTGTCCTTCTGTTCCTCCCCCACTTCTCTCACTCTTCTCTCGCTTTTTCACTCTCTCTCATTCTCTCACACAGATATAAAGAGATTAGCTGAAAAGGAAGACTGGGTTGTTGACAATGAAGGTTTGACATCTTTGGTGGGTATCCTTACATGTCTTAGAGGCACTCACAAGTCTCACAAGTTTTACAAATCATTTTTATATGTTTTACAAAAACTTGCATTATTTTGCACTTAATCTATATGTCTTTTTAAAGATGACTGCATCTGTATTAAAATATGGTGAAAATGTAACAAGATACATTTTTTTGTTTACTTAGTACTATTGTTATAGGTCCCATCTCCAAATGAGCAAATGCAGTTATTTTTCTTTATTCCTCTTTCAAGATTTTTATTTGTACTTTTTAAACTGTTATGCCTGAAGTCATTTTAAAATTACCTCGCAGTGACTTTACTATATAGTGACCTTTTCTAAAATGAAAAAAGTTAATGATAAAATAAGTCCTTAATTGTGCTAGGGTGATCATAAGGAATGTTATTTTGAGGTAGATAAGCAGTAATGACATGCTATGAGTAAATTGAAAGCTCATATCCTACTAAGGTTTTACTTCCACAGATGGCATGATCAGGAAACAAACACAGGAAACTTTAGATTTTGTTCTTTGAGATGCATATTCTCTTGTCTTTCAAAGGCAACACTGTTTTACTTGGGAAATGGCTCTGACAGAACTGTAAAATTCTCTTCAGTCTAACCAGGTCCCATTCACCTGGAGACTTTGCCACTTCACCTCTCAAGTGGTGTCTGTATTTCTCTTCACACTGATGGTACATACTCTATATGCATACTCTGTACATGCAAAGTTCGCTTTGAAAAACTCCTTAATGAGCTCTGGTTTCTATGAGTATAACTTAGGACCAAAATATATGAAAATTAGAAGCTSTATGGTTTGTAGGCCAGGGAGACTGATCATTATTTCTAAAACTGCCTGAAACCAATAGCGAGCACTAACAGAATAAAAAAGATGTTTTAGAAATTGCTTTTTATATGATAGGTTATTTTCATGCATTTCATATATGATAAAAAAAATCTCAATAACCCTCACTTTATCAAACCTTTTTATTTTTCTTAAATAAGTTTAAACAAACAAATTCTAAATAGCAGAAAGATTTTTAAGTGATCTTCTAGAGTGAAGMCTGTATTTGTGATAATCATTGTTTCTTCAATCAAAATTCATGCAGTGTATTTCAGTYCATGATCACAGATCACAGAACCACAGAATGGTTGAGGTTGGAAGGGACCTCCAGAGATCACCTAGTCCAACCCCCCTGCTCCAGCAGGGACACCCAGAGCACGGGGCACAGGGCGGCATCCAGGTGGGTTTGGAAGATCTCCAGAGCAGGAGACTCTGCAGCCCCCCTGGGCAGCCTGTGCCRGGGCTCTGGCACCTTCACAGGAAATAAGTATCTTCCAATGAAGAAGTATTCTGATAAAGAATAATGATAAATTACCAGATCTAAAATATATTATACAAAAAGTAGATGAAGTACTAGACAAAAATAGACAAAGACTTTTTAACCTAGCTAAGTTTCATGGATTTCAGTCACATATTGAAAGACTAATTAAATATGGACATAAAGATATGCACCAAGGCTTTCTGCTTTAGTGTGGTTGTTTAAATGTTTCAGAATAACTATTGSAAATCTTTATAAGATTTTGGTGATAAACAGCAGTAGCTTCTGGTTAAGCATCTTATTTTAGGGATAGTTTACTGAAGTAAACAGTTTGTTTTTAAGGTCACAAGTTCACTTAACATCTAAAGGCTTCCTAACTTAGTAGGCACACTACCATGGAATTGGTCTGTAGCTGAATAAATAGGTCACTTAACTGTTATAATGAGAAATTGAACTGAAAAGCAACTAATTTAGGAGATTTCCTACACACAAACAACAAATGACTTGAAACCAAATTCACATAAACTAGTGAGATGCTTTCTGGAAATAAACAGTAATGAGTAATGGCTAAAACACAAGCAGTAAGTAGGTGTGACTAAAAAATAATCTGCGAAAGCAGAGAGGGCCTGTGGGAGGGAGCTTAACTTTGTGTTTAGTTTCTTAGAGAATGCTTCACAAACCTGTCCTTTTTTTTCTATTTTTTCTTATTTGCCACTGTAAATATATTTCTGAAGCTGAGTAGAAGGGCAGGAAGCAGTCGCAATATACATGTTGCAAGAAGGACCATTGCTGGGCAATTAGAATATTATAACCAGATTCCTAACTTGCAGTATTAGTCTCAGTTACCACTGACTTGGGCAAGCCCCTTAACCTTTCTGTTTTTCACTTTTTTTCTTGGCAAAATGAAAGCGGGGAAGGGGAGGTCTGCCAAGAAAGCTGCTGTTTCTTTATGCTTTTGATGCAGCAGACCTGTCTTTGAAGAAAGATGCTTAACCACCTCGTGTGTATTTAGAAAATACCCATGAATTCCTTGTGTACAGTGTTTCTGGTAGATGGCTCCTTTTGAGCGGGGTGTTGTCGTCACCAAGGGAGTCCCTTTGGAGCCATTTTAGACTAGAAACTGTATTTTAAGATGTTCAGAAAATATTGGCAGCTAACCTGCTTAGCCTTGGTATTGCAGGTAACTGATACGCTAAGACACCAAACAGTCTTTCTTGTGATTCCTAATATCCAAAGTCAAATGTGTCTGAACTCCTTCCTTCTCCTGAAGTGTGCTTTATTATGTGAAAGCAAAAATAGAAGGAACAGCACTTTAATGTTTCTTCATTTAACCCAATCCTAAAAGTAATATTTAGGGACTGCCATAGTAGGTTTTATTCAGAATTTTCAGGTTGTCCTGCTGGTATCCATCATGTGCACCAACTCCACCCCAGCATGTACAGAAGTCTAAGTTTTTCCTTAGCTTCAGATGAATGACATTCAAACAGCATATGCCCAAACTACCTTCTGGATCTGAACCAGGTTGACATCTAGAAGGACTTATAAGCTTTTTGTCCATCCGTCTGACCCAAATCCAGTAGAATGATGAGCCTTTTTCCTGGAACGGTGACGCCTCTGTGTTTCACGATGCCCTGTTCAGCAGCTTCCTGCCTAATACCAACAGTCTCAGAATAAAGTGTTGACTTAACAGGGAAGAGAGGAAGGCAAGGAAAAAATGACTAATGAGGCTAATGCTGTGAACTCTTTTGCACTTTCATAGTGAAATTGGTGCATGCATCAAGACATTGGTACTTTAGGTTTGTGCCTTGAAGATAAAATAAAGCCCCCCAGAACAGTGATGCTTTTCCAGCACATGAGAGCAATTTCTTTTTGCTTTTCTTAAAAGCCTCATGCTGAAATAAAATGCACAGTTTTCTGATACCAAGTGTGAAATAATATCCCGATTTAGATTAAGAGGCTCTGTCACAAGTATCTATAACGTAATTGTTTATAGGTGCCATCACAGACAAACTATAAAAAATATTCACAGCACTTTTAGAAGAGGCCGTTCAAAGAAGAAGTCTCTGAGAGAAAAATGTGCATTGATCTGTTGTAATTCCTTAGTACTTAAGTGTGAAAATGCATCATTACAGAGGGATTTTCTCTTGTAGTATATGAATCATATTTTTCATTATTTGTGATGTTGAAAATAAATAGCTCACTATGTGTGATGGGAATTTTTATGTTTGCTTTATAGCATGCGTTTTACATGCTGTGTCCATCTGGGAGCTAAAAAGTTGTTTTCTTTCAGCCATCTCAGTTTGAACAGTGCATTGTCTATTCCCTACAATMTCTTAAAACTGTGCTGGATTGCAAGCCTGGAGAGGCCAGCGTAAGTATTGTTTTATACTTTTATTTTCTTTGTTTCTTTATAAATTATTACTGGTTTTCAGAACAAAACCTTTCATAGAATCATACAGAATTCCTTTCTGTGTTCTCTTTTCTGTGCTGCTAGCTACCAGAATTATGTTTGTGTATCATTTGCTTGAGAGGGAGTCATATGTGTATGGGGCAGCTCTTGTTATAGGAAAATGCTACTAATACAATTTTCTAATAGCATTAAATGTTACTTTACTAGAAAATTTAACTATTCTCAGGAGCCAGTCTTAACTAAATGGCATATCCAGACTACTTGCAGAACATTTTTACTTCTGTAAACTTTATTTTAAATGAGCGGGTTTGGTGGCCTCTCTCCTCTTAGTACCTTGAGATGCTGACTGTGACACCTTTTCTTTCTGGATTCACAATGGAAGGAAGATGAACATTCTTCCAAAGTCTCCTGAACCCCTATCTATGAGTATTGCTCCTTCCTTATTTTTACTTCTTATAACTAGCTTATCCAGTTTCTTCATTAATATTTTTTCAAAAGAATTTGTTGTGTGTACTTCCTAGTGAGTCCTTAYTGTCAGTCTGCAGATACATTTGAACTCTCTGGGGGCTTCTGCTGGAATTCCATTATCCTGTAGTAGGGCTCGTTTCCAACTGTGAAGCTGTTCCACTGAAATAATATACTTGCATCTTCAGGTTTTCCAGCAACAGAAAACACAGGAAGATGTGTGTCAGCTGAGCATTGGGATCATGCAGGTAATTTGAGCATTTGAAAGTGAACACAACTGTGAACACAAGCAAGCAATAAAAAACGTGTGTTTCCCAGTGGGCAGCCATGGGTGATCACAGTACGTTGTTCCTCCAGGACACCCGTGGATACTGAGAACATTCAACTCTGAAAGCATGCCTACCTGCTGACTACATCTATTAGTATCAAATTGTCAGAGGTGGATAAATCACATGTTAAGGAATATGACTGATCTGGAGTCATTGTGATTTAGGGACATGTGCTGGACTGAAGAAAGTAACATTGATTCACTGTAGTGAAGGGAGAGATGGCAATTTTCATCTGGCCTTTATCTTTTTTTATTAGAAACTGATGTTTGTTTAAAAATTGAAATAAAAACTCATGTTCCAAAATATTAAATGGGTTTTAGTAGTGCTTATAGGGTGTTGGCTCTCTGTTTTGATTAATCACTTGAAATTTATTAATGATCAGTTCTTTGCAAATCTGCAGATGATCATAACATAATTTAGCCCTAGATCACTTAGCACAATGAAAGATAATACCAAAAAACATTTGGTATTATATGATAATTTTTGCACCATATAAATGGAGACTAGTAAAACAAATACATTTAGTATTTAAAGCATCTATTCAAAGGCATAACTAAAATGTATTCTCTTCATTGGAGATTCTCAAAAACTCTCACGAAACGTAATGTCTCAAAAAAACTCTACCAATGTATTCTGTAGCAGTTTTCATTGCTCTAAGGGAATGAAAGATGATGATGCTCATTCTGCTTCTGTTGACTGTAATTAAAGTGAACTTGAGATTTTTGTGGAAAGAACTTGCAGAAAATTTAGAACTTGTTTTATTGTTTCTTAGGTTTTTATAGACTGTTTGGAACAACTGAGCACAAAACCTGATGGTGATATTGATACAGCACAGTAAGTAAAATAATGCGAGACAATGGCAGTATTTGGAAATTGTGAGTGTCAGTGTCTTTTTTTTTTATGGYGGGGATTTTTCTTTTTATATTAAATGTTTCTTAGGAATAGTTTTGCTTCTGGCTAGTGATGCCTCAAACTATGAGTCCATGCTTTTATGCAAAATTAAATGAGTGACATCATGTAATAAATACTGTACAAAATAATGCAATATAGTATTAATTACTACATTGTGTTCAGTGGTGGGAGTTGTAGTACTGTTTTGAAGTAGGTATGCTGGTTTGGGCATTAGCTTACACGGGGTGACTTTTCCTTGTCACGAAGCAATGTCTGTTCATGAGGGAGCGCTTTCTGCTTTACTCCCGTTTTGTTTTGACTGGTTCTGTCTTTAGTTATGATAAAATCTTAGAAGTTTAGCTAGGTTCCAGTGGCAAAATAAGGCAAATTAAYTGTTCCCTATAGCCACTTTTATTTTCTGTTTACCTGTATAAAATGGATCAGAATCTGCAGCAAACCATAGAAATAAGATAGGCTGAAAATACTTTGAGAAAGGAAGGTCTGCACTTAAAGTAGAATTGTTGTGCACAAAGCACCGGATGGCTTTATGTAGAGCTATGAAAAAATAAGCAAAYTGCTACTTAGTTACCTGGAGTAAAACAAAGAAACAAGATTCCAATCTTCTATACCAACTGTTTACCAATTTGATTCTACTATGCATCATATAATCAAAATTACTGTACTACTCACTTTTAAAACAATGTTCCTAGTCTTTCAGTTGATGTTTCATCTCCGGATTTGTTTGGAAGCATTCATGAAGACTCAAGTCTTTCTTCAGTAAGTTTGGCTTCTGTTTTTAAAAGCTCATGTGAAACTTCTCAAAGTTCCAGGAATGTGGTCCTTGTTTCAATGAAGTATTGAGTCTTTTTGTTTTGCGTTTTTTAAGATATCAGTTCTCTATTGCAGAGATATTTCCTAGATACATTGAGCAAATACAAACACAGAAGACTTGATAATAAAGCTATTTTAAAAAGCATTGTTTTTTTATGATATATTACTATACTATCTTAAAGTAACTAATGAAAACATTTCTTTGAAACCAGCTCCCTCGCAGAAACTGAAATAGCACAAGTGAGTTCAGGAAAATTGCACTGATTTTCAAACATATGAGAATTCAGCTTTTCATGTATCACTTAAGTTTTAACTGACCTGATTATTATTTATTTTTTAAAATACATGAAAATAGATTCAGTGTAATGTATTTTTCTCCTAAAACTCACTTTACTGATAGAAATTATCTGCATTTTTAAAGTAGTATTTACAAAATCAAAAAATGGTTCTTAGTATTTTTATCCCTTTAATTGATAAACAGTGGTTCATGGACTTTCTTCCTACTCAACAACTGATGGAAAAAAATAACTTGTTCTCTGCAAGAAATATAGTGAGAACCTCTTGTGTGGTTACTTTATATGGAATTTAAATCTTGTCAGAAACCCAACTTGGTCACATTTACAAAAGCAGTTAGGGTTTCTACTGCACTAAATAATCAAAGATTGCAAAATTAGACTAACTTTAGGAGTTTCAGATTATAATGGTTTATGCCTTATGTAATTTTGTTCTTGCAACACATGAACTTTATCAGTTGTTCACAAAGTAACTTCTTCCGGCTGTTATACCTTTAGATGTGATGAAGGTGTTAACTTTTTTTAATTAAAAAAAATCAGTTACACAATATTTAGTTTCCACATTGTCATAATAATTTTCTCMTGTAAATGACAGAGCACTTTATACTCTGCATACTTGTAAATAACATGTAAGATTTTTCAGTTTACTTTTGAGAAGCTTATTCTTCAAACACTCTGTATACCATTTAATAATATTTTAAAATAGTAGGCAACTGCATAACTTTATACTACTCATCCAGTCATTTTACTGGAATACCAAGTTACTCAAAGACATTTTTCTGTGTGAAAACAACATTATTCCTAAGCAGATCTCCACAGTGATTATTATTTCATTGCCAAATAATTCTATATTCAAGGTATTTTCTATAGTTGATCCTGAACTGCCTTTAGAGATTAAAAAAAATGAAAGTTTTCCCGATTTGAGGAAGGAAAGGGAAGAACAATCTAAATAGTTCATGCAAAGTGTAACAGAAACTCAGTATTAAAATTAAGACTGTAGTTTGAATAGTTCTGTCATTTTATTTGTTTGTTTGTCTCCAGTTTCCAAACTTGGTGCACCTTGTTGCACCAAGCTCAGGGAAAGCCCGTTCTGGAATCTCAACTCCAAAATGTGCTGTGAAATACCTGTTTAGCTTCCGTTGTTCTAGCCAGTTATAAAAGAAAGTGAAGTCAATATTTGCTTTTGTTTTATGATGGTCATTTTTTTTAGCATATTTCTAGAAACAAAGTAAAAGTCAGATCTTCCTGGAAAACTGCCCAAACCTTACTTTTGTAGACAGGTTAAGACATGGTTTCTTAACCATGATTCTATATTAGTCATAGATATTCCAGTGAATACTCCACATCTCRTAAGAAAAAAACACAGATCATTATAGCTGATGTTTGCTCAGTTCTTAGAATTTTCTTGACAGAAATATTTGTAAACTCTAGGTTGTTTATAAGCATATATATCATACAGCTGCCCCCTGTCCCTTGCCTGCCACCCTGTCAATAAAATTGGCATGCTTTTGGTATTGGCTGTTCAGATTTTTTTTGTAATCATTATACTTTTTCTTCTTTTAAAACATATTTTTAGGAACAAAGGCTTTTAATTGCACTCAGCAATTGCCGCTATCTGGAACGTCACACTTTCCTAAACATAGCCGAACATTTTGAGAAACATGGATTTCAAGGAGTTGAAAAAATAACTCAAGTGAGTGAGAACACTGAAATAAAAGTATCGTTTCTTGAATGAAACTGTTTGTTTTACTTAAACAGCCAGAATGACTCTTGAGTGAGCCCTGTACAAACGAGTGGGATTSCAGCCATCAGTTGAAGGACACAGTGATGATACGGCTGGGTGTGCTCCCACATGGCCTGAACAGCTACTGCAGAAAATGTGACCTCTTACTCGGGATTTGGGTGCTCACCAGCAAGGCTTATCAGATTTCTAAGTAAAGCTGTTTAATGTCACTGTGTTTTCTTAATGCAAAGAATAAAAGATCATTATCTAAAAAATATACTTGATAAATTATTTCATCTAGCAATCTATATTACTGATAGCTCTTGTTCATACACCAGATTTTCTTTTTTTTTAAAGATGAAAATGTCAAAGTGGGCGGCAGTAGCTGTCTCATTTTCCTTCCTTTTTGTAAAGATTATTCATTTTTGATGAGAAATGTTGTGACTTAATCCGTAGGATCAAAAGTCAGTTTGTTTTCAGAAACATTTGTTGTTTAGAAGTGTAGGTTCTTCCGGGATAGAATAAGTATTTTACTCCAAATTGATATTTCTACTTTATAGTACATCCTGAGTATCATTCTTCATCAATGCTGCTTGAATTTCTGTGGCTAAAGTAGTTTGGAATAGCGTTCAAGTGGAGTTGATATGATGTGCATTTTAGTACAACATACAGAATTATTCTGGCTATCAACATTCTTTGCTGCTGTGCAGGGAAGAGCTGAGCTGGTTTAGGTACAGTTAGTGCATTGCCTATAAAAGCAAATGTTGCTTTTATAAGCAAAGGAGACATCCGTTATGTATAAAGCACAATGTCTTGCACAGCAACATCAACATAATTGCCTTTAAAAGTCTGGTAGGTTTAGAAATGACAAAACTCAAATGTTAAAGTTGCATAGTGATTTGTGACTGTCTCAACTCTATTTTAACCCTTTGAAAACTGACTGATCCAACGTTGTCTATATGGTAGCTATCAGTGATTCCAGCTGGGAGGATAGCTAGACAGTCATCTGAGGATGGCCATCTTTGAACCCTTTCTTAATTTTAAGGGAGAATAGAATTCACAGAGGTAAACGTAAGGCTTGGGAGGTAAAATGAAGGCGAGTCCAAAGGTGAGAACAATCGTTTCATTGCTTTTCCTATCACACAAATTTCTGTAAGTTTCTTAATTAAGTCATTTATCAGATTTTTTTTTCCTTAACATGCCCAAATATTTAGTCTACATATTTTGTAATATAAAACCCACCAAATTATGGCACTTCTTAGTTATATTAGGATTAATAATTATATTTAATTTCTACCTTGCTCTTTTTAATCTTTTCTTTCTTTTTTTTTGGAATTCCCTTAATAAAACTTTTTAGCATGAATTTCTTTAGTCAGTTAACAAGTAGAAAAATGCAGATATCCCATAATATTTATTCTAGGTTATTTTCTAAGCTTCTGGATAAAATTTTCTCCAAAGTTCTAATGTTCAGATTAGACAGAYGTTGACATGCAGAGCTGCTGCTAAAATAAAGACTCAAAATGGCTTTAATGCAAAAATGGCCTGCCGTGATTACAGAGAAGTTCACAGCAGAAAGGTTACAGATTACAATKAAATACATTTTTTTGTTTATTTTGTTAGTTTTTTGGGTTTTGGGTTTTTTTYCTCTAGTATTTAATCACCTTAAGTGAAAGGTGAGTCAGGAAAATGGATAGAAATAAATAATGGATGCTGTTGAGGACATATTTTCCCCTATCACCCTCCCCAGTCCTAGGCTCAAATGAAGATTCAGATGAATTTTTCATTCTTCCTTGTGATTTTTCCAACAGCTGAAAAACAATGTTATCTGCCATTGCATATATGTGTGTGAAACTGGAAACATGTAAGAAAACTTTACTGACTATGTGGATAATCTTTTGTATTGAATAAATACAAAAGTGGAAGGGAGGACTGATTAATTTAAAAGAAAAAAATGTTCAGGCTGGTTGGAGCTGTGTTTTCATAGGTATTTCTCAAACCATGCAGGAGTTCCCAATGGAACTTCTTATATTTGTCCACAAGCTCCAACCTGAAACAGGAATGGTCTAAGGATAGTTATCCCACCTAATCCTAAGAAAATGAATTTAATTTCTTGAAATCCAACCATGTTACTTTTCCATGGTTCTGTGTAACGAAAAATGAGAATTTCACAAGATTTTTGTACATTTTTGATTGTGTCCTTCATTTTCTAATGTGATATTAGCGTTTTGTGAGGTGGACAGGAGAGAAAGACAAATTTCCAGTGCCTCATGAAAATCATCCCCTCTTTGAGACATAGATACATCTTTGACAAGTCAGAGAAGGTTCATCAGGTAGAAAATCATGGATATTTTAGTGTTTCTTGTTTCTCTCACCATCGTATTTTTTTGATCTTTCTACAACAATATCTCAACTTTCCTTGGAAATGCGAGTGCATTTTCCTTCTAAAATGCCTTTCTGTCTATTTTTTACCCAAGAATTGCAGTATTGTCTTCAGTGAGCAATATAGGCATGCTAAAAGAGAGCATAAGTAATGAATAAGATGCATCTCTTCCTCTGTGGCTTGTAGAATTAAACGTTGTATCTCTCTGTCAGAGAAAGCAGTGATAAGAAATGGGTATTCTCTTCTTCCTTTCTTCTTCTGAACTTTACATTTGGTCTAGAAGACTACCTTTTCAAGAAGGAAGCCACTATTCCTTCTTGAGATTTTGCAGCCTTATATATTTGTTTTCTTCCTATTGATTGAGAAAAAATGAGCAACAGTTTAAAAACTTTACTTGGCAATCTTGTACACTCTTATTCATAAACATAAATATATTTTACCAGAAATTAYTTGACATTTTCAGTATGTTCAATTTGCATTTCAAATTCAAAGCAGTAATAAGATACTGACTTTTTACTTGAACATTTTTTTGATGTGTGTTGTGTCTTGAAATTGCTTTAGAAGCTATAATAACAAAGGTTAGCAACATATGTTTAATAAAAGAAAACTGTACAAAATTTCAAGTTAAGATGCAATCATAACAATGTTCACATTTCCTCTGGTTTTCAGGTTRCTCAAGTTTTGCGAAGTACTTAAAATCACTTTGAGGTCTGTTAAATAGACAGAAAAATATTGCAGCTGTTCRTGACCTGTAGTTTCTGCTTCTGTTGTACAGAGAGGACTTAGAGGAGTGTGGGGAAATTCACTTTGACAGTTTCAGGAATCAGAGGCAGTTGAATAAATCTCTGTATTTTCAAGAGTAGAAAAGAAAATGATCAACTGCATTATTAGAGTTGGTGGATTATAATTATTTACCATTAAATCTTGCCTGACCATTACATTATCAGTAAACCATTGTGTTTCATGACAAAATCATTATGGGCATAACCATATTTAAAATACTGCCAAAATTCAGTTGTTATTTGGTGCATGATCAATAATTCCTGACAGGCAAAAAAAAATGTTGCCTTTAGGCAATTATAGAAGCATGTGCCTACTTGGTCATTGCTTGCACCTTCCCATAAAATACCTGTACTTGACCAGAGCCAGAAAAAGAATCTTGGTTATCATGGAGTGATAATATAGAAATGCCTACATATTTGTATATGTTAATCATACATTGAATGTTTAAGTAATTGTCATTGTTTTCTGAAAATCAAAGAAAGCAAACTGGATTTGAGTATATGATGTAATTCATATAATTAATATTCTATATATTCTGTTTTTTCTTTGGATTTTCTTTTAGGTTAGCATGGAATCCTTAAAAGAACTGGACCAAAGACTTTTTGAAATGTACATTGAAGCCAAAGCAGATCCTATAGTCGGGTCATTAGAACCTGGCATTTATGCAGGATATTTTGATTGGAAAGATTGTCTTGTTCCAGCAGGTAAACATCTGCTTATTAAACTCTCAAACTATTTTAGTGGTGATTGATAGGAGTTAAAATATACTGTACAATTAAAAACTTTTTTCTAGTCTGTGTTTTTAACTTGTGACAGTTCTTATTATAAAKTCTTTCTCAGTGATTTTACTTAATTCCTAAATCATTTTTCAAATACCCCAGATGATTATAGCAGCCTTTATCATTGATAATCTCTTTAATGCTTGTTTTTTGTGATTATTTTGCTTCGTTGCTTATATATAATAGGAAGAATTATGAAAGACATCTTTGCTATTTTCTTMTGAAATTCATTGAGATTGTTTCGATTTTTTTCTTCCGAAGAATCTGGCCACTTTTATAATAGATGTAATTACAGTTCTGAAAAGGTAAAATTATGAGAAAATATGCATTATAGCAGTAGTTCAGCAACTAATGTTAAACCATCAAAGAAAGGGCAATTATAAAGTATTCAGAATGTTTAGTCATTATCTAGTTGCTGTAAGAACCTCCATTTTAAAGGTGCTTAGTATAAACAAAACTGATTTTTCAGAAGATTAATAGTGTGCACATTCTTAACTTCGAGGTCTCTTGAACATATAATTCATCATACCTAAAACTAATACTGGTAAATCACTTATATTTTGAGTATAGTCCTTGGATTTTTGAAAGTGATTCTATACTCATTTCAATAAATTGGTGTTTGGCATGACACTTTGTACTTTCTAGGTCTGTTGTTAAGTTCATAGAGTTGGATATGGCAAAGTTAGTAGAAATTCTGCAGTACTCAAAAATTTGTTAGAAGTTGTTTCAAGAAACACAAATGTGTAATTTGAATCAAGAACTCCAGTGCTTACTCTTGGATCCTTAGGATTTATTATGTTTGAGAAAACTCTATTTTCTGTCTTTTTTCCTACTTTTGTGCTTGGAATATATATGCACTAACACACTTTCTATGTAATCTTAATGTAATTCATATAAATGCTATATATATAAAAATTGACATAATTTCTCACTATGTTTGTAGTATGTTGACATCTGGCCTGGTTATATTCCTGCCAGCTAACAAGAGGATAGAGGGAAAAAAAAATTGTTGCATCGTGTTCAGTCTTGATTTAGTACCCAGGCATCTTCTTACAAGGCTCGCAATCTCTATAGGATTCTCCTGTAGTATCTTTGCCTTTCCAAAGATGCTWTTATTTCTATTTATTATTTCTATTTCTACTTTCTATTAGGGACATACCTTACTTTGCTTGTTGTCCATTTTGTTGTTGGTTTTATGAGCTGACTCTGTATCTTTTAGACAAAATTCAAAGTGAAACTGGTGAACTTCAGAATTCCTAAACCTATCCAAACCTATCATACTGTTTACCAACAGGTGTCAGTTTAAAGTAATAAAAAGCTTTCTGGTTTATCCACAAGCTAGAGGTGTTAAAGGACATAAAGTCACCCCTCCTTTTCTGTCTACCATGGTAAACTGTCCTTTTATTGGATAACTCCTGTCAAATGTAGCAGAGTTACTATGAGCACAGAAAGTGTGACTTCGAGTACATTGGGTTTGTTTGCTTTCAGCAAAGATTAGTTCATCCTGAAAATATCTGGAGCTCTGAAATATAAAATTAGTACGTGACTGGTAAAAAAAAAAAATATCTCCTTCTTGGAGATAATGAACTTCATTTTTGAAAAGGGCTAAAAAAGAAAAACACTTCATAGTGTATGAGAATTTAATTTTATCCAGTATTCAATAAGAAAAAAAAAGTTCAGCAAGCATGTTATTATTATTTTGCCAATAAAATAATTTACAAACAAAATTAAATTGTACAGAACATTGTTGAGAAAATAACGCCCTTAATCTAAAAGATGCAGTCAAAGATGCTGCGACAGTATATGATGTTTCCTTTTTTTCTTTAAACAAAGGTCTTCATTCCAACTCATCTCCAAGCATGGAAAGTGTAGTCTTTATTAGATTATAATAACATATAGATGACCAGTAAGGGGTTACACCATGTTAGGCATGTCGATAAGCTACCAGGAGCTGTCGGAAAGATGAAGCTGATGATTTGGTGAGAAATATTTGTCCAGTGGAAATTAATACCTGCTCTTCAGAAACCTTTATGACTGCGAAAACTAAAGATTTGATCTGAGCCTTTTCCTTGGTGTAGATCTTGAGTAACCTTGATTCCAAAATAGGAGTCAAAAAAAAAAAAAAAAAAAGAAAGCTTTATGGCTTTGGCAAGGCAAAGCATTTAGTCCTCCTTTTTGTTCCTCATTGATATGTTCCTCATATCAATGATATACAATATTTTGTAGTGAGGTAATGGTGTTTCTTAACAGAAAATGCTTCTGATTGCCAAGCTATAACAAGCTGAAGTTTTTGTTGTTTCCACATTAGCTTTCAAATAGTGCTGGTGGTCCTAAAAAGTGAAATTCTGGCAGTAACACTTACTTCAAAAAAGAAGGCTGACCGAAAACATACTGACTTACCCATATTTAAAGGACAAAACGTAAATAATTTCATATAGTCTGATATTTTCAAGCTGTCCATMTTAAACTTGAGAACTTGAGTGGAGTGGGGTCACGTTGATGTCATGGATGTATCCTTTGYAACGGATAGTTTGGAAAAATTATAATGTATGTTACTACTCAGGAATTGGTTAGGAATTCTACTAGGAATTTTCTCACTATTGTGTAGTGCTACCCAGCCCAGAGCTTCAAACCTGGCTGTTCTGAACAGTTGTGTTGTGTGAGGTCGGGCACTGGCCAATAGACTTTCCTGTTCTTGATGCTCCCCCTGCTGTTTCCCAGCAGAATGAAGTAATTGGAAGTTTGAAGAAAACACAGGTAATACCAGATCTAGATTATCAGGAATATAATGCTTTTGGGTAGCTGTAATTCTTCATGGGGAGGAATAAAAATATAAGCAGAATTTAAGGAAGTTAGAAGAGAAGGAACAGAGTGGAACTGAAAGTTTGTGGTAGACTGGAGATCAGGTAGACTTGGCAAGGAGCCAAGGCGGGACCAAGTGGGAATCCAGGATTGGTTGAGCAAGGATGAAAGGTAAATTAGGACAGGATGAGATTTAGAAGTATAATTCACAAAGGACGCAACTGGAAGGTAATATGAAAAAAAGAGATAGACTTTAGGTAGAAATAGAGGGAGAGCTGGTGCTCACTAGATCATTAAACTTTCCAGAGGTTGAATTAGAATCCAACAAAATCCCTCAGAGTTCCGCTTCCGGCAAGGGTTTGTCAACGACTTTAGCAAAGTCCCATTCACCCTCTGGGGATGGCAGACTTTTCGTGTTGCTGACAACTGCTTTCTTTGCACAGCTCACAGGAGGTTTTATACATACATACACACACACACACACACTCACACACACACACACACACACACACACTCACACACATACACATATATATTTGCTTAGGTTTTCATGTATATATTTGTGTGTAAATGTAAAATGTAAAATATAATAAGTAACAGTGTAACACTACCTGCAGCACTATGTAAGATTGATAGTACGATTGAGGAACATAGCTGTGACCTAAATGCTTTGCCATCAATATTTTTTTTCTATTTTAGAATCAAGTCTATGAAAGTTGTGTACAGAAGATATACATATATATATATATATATAGCCACCAATCCTGCTGTTGAGCAGGATATACACAAATGCAGATTTTCTGTTTCCATTCTGTTTAATTTCTTTTTCCCCTCACAAAGCATCACTCCATTTCCTTCACAAAACAGAGCCTGTTTTGGAGATAAAATGGGTCTTATAGTAAACCATGCYGTTACGAGTAAAAATCTATGCTTTGCAGTTACAGATTTTGAAAAGTATGAGACATAAACTGGAGGAAAGAATAAAAATGAAGGCAAAATTGTCCCCCCTGCATTGTTTTTTTATGTCAAGTGTTAGCTGTTCATTGAGCATTTATTTGTCTTCATTCCTAAATTGCCTGCTTTGAATCCTATCAGTTTTAATGTTCATATTTAATTTCACTATCCTAAGTCTTATAATATGCAGAATATTCAGAAAAATCTTATCCAAGCACCTCGACTRGCTGTACTTTGTATCACTGATGCCCTTGTGGTCTTTTAAGTACTGGGGGCAGCACTTCCTCAACTCCTCTTACTGATGGGAAAATAGGTGATTGAGAAGTACTATATTAAATGATCAGTTTTGAAGAAGAAATTAGAATAAAATCAAGTCTGTCTTTTGAACAAGACTTGAATGTCATAAAATATTAAGGTTTGGTACCATACTTCTGTTCGTGCAGAAAAGGCATGTGCCCTGCTCATTTAGGCAGCTGTCCTATTATAAGGATTATTATATACTTATACATGTGGTTTTTGTTACAGTTTTAAATATAAGGGAGGGCAAGGTGTTTGCATTGTGCAAATTTTCATTTAGCCCATGTGGTAAAGCTTTTATTGCTTAGTTTTTCGACATACGTACTTCTTTCAATATGGAAGTTTTGAATGTCATTAAGAACTTGTGCACAACGTAATTATACGTTTGCCCTTTTATTTTGATCTAAGGTGTGACTCGCTGCTGGTGTTTGAAGGCAGTCTGATTTACGTATAGATTTATTGTTAATAAATGACGTTTACTTGAATGGTTAAGTTGGCTTTTGAGCCTTTACAGCAAGGATTTCAATTTTAACGTGCCACAACAATGAAATCTATTTTACATTTTTTTTTACTGTTTGAAATAGTGTTCTCATTTAATCCACTTGACCAACAGAATTAAAAAAGATGAAAGGGATTAGAGGAAAACATAAAATTAATTAGCTACCATGTGTAATTTTTAAATGTGTTTTATTTTTTATATACTGGTCAATCAACCAGTTGTGCTTAAGCGAGTGGTTTTTTGCTGTGTTTTATTCTTCTGTTTTGATCGAGATGTTTTGTTGTTTTGGGATTTTGTAATATTTTAAATTCTTACTTTTTATCTTGCTCATCTGATTGGTGAAGTTCGGCTCCATTTCCCTTTTTGGATTCCTAGAGTCTCTTGCAGAGGGACTGAAGTGGTTGTGTTGTTCCCAATTTGGCTTGATAAGGTTCCTGTGTACTGAAGGTTGTGCAGTACAACCAAGAACAGTTGTAATATGTGAGTCTTTTAGATGGTTAACGTGAACTTTTCCATGCATATGTCAAATTATTTTTAACAATGTGGCAAGGTTAATTTATATTTCATTTGTTTAGTTATACCATAACTAGATCAATCTGAGGTTTGTTTACCTCGTAAAGAGAGTGTTCATTTACTTTTTGAAGTATTCAAATATGGTGATCTCTCTTCAGAAGTTATTTTTGAAGTGCCAGCTGTTGTACAGCCGAGGCAACATTCAGAATTCACGGTACAGAGTGTTGCAGAAGTTACTGTGATAACTTTAAAGATAGGATTGTTCTTTCACTGGTATTGTTGTCAGATACTGAGTAATTTTTTTTAGCATTTAAAATTTCACATTGTATTGAAAGTTTCAGGTGTTTTTATACTTTCAGTTGGAAGTTGGTTGTTTGTGTTTCTAGATATTCTGTACTTGGCATAAACTGTATATAGTAGAGTTAAATCTGATTTTTTTATTATTRTTATTTTGCATGTAAATGGGGCATTTTTAAAACATTTTCAAATAAAAAATGCCAGTCTTACAGCAAAAGATTAAACGCGTCAGATCTGCTAAATCAGATTTGATATACTTGTCACATCTCTTATCTGTTATTTGTCTAATTTAAAAATCTAATAAAAAAAAACTTCTAATGGCAATAGCCTGATGAAAAGGTACCCAGCAGCCAAATATGCTTTTTGATATTTCACTTTTAATTTGTAGTTACACAGCAACATACTTGTCAACTCTAACTTTTCTTCTTTTGTTTAATTTGGGGCACAGCACCCTGCTTACATTTAAGATGACAAGTGCATTTACATCTTAAAAACATTTGGATATAGTAGAAAGACTTTTTATGTTGAGAAATCGACAATTACTTTGACTGAAATGTGCAAAATACTTTGGCTTGAAATCCCTGTGACGCTTCAGACTGCTTCTAGCTTTTCAAATACATTAGCTTAGAAATTTTATTATGCTGAGATGATTTTGAATTCCTGTAGATCAAACTATTGATGTGGAGAGTTCAGAGTTTTTGTTTTATTTTTCATACTTCAGTAAGGCCAAGATCTGCTGTTGTGAATCAAGCGTATAAAGCACCAGGTATACTTAGTATTTGTACGTGCAGAGGGAGAAAGTGGTGATGCTTTTGCAGCTTTATTGCATTTAAAAAGTAGATGGCTGGTGGAGGAGACGTCAGCGCCTGCTGCCCGTTCGTGGTCTCTCCATGGGAGCCCTGGCCAGGTAGCGGCTGCAGCCCTACGTGGCTCATGCACATCTGCGCATTGCGGGCCCTTTCCTTTCACCCTGTTGCAGTTTCTTCAGCTGCAGGTGAGCACAGCTGAGGTTCGGAGGCAGTGACAGTAGTTACATTAACTCCCCAAAAGGGATGTATTACCTCTGCCTGCTGTCAAATGCAGCAGGAGCAGCAGCAGGAGCAGAGTGATTCAGTTTTTCAGCTGGTGAGCGCAGATGCTTCTTTCTTCTTCACCCAAGAAGAACTGAGCTGCTGTCAGCTCACTCCAGACAGGAAAAGAAGAGAAGATGACAAAATAAAAAGAAGAAAAAAAAAAAAAAAAGAGAGAGAAGCCAGGGATGCACAAAAAGCAGCTGTGTGTGAGTGTGCGTGTGCTGTGCACACGTGTATGTGCAGAGCACTGGAGCGCTTGTACGCGAGGTGCTCTGGCAAGTTTGCCCTTTTCCTTCACAAGAATTGCTTTGGTGATCTATGTTCACAGTAGTATGTTAGTATTATTAGTAGACAGTGTATGTTAKTGTTATAGCAAGGAAATATTAACTGTGCTCTGTATTTAAAAAGACTTTTTTTTTTTGGGTGAATTGAATTAAAGATTCTGTGGAGCTGCTAGAGAGAGTCCAGTGCAGGGCTACGAGGATGTTCAGGGGCCTGGAACATCTGCCCTGTGAGCAAAGGCTGAGAGAGCTGGGTCTGTTCAGCCTGGAGAAGAGGAGGCTGAGGGGGGACCTGATCAGCGTGTATAAATACCTCAAGTATTTATACTTGAGGAGGGGCCGGCCTCTTTTCAGTGGTGGCCACTGACAGGACTAGAGGAAATGGCCACAAACTGAAGCACCAGAAGTTCCACAGGAACTTGAGAAAACACTTCTTGACAGAGAGGGTGACAGAGCCCTGGMACAGGCTGCCCAGGGAGCTTGTGGAGTCTCCTTCTCTGGAGGTCTTCCAAACCCACTTGGACGCAGCCCTGTGCCCCGTGCTCTGAGTGACCCTGCRKGAGCAGRGRKKTTGRACTAGATGACCTCTGAGGTCCCTTCCAACCTTAAGCATTCTRTGATTCTTAAGTGACCCATTTAACCAGGTGAACTTCTGTATCTGGCAGGGATAACAATCTATATGCTGCATGACTGCTGTACCTACATGTATTTTACTGTGTGTAATTCTTCACAGGAGAATCGTCCACTAAATTTTGCAAGTGACTGATAATGGTACAGTAACTTTTCAGTAAATTTTGTATAAAATAAAATAAAGTAAAAATTTGCTGCTTGAAGTGTAAGCACAAATCTCATTCCATGTGAAAGTCAGAATACCTTCATTTAGTTAATTTCATTTTAATCTCAGTTTTTTTCTTCAATTTCACTTTCAGACTTTCAGGTTTCCTTTTGTCTCTAACTTCTGGCAATAGTGAGATTTCGTTAACATTATTATGTCTGTCTTCGGCATCTGAACTACAAATATTAAGGGCCACTGCAGCAGCTGTAGTGGAGTAGATGTCCTACCCCCTCGTCTGTGGGATGAGACAGRGTGAGAACAGGGCAAAGGGTGATTTTCTCCACTTTCCTCCAGCTTCTTCCAGGAGGAGATCTTTATTGTATGGCTGTTACAGAAATCCCAAAGGAAACTACCCTGGAGAGACATTGCATTTTCCAAGTCTCCCCCTCCCATGTATTGTTTTGCACTTGTTTGTAGACAATACCAGGCATCTTTTGGGGCCTCTACAGATTTTCTGCTGCTGAAGGTTTTTGAGTTAGGTTTCCGACTGGCTGGTCATTTCAGTGGGCTGCAGGCCTTCCTTCTGCAGGGATGCACTGGAAGTTAATCTGCAACTTTATTGTAATTTCTTATGTAGCTGCCTGCTTCACACACGCCTGCCTCGTGCACAATTCTGCTTTATAGTGTTTTCTGCTATTAGACCTACCAGTAGTTATGTCATGCATCTCTCTTCCAACTTCTCTTTGGTTTTTACCCGTCACCCCCTCCCCACAATATCTTATGACATTTCTCTTTGTGCTCTGACAAAGACTGCAAGTTAGGCTCCAAAAGCATCTTAATTTTAGCATTTTTTCTTTAAGATCTGGACAACTTGCTTTTCAGAAAAGCAAATGTGAAATTAAATAGTCAACAAATTGTACAAATCACATTTGTAAAACAGGATGGATTTTTAAAAAGAACGTAGTATGGTAAGGAAAAATCTCCTATTGAAACTTGGATGACCTCCTGAGACAGGATTCCTGTACCATACTTCCAGGGTGAGAGGGAACACAAAAGCTTTTATATATGTAAAAAAAAAGTCTTACTGTGATTCCTTTGTCAGACTATATACTTTGATCTGCATTGTTGTGGCTTGAGGATTCCTTCTGTTCACCTACCTTTTCTGCCTACTGGTAGTTATAATCATACCTAAATAAGATGATTGTTGTCAAAACTGCTGATTAACCTTCCAGTACAGTCTGAAGGCCTGTTTTGTGGTCTAGCCAGTTCTAGGAAGTCGTCCCATTTCAAATGCCATTTTTCGTTTTTACCTGTGTGACTTTCCTCATCATTTCAGTGTTTTCACACATTGTCAGTTTACAGTAATCCATCTCATGATAAACTTTTTATTGTTATGATGAAATAGAAGTGTGTAGGTTTTTTGTTTAATGATTTTGGGTTTTTTATCTAAAGCATGTTATTTGAGAAATATTTACGGTGTATTGATACTATTAATTTGTTTGTGGCAGTCACTGATCATAGCGTCTGATCTGTGCGTTGCTCAAAGCAGAAAATGAGTTAAGGATTTGAATCTGTGATGGYGCTGTGTGCACGAGAGAGAGAACCGCACGAGGTTTATGGTGCCCCAAGCCCCTTCCGTAAGAAGTAATAGGAAATCACTGCGTCAGCAGAGCGATGTACAGAGAGGTCTAACATGTTGACGCAGTGGATGCTTTTGTGTGTGCTGCTTCCAATTTAACAGGCACAAGTAGTGTCTTCATGTTCCCCGTCGCTCTCCCTGTTCTCTTGCCTTAGCTTCCCGTACAGGCCGCTGGTCGTGCTCCAAGGTCGAGTGCAGGCCTTCCGCCTTTCCTGATCCAGGCAGCGGGTTATAGTCTCTTCATGTTTATTTTCCTATAATGCAGCATTAAGTCTTAGAATTCTACCATTCCATGCGTTATTACTGTTTATGTAGATCTGTAATTATCACTGTTTAAGTAGATGAGCATCTGCATAAATGATGTAGATGTGATGGTAAGAACAACTAGATTTTCACGCTGTTTCTACACCTGTTTCTTCTACCACAAGAGAAAGAAGGTCACATCTCCAAAAAGCCTTGTGTTTGCATAGGATCACACCATGCTGGATCTGACTTGGAAGTCCTTAGAGCACTAAAACATGTGCTGCTGAAAATCCCTCAGAGAAATGGCCCCGTCCAAAGAATGAGGGGTTGTGAAATCAGACTGCTTCGGCAACACTTTTTCCAGGGTATTGTATCTTCCACTTGTTARACAGTTTAAAGGATAGGGAGCCAGCGTAAGAACTGTGGTCTTCAGGATGTAATCTGTAATCATTTATTTGTCCGAAGACCTTAAACTTAGGCTTTTGGTGCTCGCACTTGCTCTTTTCAAACAGCTGCATTTTTCGTGTTGTATCTGCCAGTGCATGCAAATACATTTCCCATTTTGAGGTTGTCGGTGCCACAGGCAAAATCAAGGTGTCTTTGGGAAGTTGGGCCTGAGATGCATGATGTGCAGTGTGACCTGTGGAGTGTTAAACTGAGGAGGGGCTTGAGTTGTGCTCGGAGAATAACCAGGATCCGAACCCACGCCTTGCAAGTGGTAACTGGAAACAATTTGTAGCACCGTGTGCCTTCTCCCCGCRTAAAGATGGTATCTGGTAGCAGAGCTTCTTAAAGGGCTTTACAAACATTAAGGGTTATAGGACCTCTTGTACCAACAGTATAGATGCAGGGATCCATGTATTTTTTTTGAAAAAAAAAGGATTTGCCCCAGACAGCTCTGTGGGGACGGCCCCAAAGCCTTGATATTCTTTGTAACCCCACAAGTTGATTCACTTTCCTCATTACAATTTGATATCTTCCTATGATACATAGGAGGATTGTGGTCAAGCATAACGCAATATTGAATCTGGGACAAAAACACCTCGATAAAACCAAATATTTTCAAATCTCTGAATCAGTACAGTAGCTATGATTTTTTTTTTAATACTTAAAAACCTAATAAGAATRTAGTCGCCAAAACATATCTTGCCTCTCCACAGCTAAATAAACTAATAGAGTAGGCAAATAACTGTCTAGTGAATGGTTGGGTAACATTTTCTGGTAGGGGGAAGGTAAGAAAAAGCTATTTTTGAAAATAATGAAAAAATAGTGTAAAAGAAGTCCAAGCTTTCTGTACAAAATTTCTATACAGAATTTAGCCTGGAGCATACTTTATCTATTGCCAACTTATCAAGCCCTTAAACTCTCGCTTTTTAAGTGGGAAAATATGATAGACTTCTAAAAGTACAGCAGATCCATTGTAATAACAAGCATTTTGTTAATTTAAAATTTMTTTACGCGATGAATGGCATTTTAAATTTAATGAAACACTTAAAAACTTTATTGATGCTTGGGTGAAATTATAGTGCTGGACTTGTTCGCTGGTTGAGAGTAATTCAAAATTATTAAAATCTTCTACTTTGAACTGTGAAAATTCTTAAGCTTTCCAGTTATTGTAGGTCACTCCTGAGTCCAGATAGTTTCCAAATGTTAAATTTGGACTTGAATGATTTTTAAGGATCTATTGTTCAGGTCATGCAAAGACATTCTTCATTTCAAACCCGTGCCCTTTTCAAAATACAGTAGGGATTCAGTGAAACTTGGAAGTGAAAAGTTATGAAATAAAAACATTGTAACCCAGTGCAAATTCTCACCTTCACTGTAATAAATAGGAAATTTGCAGTTGCACTGAATACTGTGTGTGCCTAGCAACAATTTGTATCTCCTTTTGTCCTTTTCTTAGTAGAGTGGAGGACAGTAAACTGTCTTTCTGCTGCAGTGACATCTCTAAGAGCTGTAAGGACCACGTTCCAAGTCCCTGCTTACTTAAACACAGAATTCTGCAGGAAGTTCAAGTTATGGCACTTTCTGTGCTGTAAAAATGCAAGGTACACTGTTGCAAGTAATTATTCCCAATGTGCTGGTCTGCACATTAACTGCAGAAGATGCTGCATTTTTAAACCTGTACGTTGGTAGAAATAAGGGCTGCTTGCAAGCCAAAATGATGGCTACCTCCTCAAGGTTATCTTAAGAGTTACCAAGTTTGTGAAAGAGAAGTTAGATTTTACCACAAAACTGAAATTTGAGATTTAGGTGCAGTGAAGCAAAGCACAGTCTGCTGCTGTGTCTGCCGAGACGCATCTATGTCTGCTCACCCTGTCTGTGACCCACAGCCCTCTTCCTTTGGGCTTTTACCATGACTCAGTACTTCCAGTGTCTGCAGAATATTTACTACTAATAAATATTTCCCTGTAAAGTAATACTCCGGGAAATAATTTCCTTTTTAGTTTTTTGGATTTGATTATTAAGGACAAATAAAATTCTACAAATATCTACAAATGGTGCGCAAAACCAATTCAGAAGAGGATRCATAAAAATGTTGTCAGTTCTGTGGTTTATTTATGTTCAGTGGTGACTTGGATTTTTCAACAGAATATTCACAGACCTGTGCGGCATCAGGATCCAAAAGTATGATCATTTTCTATGTTACATCTGTGCAGCTTCTTAAAAAAAAGTTACTTCGGCCTGCTTGTTTTGATTAATTAGTACAGCTCATGAAAACATTTTAAAACATTGCTAAAAAGCTATACAGTTTAAGACAGAAAGCTGTATGTCTYATGGCTGCTAGAATTACTTTTGCCAAAAAAGTAGCAGTTTCTTAAAAAAAAATCTTTTTTAAAAAAGTCTGTAGTGTCCTTCCTTTTGCAGTATTTGCCTTACCTTTTACTGACATGCATATTGCCCTAAGTCACTGAAGTAAGCATGGAACATGTTTCAGGTGAGCAAGATTTTCTTTTTAAAGCTTGAAGGTCAAACAGATGCAATCCTAACTGGACACTACAAATATTAGTCTCCGTGTTGTTCCAAATAATGTCTTTGTGACATCRTTTTCTTCTGGATCAATTGGCTTCAGTTTCCTGATTTCTTATAATAATATTCATAATGTTTGAGTGACAACCACAGTAAATTCATAAACATAGTATATCTCTAAACCCATTCTTCATTTATGAAATTGCTGTCATTTTGCATATGACAGGCTATTATTACAGYAACAGTGACTTCAGGAATTATAAGAAGAACACATCGTTTTCTGAGTGAGCCTGTATTTTGAAAGGTTTTAATAATTTTAGGTTTTATAAAATCATGAAAGGACACCTTCAGGGTGCCTTATAAACGATGTATTTGAAARGAAATAATTGAATATTCTTGTAGGCTATGCTTGGATTGTGCTAATGAAAGGAAATATTGCTGGAGATTTTGGGATTCAGCTGTTCTCAGTTTTGATAGAGAAGTTAATTTTTAGTATACTTTGTGAATAAAGAAATTACTTTTCCATTAAATTGGTCATTCTGTGTCTTTATGGTGGATATAGCTAGACACGTTTTTTTTTCCATGAAATGTACTTGTTAACTCACGATTCTTGTCATTATATAAATCTTCCTTTATAGGGATATTTGGGAGCAGTATGAAGGGGTTAGTCTGTGTTGCTCACTTTGCTTACTTGACAGTGTCATCACTGGACATGCGACTGTCTTACCTGTAAAGTGTGAGCCAAGTCTGTAATTGGCAAGAGCCACCAAATTTGATGAATTTACTTGTAGAGGCTTTTGGAAGCTTGTTTCTCAATCGAAGTGGAGGTGTACAGTGGTTTCTTTTCTTTCTAGATGGATCGTTTTTGCGAACTTAGGAAATGTTGAAGGTAAATGACAAACTACCCTGAAAACTATATTAGTACCATGTTATTAAGGAACTTAGTTGCTGGTTTTACAATATAATACAATGTGATAATACGCTAATATTGGCGACCGCCCACCGGRTGCTCTGTTCCACAGTGGCTTATTTTATATTTTTCTGAACTCTAACTAATCCAAAGAGAGACGTTAGTCAAAGCGCAGTTTCCTGATCAGCCAACTCTAACGTTATTTCATGAAAGAAGTGCTGATGTAAATGGTTCTCTTGAAAATATGTCCGATATGTATTCAGTCTGACGCTTCTTATGTCGGATAGTCTGGCTTGCCTCAGTGTTTTCCTTGCTCACATACAGAAACTTCAGAATGTTTTGCAGACAGAAAATTCACACCGAGTTCCCACTCTGTCAAATATCGCTTTCCTGAATACACTGTGGAAGGATAACGATGCTGCCTTACAAATGTTCACTGAAATTAGTGGGAACTCGGTGGTATCATGGAAATACTCCTTGCTGATTTTCCAGCAACTTGCTTGTTAACACAAGGAGCATTTTATGAAAAGAAAATCCTACTTTATCAAAAGAAAATCCTTCATAGTTAATGATTTTTCGTACAGCAGAGATTCAGTGATWATAGAACTTACATAATGCTTTGGCTATTTTATGCTGAAAATGATGGGACATGGTAGGGGGAAGAAATTTTAAGAATTAAAGAAGTTCTTGTTGAGGATATGAAGGAGCATTGGTAGAAGATTTAGGAAACTATCCTACAGCTTATGGATTGCTAGTAGAAAAAGTTCAGATAATACTGGGGCCATCATCACATGTAATCATTTTCATGCCAATGAGGGAGAGAGTGTTCTCTCTAAGAATCTCATAAATGTTTTTCAATCTTCAGAGGATGTATTTCTCCCTTAGGCAGAACAGAGGGGTTGTTTTGACTGGTATATGTCATTGTTCTTGTTGAGTGAAGTATCTTCTCTCATAGTGCATTCTTTTCATACACTTCAACGACTGGACTATGGGGTTTCCACTTGAGTCACATGCATCTACGTATAGTCCCTCCCCACACCAAAATGAAGTCAACAACCCTAACACTGTTAATGCTAAAGTAGATACAGTAGGATTTTATGTACTGCTAATCTGTACAGTACCACACTGCTGACTGTGGACTGTTTGCATTCTTACTCTGTATCAAGGTAGCATTTCTGGGTTACAGACACACATTGGTGGGACAACTGAACATGTAGGGCCTTGTTTAGTGGCTGTACCTGCACCAGGCAACATCGTTGGGTTTCCGTGGGTCCTGTGCTCACCAAAGGATTGTTGGTGTATCTATAGATGTAAGTTTTGAATTATTGTTGGTTTTTTAATCAGTGACTAGGTTCTTTGTGTGGTGTAGGGTTTTTGAGTTTGTTTTGATCTTTTGTCATCTGTATTACTTGTTATTAGGTTAACAGATTAGGATTTAGTTTATTCTATTTGTTTTAATTTGGTTTATTCTATTCTAATTATTACTAATTTAAGTAATTTGAGAGTCTTTATGGTTCAATTGTCAGTATGGTGTACAGCTTCCCTTCCTCATGACCTTTGGGGTTAGGTTGTTAAAATACCCTTTGAACCTCACTATGTTTGATGAAAGAAAATTCCTAACAAAATTTCCATAATTAAATCCATGTATATTAAATTGGTATTTAGCAATCTGCACATCTTTCTATTATTAGATGGTAGCAATCATCTATTATCAGCCTCTTTTCAGTGGTGGCCAGCGATAGGACTAGAGGAGATGACCACAAATTGAAGCATCGAAAGTTCTACAGGAACACAGTAAAGAAACAGTTTCTTTCCTGTGAGGGTGACAGAGCCCTGGCACAGGCTGCCCAGGGAGGCTGTGGAGTCTCCTTCTCTGGAGGTCTTCCAAACCCGCCTGGATGTCACCCTGTGCCCCGTGCTCTGGGTGTCCCTGCTGGAGCAAGGGTTGGACTAGATGATCTCTAGAGGTCCCTTCCAACCTTAACCACTCCGTGATTCTCTGATTCTTCCCAAACGACAGCACCAAAGGGCTCTTCATTCCGCACTGCAGCCTTTGGCCTTTGCAGGTTTTTCCTACCAATGATAAAGCAGATGAAGTCCTGTCCCAGGAAGCAGAGGGCTTTAGTGTGAGTGGTAAGGACCTGTGAGCGTTGTGCACTGCAGACTTCCCCAGCTGCTCCAGACGCTTCCGGCAGTTTTGAGGGAGCAGCTGAGAGCTCAGATCAGCACAGCAGCTTCTTTTCTAAYAAGTGCTGCGCTATGGGCTGTGTACAAGGGCAGGGAATGAGTGGTGGCATGTGCTCCAAAACACTCGGCATACCCTTCCTGTGGACTTAAGTTAAGCGTAGACAGTAAGTATTAACCACAGTATTGTCGGGCTTTAGAGTTTCTGCGGCTCCTAGCTAGCTAAAACACAGAAACTTTCAGGTTCTCCTTTGTACCCTATGACATATTTTCAATTGCTGGAGTTAAAATAGTTCCAAAACTACAAGTAACAAATCCCAAAAGCCTCCGTGTTTAATGTTTTTGGAAGAAGGTTTTGTGGCTACTCATGTCAGTCTTACAATTAACATTCACTGTGTTACATGGACACACTGACATGACTGCAAATAAGATCAAGGCACCTAATCCGAAGGAGCAATCCTCTGCCAGCAGCTCTCAACACTTTTGGCTCGGTTCTGCATTCCTGACTGACTGTCAGAGATTTGATCTCACAACTGCACTTTCTAAAAGCATTACCCCCACTAGACTACAAATAATTTCAACAAATAATTAGTAGCAGCTTTTTAAGGTGAGGTGACTGTTAGTTCTTGCAGCATTTCTCTCTGGTTCCTAAATGGCCATGTATTTTTGGTAATTACGAGTTCTGCAGAGAAAATTCTAAAGAAGCGCTACTCCAGTTTGCTGTTTAATTAATATGAAGTTTAACTAATTAATACATAGTAGTGTTGTTCATACTAGTATGAACAATGGATTTTTTTCAAAACATTTTCAGCTTTACCGAGAAAGAACTGCTAATGGACTATTTATAGCACATTTTTATATCTATTTTTGTCAGTCGTCTAAGGACTGACTTAGGACAAACGGGTTAAAAACAGGAAATGTGGTTAAATAAGTGGGTAATCTCTCCAGAGAGTTTCCAGTTTGCCTACACATTCGCATTTTCTTTTGAATGTACTTTCAAAACAACAGTGACTACAGTACCTTGAAATCCAGCTCTGTTTAAAGGAGGGAATGTTTCCAGCAATAGCAGGAAGTGGCCAATAGAAAAGTTTTACAGTTTTGGTTAAATTCAAATGATGTTCTGGAGTCACTGTCTGTAAATGTATTTTTYTGCTTTAATAACATTGGAACGTTTGTACAACATTTTAGTTGATTCAGATGTGTAAAACAAATTTATCTCTGTGGACACTGCAATTGGATCTTCAATTCTAGATCTGTTTTAGGCATCATCTTTCCTCTAGCGTTGCCCCTTAACACTGCCCTATGGCTATTTGTTAACATACTGTGTGAATATATTTTACAATATGTGTTACTGTATTTGTAGGTAGCAAAAGTAGCATTATAAATCAGTCTGTATATAAATCTTACTGTGAAGTAACAAACTTAGTGCACACAATAATGATTCTCCTTTAAAATAGTATTGTCCATGGAAATAATACAACAGCAGAATTGATCATTGCTTATAAACTTATTTTGGATGTCATATAGTCCTGGACCCGATCTTAAATTTAGATTTTCTAAAAAAAAATCAGGTGAAACTTGTATAAGTTTTTGCCTTGAAAGTGTATAATTTAGAAGGATAGASTTAAAAGATTGACGACAGTGTTCATGTCTTCCATTTTCTTTTTTTCATAAACATTTGTTCCTTACAGTTTGTTTTTCCTCTAATTATTTATAGTGGTGTAATATTTGTTCCTTATCAGAAGTAATAGCGTCTAAGTGAAAGTTATTCTTTGAACTACATGTTATCTGTTGTTGGCTACTATTGGTTAGCTTTTTGAAATGGATTTAAAATGTTTTATGAGTCAATAGGGGCAGGAAATATAACAAACAAAGCAGCTTTAGTTGTGGTAAAGGTTATGACTTGGTGGAATTCTTATATTTTTAGAGTTACTGCTAGAGAGATGTTCCACTCTTAGGATCCTGTAAACAATTTTCTAGAAATGTTTTTATCCAGAGAAAACAACAGAGTGTGATGACAGAAGAGCTTTTAGTAATTCAGATGGAACAGGCTGGCCTCGCCGCCTCTACTTAGAAAATAGGCCACTGGTGGTAACGGTTAATGAAGCTGATTTCCTCTCAGCCGCCTTTGAAGGGAGAAACCTGGGTGCTGCTATAGAGAATGGAGGTGAGCTGCTTTGTTATGTCCATGGGGAATTTCCAAGTCACTATTATACTGCAGGAGCGTTGGGKTAAATGATATCAGTGTGTGGGTGGGGACGCTTCGGTAAAATAGCATGACGTACTCGTGTACAGGTGCTGCACTACGTGAAAGGCTCAGGCCCATAAACAAGTTGGTCTCTTTTTATTCCACAGTTAAGAGACTATCTGAAAAGGTGCTGGATTCTTGGAAATTGAATTCTACTGTTAGAAATGAGATATTACATTCACTATATTAATTTGAAATAGTATCTGACTTTTTAAAATTATTTTCCAGAAGCTCTAAGTAATTTAGTTTGTTGTTTTAGAAGAATGCAAAGTTTTCATTTAAAAATGAAATATTGATTATTTCAGTTAATACCTTGCATTAAACAGACTGTTGGATGCATTATACTTTCCCTTAATTTAAATACTAGCTCTGTGAATAGTTTAGGGGGACAACACGTCCTTTCCCTAACCTAAGATACCGTTCTTGATCCTCCTTGGTGGCCATTGTCTTCCTTCACATCTGGGCACTTGCTACTTACACACGTTGTTTTCTGGATCTTTTTCAAACCCAAGACAAGTGCTGTCTTGGGTACAAGTACGAAAAATGTACTTTACTTGGGTAAAGTACAAAAAACGTACTTTACTATTCCAAACTGTTTCACAAGACCAATGATATAATAATTATATCAATTAATAGTAAAATGTAACACAGTTTCTGCTATACATATGTAATAAATCATAGGGTCACAGAATGGTTGGGGTGGGCAGGATCCTCTAGAGATGATCTAGTTCAACCTCCTGCTCAAGCAGGGACACCCAGAGCGCGGGGCACAGGAGTCTGCAGCTTCCATCTCTGAAATACCCTACACATGAAGTATGTTATAAATCATGGTCCTTCAATATGCTGCATACTAAATAAGAMAATATTTCAGTGTTCGTTTTAACTTCAATCTGACCTCTGGCTTATTTCATGGGATAGCATAGCTAACTATAGCCTATTTGCTACTACAGAGGTCACATGTTTATACACACATACACACAGATGGATATTCTGTTGATTTRAAAGAATAATGTATAGAACCAAGTGATGTTGAAAAGGGTCATTAATGAAAGATGATATGGTATCCTTTTTTCCCCTTCAAATYTAATTTCTCTATTGTACATAGTGCTAGATGAGATACTTGCCTGTTAATTGTAGTAGGGAGTCGCTTGTATTTAAATTCAAGGAACTACAGTCTGAAATTCAGATAGTTTGGGGATTTTCTTTTTTACTTATTTATTTTTAAACACATACTGCACTTATTACTATATAAATTGAGCACATCTTGATGTATTGTTTTTAACATGGAGGTTTTTGAAAGACTTTAAACAAATGATCCTTGATCTCTACTCACTGCCGTGCCAAAGTGTTGATAGTTAGAGCCTCCTTGTACTTTAAGGGGTGATGGACAAGTCATCTTTAAGTATGGGAAACAGTTATTCCGTAGATCTCCTGGAGCTCCTGCACCAAGATATGTCCCCACGGATCTATTGAAGATTCTTCTAGTGAGTTCTGCACGCAGGCGATGCCGACTGCTCTGGCGACCTGCGGTGACCTCGGGCAACGTTTCACTTTTTGATGCCTCTTCCCCCTCCCACCCACTCCGTGTTACCTGTTTGTTTTTGGTTTTTTTAGCTTTCAAAAAGAGTCGGCTTGATTTTAGTCGGAAGTTATGACTTTGATATTATATTAGAATTGAAAAGCGAAATTCCGTGGCACGTGCGGGGCAGCGGGGCAGCTTGGCTGGTCAGATGGTGCCAGGAAACCTCAAGACTTTTGCGTGGGTTCCACAGGGCAGGATGATTCTCTCTCAGTGTATTGAATAGCAYGGTTAGGGTTTCCAAGAACTGCCAATGTAAAAATAATAGACGACCTTCCTACAGGGCATCCTGCTGGCCCATAGGGCGGTCTTCACAACACGAGTTTCATGAAGGGAAAAATGCCCTAACCACACGCGAACCGTGCTAGAATGATTCTAGTAAAAGCACTGGTTAAATGTTGCTGTTGCTTGAGCTGCTGTGTGCAGCCAGAACCTAGAGGAAATTCAGCAGTTAAAAGCAGACTGTTTAAAGAACTTAGATGGTTTCGTGGATGCCGTTCATTAGTTTCTTTTTTAATATGCACTGCACAACGCTGATTAACGACTTGCAGCAGATAGGTGCAGGKTTTTCCAGCAGTTTCGTGTAGCACATTAAAAGCTGAGAGCACAGCTGCAGGAACTTAACTGACATGCTGTTCAAAACACTTCATGAGTGACTTGCTATAGTTATTATATATATGTGAATTTTGGAGGTGAACATCTCCAATATAGGTTCAGTTGAATCTGATGGTAGGGCTTAATGTTATTGAAAAGAATATCAAATAATTAAAAAGAGCAGATGCGTCCCTTAGAGCAGATGAAAACACCTTTTTGTTTGTTTGTTTATTTCTTCCTGCTTTGCGGGATATTATTCCTAAATATGCTGTCAGCATAGCAAATGAAACATCAGGAACAGTCAACACGAGCACTGTGTAGCTAGGTATGAGTAATGTTCATCTCTCTGGATCATCAAACACTGTTTGTAATTATTTTGGGGGAAAAGTAATTTATGGAAACAGTAACTGGAGAAAAAAAAATGCAGACCGATTGATGTTACTGGCATAAATCACTGAACAGAATAATAAGTTGTACAAATATTGCGTGCAACTGGGTAGGTTTAAAATCTGAAATATCAGAGTCCCAAGCATCAGTCTTCTCATCTCTACCAAGCCATGTTCAAGCCTCTAGGCCAACGAGTTGTCCTCCCTTGGGAGGCACAAAGAAGCTGCTGCCCTCGGCAGCCGCGTTGCCCCTGCAAGCCGCGGCCTCCTTCAGGGGCCGGGATCCTCTCTGTTGCTTCCCAAATTGGTGGCTCTGTGTCTACCCCGGGCTCGTTTCTCTTTCAGTCCCTCAAAGATTAGGTTTCTATTAAGCAGGTCGGTCTCACAACTGGACTGGTAGCTTGGTCTAGTAAAGAACTGTTTGCAGCTCTGCTGAATCCTTACTTTGCCTTTCAGAAAGAAGCAGAACTGCAGGAGGGCCATCAAACCGCTGGAATTCCAGAGAGCGGATTTTCTGTCTTCTCCATAGAAGAGCAGCCGCTGTTAGCGCTCCTGCCTGTTTATTTTGGCCTCTAGTTTTGGCTCACAGCTTTCCTTTTTCCCCCTGATATCCTCCCACCCGTATGCTCCCATCCTCATCACCATCACATTGATTGCCAGGGGACGGAGATACCACCTACTCTTGCTAACTGGTTGCATGCTTTAACCCTCACCCCCGGCTCTCTGTTTTTGGCACAGTAGGCAATCTGAAAGACCCATACAGCAGGAAACTACCGTGAGATTAGATTCCTGCTTTTGCCAGTGCTGCCCATTTCAAATGAGACTCAAATCTCATAGGAGGTGAAATATGTCAAACCCAGGCTGCTCAGGTTAAAATTTCCTGTATACTTCTGTTCTAGCTGTACTTCAGTTTGCTCTTTGAACTTGTGAGTTTTTAAGGCCACAGAAGAGAGAAAAATGTTTGATGCTCATATCCTCTTTCTGCGTCAACTTAGTTTTGAATGATGTTTGAAGAACCTTGTTGGCTTCTGGCACTGGAAAGGCATCCTGATGAGCCCAGCAGTACCCTGCGTGCAACTTGTGCTCTGTTGGAGCATGCAAGCTTTGCAGGGCAAAAGTGTCTTAAAATTGTGCATGTGGCATTGCAGCTCCAAGCTTTTGCATGCTTATTCAGTCAGTTTGAGCCTACCTTTTTCATAGTAGAACACGATCATCTGAGTGCTGTGGAGAAACCTTGCTTGTTGGGCTACGTATGAGACCATTGGTAGCAGCCTGAACCTCTCCTCGCTGGCTTGTGTTGGAAAACTAGTCTAGTTTCTGTTTTCTAACAGAAACTCCTTTTTTTTTTCTCCTGTAGTTCACACAGCTATCTTTGCTACAGCTTTACAGTATTGTTAAAATTTTGTGTTAATATAAACCTGACAGTTTTCTTTTGTAAAAATATTAATAGGTAACATAAACTTGAAATTAAATCTAATGGATAACCTTGCTAGGTGTTTCATTGGTGCAAAGTAGCAAATTCCTAATGGAGCCTCTTAAAGTTTCTGTGAGCCATTGCAGTAGCTAATGGATAAAGCTGTCCTTCAAGTCTGCCTTTCTGTTTTTCTTTAGAGCATTGCTAGGGCTTTGTTAGTGGAAGCTAGAATTTCAGCAAGTCAAGATTTTTGAGTGTTAAGAATAGAGGGGGAGTGGAATGCAGTTGTGTTGTAACAGAAAAATAACATTTTCCTGAGGGAAATTGCGAGGACTTTTTAGGTTTTTCTGTAGCACATTTCTGTCAGAAGCTATGGGAAGGCATTGTATTTGTGCTTCAATATGCTAAATGAAAAGTATTTTAAACGTAAGAATGTTATGTCTCACTTGATTAGCCTAATAGTTGCAACCTACAGTTACATGGTGCATTAGCTTTCAGTGCTGTATAATAGGACTGGCAGCATGGTGTCCCAAAAACTGTAATTGCGTGGGCTGCTGAACAGTCATAGAGAAGAAAGCTGCACAAAAATTCTATTCTAGACAGATTTTTTTTTCATTTTGAAATGAATTTCACAACAAATTCACAGTTGGGTGCCAGTGCTTGTATTTCCAATGAATCGTACTCCAGAAAAGTAATACTTTGCTTCAACAAAGCCCACCACAAACAGTGCAGTGATATRAATCAGAAATTGGATATTTTTAATTGTAATTGTTCAAAATATAGTACAATTACTAAATATGCCTGTGGGTCCTGACATTCATATTTGTTTGACTTTGTCTTCACATGCAAAAATTGAAAAATGCTTCATACAGAAAAGAAAAGAGGGAGGGAATACCCTGTTTACTTCTGTTCTCTTCGTGATAGGAAAGTGCCTTCTGGACAGCACTGGTGGTCAGAGCAGTGCATGTTTAATGGCATAGTGAGAGCAAACCTGTTACATGGGAATGTGGCTTGCAAGGGACTTCCTGGGTCATCAAATTCAGCCCTCTGTTACCTCAACTTTTCACACAAGACTAGGGAACTGGAGATTTTCATTTTCAGAATTTAGTCTTTTGCCCCACATCCCCCACTACAGTTCTCAAAAGATTGTTTGGAATCCCCAACATAATTTTCTCATGGTTAGAAGTGCACTTTTAATTTCCGATCTGAGTTTACCAGTGGTCAGTTCAYTTATGCCATGCATGTGCATAGTCCTTCAAAGTTGCAAGATAAAAACACATCTGTCTGTCCTTTCCCTGAGGTTTAAGTTAACCATTTTACCTCAGGGTTTGGATGGACTAATAATGTATGACACTAAGCTACTTTCACCTGATTTTTACCATAGGTAAAAATCCATTCCGGTGTTTKCTTTTTAGATCTTGGTGTAAGTTGCAGGACAAGCGATTAGTCTAATTTATTATCAATGAACACAACTGAGACAGCTGTACTCTGTTCTCCCACAAAGTAATTCATTTTAATGARCTCAAGCAACTTCTTTTAAAGCTATTTTTCATAGTAGGTTTAAGTGGCTGCATCTGTGTTATCTGAGGTACGGTGGAGCAAATAAGATGAACTGATTAGAAGTTCACTGGGGCAATCTTTATAACAGCAGCATCGCTCGCATCCAGTCTCTGAGCTACGTGGTCTCACTCGCCTCTCTCCAGGATTCTGGTCTCTAACTGCAGGCAGAATATACGGAGGGAATGGGGGGATCATTGCACTTTCCCTGGTTTATCCCAAGGAATTGAAATCAGACCCTGCTCTGTCCCGTGRGCTGCTGACTCTCTCTCATTACTCTGCCTTGCACTTCAAGCATTTCTGCATGCTTTAATGAATTCAGTGTTCTCTGTATTGCCATCACTCATGAAGTGAGGYCCTCAGAAAAGCAAATGTGACAGTTTTAGATTTTTGCCTACTTTAGATTTTTATACCATAGCAGTCCAGTTCTATAAAGTTACTCCAGACTCCTAGTAGTATACCTGAAAAAGAGGTTGTTCTGACTGTCAAAATTACACTGCTGAGCATAGTCCTGTGTAGAATTTCCTTTCAGTATAAATTGATATGCATTTTATGTGCTGCATAAACAGATGCTTGTTTGACTTTCCCACCCTCCCCAGTAGGAAACTTCTACTAAGGCATGACATCTCCTATAAGTTCTCATGAGTAATACCCTCTAAACCACATTCAGAGAAACAGGAATCCTTGCTATTTCTATTTACAATAATAATTAGCAGAGAGAGAAGCTGATAAAATAGTGAGATCATCTTGAGGACTACCATTCTTCAACCTGTTTCTTTTCTGGCTCCCTAGTATTTATCAAGCTGTAGTGCTTGTTCAGTGCCATGATACATATGTTTTAGCAAAGGCATCCAGAGTGGGATTTTTTTTGTTGTTTTTATAGATTTTTATTAAATTACAAGTCTGGTGAAATCACAGAAGAAGAATACTGAAACATGAACCTGTTGGCTTTTGCTGTAAGGAAATGTGCTTTTCTCCATTTGATTTGAAAAAGGAAATAGACTGTGGTGGTGTGGCGATGGAACTTTCTCTTTCTGCTTCTGATTGCAAAAGTGCTAGTAAAAGATAAAAAGAAAATGTACAGTATCTAACAGTAGAATGCTATGGCTTTGTCAAGATAATGGAATGAAAGTGATTAATTATCCTTTTTGTTTTGCTTTAGGTGTCAGAAACTATTTGAAAGAAGCATTAGTGAATATCATTGCTGTGCATGCAGAGGTGAGAAAACTTCAGGTTGCTTGATGCTTGCATTCATATGAATAATTTCAGTGTATTTTCTTTGGTAAATGCTACCTTTCATGAGACCTGAAAACTGTGCATCTTTTGAAATGTCTGATTATGGATGTGAGTGTCTTGGGTTAGGTTCAGGTGTCGAGGTATGAAACTGCTAACCTTTTTAAAGGCAGAAGGAGATTAACGGTTCCTCTTTACCCTCAGTGACACCCCTTACACATTTTGGAGTGCTTTTCGCAGTCAGATGAAGAGAAAAGTCAAAGTCTAAAGCTCAGTTCTTTCCTTTTCATACAGATTAAAAATATATCTATGATGTTCACTCTCTCTCTTTAACTTTATTTTCCACAGCATGTAAAAATAAGTCTGTGCTTTAGAAGAAAAGTTCAACATATGCCACTTGAAGTGAAAAGGCAATATATGTCCTTGTGTATAGGATGGAGAATGGAAATTTAAAATGGGAAAATTTTATAGGCTGTATGTAGCACAARGAGTTTTTCAAATCCTTGGGAATGCAATGGCTTAGAATAGGGGGTATTTTTTTAAATAAAAATAACTATTAAAATGATCAGTTTGCAGAGCTACAGTTATTTGGCCTTTTGTGATTAAATGCTAGAATATTCTGCAGTACTTTAGTTATAGCATCTAGTCTACATAGGCTTTCCTCTTAATCACCAAAGGTGTTAGCAGCTTACTTTTGCTCCTGGTACTGCTGTTGCTGGCAGTGTCAGTTGTATTCTTACTTGCATATTACCAGGGCTACCTTTCAAACTAACACAAATCAACTCTTGCATTCATTTAAGACCATAGATGATTCACTTGAGATCTTTTATTTCACTGCTTCTTAAATTGCTATGCTAAGCATAAAGTAAAATAACCCAAAAACTTCATCAAACACTTGGGTTTTTTTGCTTCAGTTTCAGTACTGAATTATAGCAGTTTTCACCCAAGCATTGCTGCATTTAAGACAGATGCATTAGGCTGAGGTAATAAACAGAAAGATTCACCAACACGACGTTCATTTGTTTAATGTTGTTTTTCAGTGTAATCAAAATAAAAATAAAAATGAGTGCTTTATTTTTAAAAGAAATTCAAAGGCATTTGTGACTTACTAACTTAACCTTGTAAATTGGCACATTCATTAAAATTCTGCTTCAGAAAGGTGCCCAGTCTTTCTGACTTAATTGAGACCGAGACTGATTTTGGCCCAAATAGGGTGTTTCATAAATTTCTACATGTGAATTGTTGCAGAAATATGAAAACATGTGTCAAGATGAAACTCCCATTTCCACTGTTTTCTGATGAAATTCTGTAAGCTCGGTCAACTTTAAGTTTAGCTATTAAAGCTGTCGGTTTCTATAGTTTGAAACAGCAGAAATTAACCATCAGCTGAAAGTCCATAGACTGAAATGGAACAAAAATTGTTTCTCTGCCTTAGAATACAAATCTAACTGAAATCAAAATAGGGCTTCTTATTGCAATATTGTGATGATTCACCAGTGCTGAGAATTTTTTTTCCTGGATTCTGTGTATAGTAACTTCAAGAGTACTCGTCGTAGGTGCAAGCATTTTCTTCTCAGTAGAAGATTATTTGAGTGTATTCCTGGTACATATGTGTTGAGTTGCTCAGCAGTATTTGCTGCTGAATAAAATGACCCCTTCACAGATTTTTAGCATTTTTCTTCCTTACTGCATTTGTCAGCTACCTAGCTTTTGTGGGCCAAAGCAGTTTAAAGTAGGCTGCATGTTTGAATTATCAGTCGTGTGAATGACTGATAGCCAGCGTGTTATGCGGGGTCAGTGCACTTGTGATGCAAAACTGCCTTTTTTAATGGTCAGCTTTGTAGGATCCCTGWTACATAATTTATTTCTCAAATAACTCAAAACTGGATATGAATCTTGCATTAAATTTTCTTCCCTTAACTCACCTTTACCTACTTGCATGAGTATCTTCTGTTAATTGCTATATTTCCTTGTCAAACATAACAGATCTAAAATTCACATAAAATAAAGGTCTCCTAGCAAGAAATTCAACTCTTTAWTTTTTGGGTGATTTTAAAGTAGAAATTTGAAAAAAAAAGAAAAAGTTTAAAAACTCTCTGCAGTTTCATCCTGCTTTTACCACTGCAGTCACACCATCTTCAGTTCCTTTTGTCATCTTCCCCCTGTCCAACCTCATGCAATTTTAGTTAGCTTTATCATCACCTTTAAGTTTGGGTAGACTTTTGATCTGCCTAACCTATAATCTCACTTCCTCTGTATTCCAACCTCTTGCCATGTGTTTTCCCAGTTCTGTGCAAACATCATGTATATATGTGTATTTTTTCAATTCACCAGCAATTTTTCGCTTCCTTAAAGCTTACTGTAGGGAAGACTGGTTACTTCATGCTCTTTTGCAGGCATAGATCTAATGTTTAATTTTGTTTTGTTCCAATGTTCCAATGTTTTGTTTTGTTCCAATGCAGTCACTATTCTGAATCTCTAATGGAAGATCCAAGTGCAATTTTACAAAGTTTTACTGATATGTAGTGAAAAAGATAGTCTTGATGCATAGAAAAAAAATGAGATGTAATGTTCTTGCAGCATTAGCAGCAGTAGAAGAATTTAAATGTAAATCCTTTACACCATCATACTCTCAAGTCTTTTTAAATCTGGGTCTCTGTCATAGAGCTTAAAAATACCTGCTGTCTGACAGTGGTTTGCCAAGTGTRCGGCTGAGTCTTTGCCACGTGTAAAGGAATTTTGCAAGAAATTGCAAAATGCCTAAGTAAAATATAGCTGAACATGTAATCAGGGTGATGTGACTTATTTATCTGAATTGAAGGTGCTATTCACAAAATAGTGATCTCTCCGTGACCACCTGATTCTCTGTATCCATTAGGATAGGGTAGATAGTTTGGTGTCTAGCTGAGCCAGCAGGTTTTATGCGCCTCAAAAAAAAGTCATAGTTTCAATCATGTAGCTCATGTTACTATTAACAGAGATAATTGCTCAAAGTACGGGGCAGATGACAAAGACAGTCTTCAGATTGCAGTTGTTTTGATCTTCCTTGTCCATCAATCAAAGCAAAGTGATCCCTTCAAGGTGTTTTTATTAAAATGTTAATGTGTGAAATATTTCTGTTAATAGATGCTCATGCTTCTTACTTTATAACTACCAGGTATTTACCATTTCCAAAGACTTGGTTCCTCGGGTGATGTCAAGGATTGTAGAAGCAGTGTCTGAAGAACTGAGCCGACTGATGCAATGTGTCTCATTCTTCAGTAAAAATGGAGCTTTACAGGTACTTGAATATTTTCCATTGTCAAAGATCTGAATTTAGGAAACTAACAGTGACAGAGGTGTAATCCATATATTAGTTGGAAACAAACAAGGAGGTAAAAAATGTTAGAATGCAACCTATTTCTCAGGTTAGTTCAGTATGATTTRAGATGCTGGAACTGCATAATAGTAGATACAGTTCCATTTGGGGGGTCTGATTATATTGTAGTGAAGTTTGCATCTGAGTACATAAAAGGTTACTATGTCTCAAAGAGAAAAAGCATCATAATGACATTAATTTGAAATATTACTAAATACTGTCTTTGCCTTGGTAACTAAACATTTCCTTAAAAAGAAGAAGAAAGAAAAAAAAAAAAAAAAAAAAGGGGTTAGGATCTTTTGAGAGTTATGACCTTGAAAATGTGATACTATAGAATCTTGCAAGTCTTTGCAGAACTTGTTAGTAATTTGTTTAATTCTGTGTTAGCTACTGTTGCATGGTTAGGACAGCTCCTCTTATACCACTCTCTTCATTTTTGACTGGACTGGTTGTATTAGTTATAGAATAAGTTTGAAAGGAGTCTGTGAGAATAAAAAAAATCGCACCGACTCAGTGATTGCTGTGACTGTGCTAGGATGGCAAAAACAGCCACCGTGTTTTTACTGTGTGTGACAGCAATCTTATGTTATGATGGGAAACTATTTAAATAGTCTTAGCCTTAATAGCCTTATTTTCTAATTGTATAAGCAATTGCTCTTGACAGAGAATTAAGGTAAGATGATCACAGCCATAAGAGCACAGCAATAAGATGGGTGGTGGGTCATTTTAAACSGGTCCAAGACCAATGAGGAGGTTACCTGTATATAATTTTTCTTTGACTAGATGACCTGTCTTATAAACTTGCTGCCTAAAGCTGTAATTGAAAGCATCTTCCCTCCCTGCTGTAAATTTGTCATTTATGGTTCTTTACCATTTTCTATGAAGACAGAAAATTCGGTATAATTCGAATAAAATTCGAATAAAAGTCTGAGAATAGTCTGGACCAGTCAGATTGATCAACTCTACATCCCTTGTATGGAGTATCAGACTTTGACAAGAGAAGCTCATGTCAGTTTTCCTGTATCAGATGATCCTGACTTTTGCAGGCTTTGCTCTTCCACTGTGTTTGTTCAAGCACTTGAGAACGTGACATTCCCACTGCACTGTTACCTCCTAGAACTTAAGAGTCCAAAATCTTATATGTAAGACTTAAAGAAATCCTAGACTATTCATTGTGGAGGGCCACACAAAGAAAGGCAAAGCATTCTGCAATGAGAAGAATATTTCCTACAAATATAAAACGTGTGATTGGCTACATTTTATTTTCTGCCAGAAAGTTCTGTACTGAAGAAAAAGAAAAGCATAAATCGCTCCTGGCTTCCTACACAGGAAAAAGGGAGATGATGGGGAGATAAAAAATAAAATAGAAAATAATAAAGAAAAACTTTAATAGGAATTGGGATCAAATTTCTGTATTGCATTATATAAAGTTTTGTTTTTTTAAATAATGCTGTGATGTACATTTTGACCAAATTTATGTCAATTTCTGTAATAACTAGCAGAATTAAATCGTATGAAGTGGACAAGAGCTGAATCTGAATTGGGGTGCAGCTCTCAATATTTGTATGGAATAAGTTCTTTAAGTATTGACTGCATTCAGTATATTCTGGCTTCATATAGAACAGGCAGTGACAATGATTACATTTCCTAGCCTGAAGAAAGATATGTGAACTTTGCATAGTTCATTCTCCTCTATAGTTTGCCAGACCTAGACATGCAATCCCCAAGCTTGCTTGCCCACCAGATGACAGATGAGAGTCCTTCCTCATCTGATGGAGAAAAAGTAACAAAAAAAAAACCAAAATGAAGAATAAAACATATATTGACAGATTTTTGTTTCCTCCCCACCGGCCAAGCCATGCTGTGAAAAGTTAAACTTACTATAAGTACTTAAAAAAAATGTGGGTCTCAGGGGAATCAGCAGAAAACTTAAGGTAATGTCTTCTCTTTGTCTTCTCTTTACGTTCTATCATCGCACAGAAAAGATGGAGCAGAATTCAAGATTCATTACGGTTACTGAGAGACAGCCCAATGTTTCTAGACGACTACCTAGTCATAGTGACTGTACAAACCATTTGACTTGAATCAAAAGTAGGAGACTGTTCCTTTTAGCACTTTCCTAACTGACATGGCTGCGTGGCAACCAAAAATACACAAAACAAGCGGTTAAGGCCAAGGCTGCTTCAGAGCAGATGAAGCTCTGTGGTACTAATATTCGATCGACCAAAAGGCCTTGTAAGGTTGTTTCAATACTTGTGTTTCTGTCTTTAGGCAAGACTTGAAATCTGTGCTTTGAGAGATGCTGTGGCCATATACCTAACACCGGAAAGCAAGTAAGATGTGCAGTAATTTGTATTGTTTCATTGCAATAAAATCCRTGGTAAACATGGAAAAAGACATAATATAAAGTGTTTTCAGGAAACTGTGCTTCAAATAGAATATGTGATATATTAAGCATGTATTTAGGAAACAGGTTCTCATTAAGATTTTATCGGTACAAAGACAATGGTTACATTTTGTTGTTGTTATTAATTTGAATTTGCTGGTTCAAACTAAGTATCTTATACTCTTGCCTTAAAAAAACATAGTTCATCGGATGAGGAAAACAGTGCTGAAACACAACAAAGGCAGCTGCCACTGAGTTTCATCCAGTTTCTCACAGGAGTCTCATGCAGCCTACTGCAAAAAGCCTGCCACATATTTCAGAAATAAGGTAGAACCAGTCACTGGCAGGATAGGGATATGGAAAATCAGGGCTCTCTATAAGTTTGCACAATTCACTTTTCCACACTTCTGACCAGGGAAAATGTGTTCAGCTTCCCTCTGCCTCTTAGCAGGAAAGCCTCTAGAAGGCTTTCAGCAATTTAACACCTTTCGGTTGGTACAAAATCAAAGATAATGAAGATACAAACATAAGAAAGAAAAGCACTAGCGGCATGTGTGGCTSGTGCAGTCAAGACTTCAAAAACCACAAACTATGATAGCTGTCTGCAGTTCTGAATAATGTGGACTGAGTGATGGCAAATTGTTAGTTGAGGATCCTTGGGATTAGATATGAGCATATTCATTCATTAAACTAGATTACCTACATTTTGTTAGGCCTGGTGTTACCAATTGCAGTTCAGTCATGTCACCTGATCAGAATCTCGTAGGGGAGGTTGTTAAGGCCTAAGTCTCTAATGTATCTTCATAATCTCACGTGTGATATTCTGTGCTGCCGCTGCATTCAGCTTGGAAGGGCTCACTTCCCTATTCTGAATGTCTGATGGTGATGAAGGCCTAGCTGGGCAGCAGCTCAAATTGGGCAAAATTAAGTGCTATTGTTTCCAATCAGCATACGAGCAAAACGGAGCAAACTCCAGAAAGCCAATGCCTTTTTATTCCTAGACTTGTCACCAACTGGTGGTACAAGCAGCCATGTTAATCTTTTGCTGACAGAATATTGTACACATCTGTGCAGGTCTTGCATTGTTCCCTGCACCTGTGCTTCAGGTTGCTGAGAAAGGTCTGGAATCTCCATCCTTSGAAATATCCACCCTTGACTGAACAAGGTGCCAAGTAGCCCTCTCTAAATGCAAAGTTGGTCCTGCTTTGAGAGGYGGTTGGACCTSATAATTTCCAGAGGACCCTTCCAGTCAAAACAGTTTTATGATTCTGTGTTACCTCAATGCAAACCTACTATAATTTTCACTTAGGGTTTCTCCCGTAAGAGAGAATGTAGTGACCTGTCTGCTGAGCACAGAAAGCCAAGATCAGTGTTATCCTTGTGCTTCATGCTCTGATGGTCACTTARTTAAGGCAGAAGATAGGTTGGCACTTAGTGTCATAACTGAAGAATCCAAGACATCAACCACTGTCTTAAATGAGCCACTGATTTAGCATTTTGTTTTTATGTCTGTTAGATTAGGACTGTAAAGTGACCTGTCTGAGGCAGTTGGCACATCATATACAGTTGGCACATAAATGCCAAGTGTTGACCTGGTATTTTGTTAACTTATTGAGATAAGAAGAATGGATAAAATATGTCACGTCTCTATGAACTATCTACAGAAAAACTACTGAGAAGGAAAATAAGTACTTTTGTTCTCCTTACAGCTCAAGCTTTAAGCAGGCATTGGAAGCCTTGCCTCAGCTCTCAAGTGGAACAGACAAAAAGTGAGTATAGTGCACTGTATCCTCTCCTTTCTGGTGTCTAGTTCTGGTTCTGTTATTTTTTCATGGTTCTATCAGCACTTCGTTGCGAGAGGGCTGACCTTCGCTCTATTTTACTCTTCTGAGTTACAGCATGAAAGCGTCTTTGGACAGTATTGAAAATAAGCTAGGCTCACGTTCAGTTGTGGCCTATTAAATTATACAGGAGAGCCAATGGCTTTGTGGTGCACCTCCCTTTCCCATCCTAGACTTTCCAGTTCACTATAGCCTTGTATTTATTTTTTAATTTCAGTCAGTTAAACCTTCTACACTGTTATTGGTTTCAGTGGGCTCCCTTGTCTCGTCTTGCTGATTTTAACAGCAATTAAAAATGACCAAGGTGCAAAGTACAGGTTTTTGCCGGATGATATTTGGAGAACTTGTTTCTTTTTAAAAATGAATAAGAAAGGTCTGTGATTCTTCCATAATGTCAAGAGGAGGAGTTCTGGGTTCCTCCTTGCACAGGACAGCAATCTTTGATAACCAAGCTGCTTTTCTGCATCCAGCCTCGCATTTGATAGTTTATGTTATAAGCATAGCTTTATAGAGTGCAGCATAGTAAACCCAGGCATGATTTGTAATGAGTATATTAATATAAATGTAGCTATTTTGAGACTGGTATTATGGTATCTTCTGGAGCTGAGCTGCATCAAATCAGTTTGCACTTAACATTCATAATTTAAAGTACTGTGTAGACTCATCTAGATCCTGTAGGGTCTACATACAGGATACAGGCCTGTTCAGCCTGTGTGGTCTGCAAATCCTGCCTTCTTCGAGAAGTCCCCTGTTTATTCGAACCTATTGTTCACTAGTTCCCTGCAGCAGGCCACAAGCTATCTTCGTGCCTTATCTTCTTCTTTATTAAAGATAGGATCAGTTTTGAGTAAGGGGAGTTCTTCTTTCAACTCAGACTTTCCGAAACACCTGTCGGATTGTGTTGACTTACTCACCATCATCTGAGCTCTGTGGAACAGACGAGAACAAGGACTGCATCATTTTTACATCTGTCTCAGGATTATGAGCCCCACACAGTGTCCAACTTCTTGTGTTCCCTAGCTTATTACCACTGCAATTGCCAGCAGCTGGAGCAACTCATGATGATGAAAAAAACTACACCTATTTGTGTTAAATAACACACATTTATGCACTGATTTAGAGCTGTTCCTTTCTCTTAAACCAAAGTCATTACTACAATGCTTGATGAGGATTGTGGCTGTAGTTTTCTGGAGAGATTCCTGAGGAAGCGGATTTTGTTAAGGACTTTTATTTTTATTTTTTACTATACAATATAATTTAGTTAATTACTGGCTGTTGAATAAACAGCTTCCTGAAAGTTTGAGGTAATGCATATCTCCACCATCTAGTTTGTTTTTGAAGTAGAGCAAAAAGTTCTGGGAGCACTTTATTCCTCAGAATATACTTGAAACATACAGGCAAGGGTGTAAAATTTCATAATGCATCTCCACTATGTTATAATAAATACTTTCCACCACAAAACTATCAATACTCTTGATGCTAAACCTGTCTTTTGAGGATTAGAATGAACATTATCCACCACACCAACTACCCTCTTGKTAGCTATGTAGATATAACTGAATTTTTTTTTTGCTAAAGAATGTATTTTATTATCTGTAAAGGACAGAACTGCATAGCTGCAAATGAATGAATACTTCTTCCAGAACAGTTACTCTACCTCCAATTTTTCGGACATGATCCTAAAGAGAAATCCAAGGAACACTTCCCGAAGACAAGTTTGAGAACTAAAATAGACACCAAAAAACATATCCTTGATGAGAGATGCTAATTTTATGGTACATAGTCTGGCAGTTTCTAGATTTCATCATCTCATGGTCCTTCCTCACCACTCCTTTTGCTGTCATTTTGTATGTGTTTCTTTCAGGAGATGGTCTTTATATGGAAGGAAAGGGATATAAAGGTGTGTTTTATTACCTTTATAAAATCTATGTGGCTAAGTCCTCTTCCGGACATAGCTCCTTCCTTCAGGAGCTATGGAACTTCCTTCCTTCAGGAACTATATTTCTAAAGGTCTTTAATCTTAGCTATCTAACTACATCCAATTTTAGGCCTTGTATTTAAATAAACAGCGTATCCGAAGTTTCGTACAGAATAGCCAAGATGTTTGGTAATTGTTCCTTTTCCAAATCTGCCAAGTTGTAAATATTTACCTTTTACAGGTTACTGGAAGAGCTACTCAACAAATTCAAAAGCAGCATGCACTTGCAGCTGACCTGCTTTCAAGCTTCTTCAACAGCAATGATGAAAACATAGACAGCAACACAATGCAGGGAACTTGAAATATGCATCAGTGTTGCCCTTTTCCCTGCACTACTACTGTTCCTTTGAGCACTCTGAAGAAAATGAAAGGAATTTGAAAAAGAAAAGATGAGATACAGCTCAGAATAAGGGTATACGGCGCCCAGTTGAATGAAAATTCTATTCATAAGCATCAGGGTAGAATGATTTTCTGTCTAGCATACTGCATTGTGTGGCATGGATTAAGCCAGGTTTGTTTACATACACTCCTCTTGGCTCTGTATGTGTGAAGTAATTTTCATTTATGTGCTGCAATCTCTGTTTCATTTGTTAAAATATGTTTAAATATATTTCGGCAGATGTCACTGTAATTTTGTGWAGTTACACTTACTGTTCAGTGCATTAATTCTTACCTTCCAGTTGCAGAGCAATACGGATATAAGTGATTGGAAGAGTCAACTTCTATAAACTATGGAAAAGCATGCAATGAACGTTACTACTTACAGATRATGTATAAATAGCACAATATGCTTCTTTTACATTAAAACAATATCACTTCTATCTGCTGTCATCTACAGTATTAGTGGTCATAAGTCTGGTTTAGTGTGAGGCTTTTATTTGCTCACTTCTGTAACAGATCTGTATATGTTATTTTTCCTTCTATCTGAATATTGATGTTAACATTCATATCTGAAATACAGTCRTTCACTGGAAATGAACAGAAAAGTGCTCTGAACTTATGAACTAGTAGCTTTACTTTAATGTTTAAGCAAAATATTATTTGGTGTTAAGGAGTAGAATAGCAAGCAGCCTGTTGCATAAGTTAATGTAAATAACTAAGGAGTACATTAGTTGTACAGATTTCTTCTCTCTTRTCTTTTCTTATTCTTAAAATACAACTATCACCATCTTCCTCTTCCCTCTTGTTAGTCAGTCCTTTTGTAAAATTATAAAATATTATAATAGTATAATAGTATAATTATAAAATATTTAGAGGGGAACAGGTATGTAGAGGGAGAAACAAAAAAATTGGCTGCCAGTAGCACRTAGTTACCGAAAGGTCCAGAACTGCCCTCCCAGCTAACAGGTAGGACCAGATGCAACCCTTACTTGCACTCTAGGATTTAAATACAGGAAGCTATAATAGCGACCAAATATCAGTTTGTCTTGTTTGGGGAAACTTTTCATTTTTTCACCTGAAATTGTGATTTACACATTAGTATATGCAGTAACAATGTATTCTTTCTGCACATTTCTAATGTGACTTTTCAAAAGCTATACGCAGAGGGGTTTTCTTTTTATGTCAGGATTTTTTCTTTAGCCAGGTGCTTTAAAATATACAATTGTTTGGGGGTTTTTATTTGTTTTGTTTTGCTTTGCTTAACCATACAGTTCTGCTAATTAGGAAATACTTCAAGAAACATTTTGGTGGACATGTATTTCTTTCTAAAAAAAAGGTGTGCAAGCAAGTGCTAACAGCCTTTTGAATAGAAGTTTGAAGCTTGGAATACAAGTCCCTATTAGCCTAAGGGAACTGTTAAGCACCTGGAGCGATGCTTTGTTCAATGCTRCCTGTTCTGAGCTGGGTGTAGTCACAGCTTTGGGTATTCACTGAAATCACTGTCCTGTTCAATCTGKAAAGCAGCTAGCTTTGAAATAATAAAATAATAAGAAAGATAGTCCTAAACCTTTCCCTAATTCCTCTCTTTTCCAAGAAATATGATTTCTTTATGACTTTTGTTGAGACTTAGATTTGTATCAGAAATATTCTTAAGAATTGAAAGCTTACTTTACACTCCATACTGAATTAATATAGATTCAGGTGCTTCTTTATCATAACACCAGTCTCTTTAATAATCTTGTGTTACAAAAGCTTGCTGCTTATCTTTAAACACGGAATTAAGTTGTGTTTAGTTGCCTCTCTAAAGTAATGCTTCCAAACTCTTCATTGACGGCAAGTGTGAATAATGGGCAAGGGTTCAAAATATTGCTTGCATGCAGCCTGATATGAAGTAAATATCTGCAATCAAGGTAATGCATTAAATTTCAAGAAATCAGGTTTGGTGGAATTAAGGAAATCAATGAGCATCATGTAGAAATGGATTTATTACCATCCATTTGTGTGAGAGACATGGGACTGCTGAGGCTTTCTAGCCAAGGCAGAGCAGGCTGCAGTTCCTCTGAAAAGATTACAAGAAACAAGAAGTGGTCAATGTGGCTTTGCAAAATACTGCTCAAAGATACAGTGAGGTTTAAAAGATGCTAGTGGGAGTGGGAAAAGACAGGGAGGAGGCCACACCAAAATACACCATCAGTTAGCGCTTGCAGAGAAAAGCGAGACGGCAAGGAAATCAAATTGAAGTAACAGAAGTGAAAGGTTTTGACATTTAAAGCAAAGATAAGAGCTAAAAACAGTACAAGGGAAAATAAACTGAATTATTACATGAACTTTTAATCTCTAAAAGTACAAAAAATAATACAGAATGAAGAATAAAAGCAACATTGATACTGAAATAGAAACCTGGAGAGCTTTATTTCTCCTTTAGGAGAAAAAAAGCAAGGAATAATAAGGTTATAAAATATGACTTGCTAAAAATACGTGAAGACTTATAGGAGAATTCAACCATAATATGCTGTGTTGAGGTAATCAGCCTATGGAGGTGTTGAAGCATTTTCCTATTATTGCATTTTTGAATATTTATTTTGAGTTGTCATGGGTAGTTTAGAAGGTAAGCAAAGATGATATAGAAAGTAAATATAATATCACTGTAATAAGATGTTTTGTGAACCAAGCAAAAGCAACAGAAAAAAAAAACCTTAAATCCACCATTAAAATGATGAAAAACTAGGGGACGTTCATTGAAGTATCCGGATAGCAAATTAACAAACATAAAATAAGCAATAAAACTAGTAATGTTACTTGCATTTATTATGTCACCTGGGCATATGTAGATGTTCAGTGGGACAAAAATATAAATATGTCAGGTAGGTTGGAAATAATTGTTAAATGTGATGATGGACTTCAGACAGGAAAGTGGTCTGGAGTCTCTCGGCATTTCTGGCCCAGCCATTTACCCAGAGGACTTTTGCATTTCTTTTGCATGAACTTTTTGCTGGCTCTTATCCTTAAGAATAAAATAAAAATTATTATGACTTGTAAATTCGTTTAAAAGATTGTTAGTGGAAAATCAGCTAATTTGCAATCCAAGATAAACACAATGAAATACAAATAGCACAGGAATACCTCCTGTAGCTTTTCTTGCTGTGTTCAGAAGCCAGGCATTTAAAGGAAGAGATACCAGGGTGCTGAAAGGCTCAACAGCATTTACTGGTTGGATTTAGAGCCTTGGATATTTGTCACTAACTTACCTTCCACCTGTCCATATACTGGTAAAACCATCGTTCACTTTGCCTCCTGTGTCCTCTCTTGGTGCTCCTCAAGTTTCACAGCTCTAAGAGCTCTAAGGAATTAAGGTGGTAAGGAAATATGTCCTAAAATGGTGAATTCCTTTCAGGAAAGTGTTTGTCATGTAAATTACCTACTACTTTCAATATGACCTGACAGCCTAAGAGGGCTTTCATCTGGAGAAACACCAGTGCATCCTTGAAGTCCATTTGAAAAATGCATTAGCGAATAACTTAAATGACACATTTTGCTGCTACTTTCCTGTGGAGCACAGGGGAAAACTTGCTGCTTTTGGAGTGGCAACATTAACAGTTCTGTGGTTTATTTTAGAGATCAAACAGTCATGAGGAGATCGTTTATTGCACCTAATATTTTCTAGCCTGAATGTCCAAGGAGAAGAAAAGTCTCTGTTCCTTTTCTCTCATGCTCCCATTATTTAAAGGCTTCTAATAGATTTTGTACAGCTTTTCTGCAATCCTCCTTGAGGTTAAGACCAAGTAAGGAAAATCTTCAGCCAAATTCCTTTTGAACTGGAAAATTTAAACAACTTGAGGAAAAAGGAGTAAGACAATGGAAAGTGGAATCCAGCCTTATTTGTAACAGATGCTATTAGCACATGCTTGGTTTTATAGCCTGTTTTGGCACCCTTTCGTCTCTTTCTTATGAAATAACTTTAGTGTAAAATATTCCTTGCCATTCCCAGGCAAAAGGGGCTAAATGGAATGGAGTGATAGTTTTGGTGCAGCTCATTAAAAAGACATCAAACAGTAGACAAGAGTTAATCTGGGAAGAAGAATTATCTTCACCTTAACTCCTGACGTGGACCTGGATGTGGAGGTAGGGAATGGGACTTGGTTCTTGGAAGCTTTGGTTCATGCTTCCTGCGTTATCATCTCCTTTGGCATTTAGGACACACGCAGTGAAATTAAGGCAGAAAACCAGGAGATTGAAACCCAAAGTGCAGCTCACCCAGGTATTTCTCAATGTGTGATGATCTAGAAACAACCATGAGTGTCTGCATTTCAGTGGCATGGGAGGTTTTTTTATGCTGCAGTAGTACTGTAGAAAAATGTCTGTGGCAAGAGATTCTGCTTCAACCTAGTGGATTACATCCTTTGGTTTTCTTGGTTCATAAGCAGATTTTTAGCACAGAATGTCAAATCAGATAATTTGTAAAGTAAAATAAGCAAAATGAGACAGTTCCTCAGTGCTCATTACTCACTTTTTCTGATAAATTTCACTCATTTAACTGGATTGTACTTCTGCTCGCAGAGGGGCTTCCCCTTCCAGCTTATCTCTTTAGATATTCAGTAGATAATTAAAATTCAGAATGTTAACGGCGCTGCTTATTTTTAGAACTTGGCGTAAGTACGTGTAGACAGAGATTTGAAAATGAATTAATAAAGACCAGAGAGCTCTCAACCATTGAGGTAAAAATGTTGTTAGGCACCTTTAAGCTCAAAAGTACAGCCAGTGCAGGGAAGACAACAGGTCTCTAACATTTGCTCTTCAAACGTTTCAGGCCACCAGGGCTGGAGAGTAAGGTGATTTTATGTAGCAATCAAAATGCTACAAATATATACAACTGCTAAATATAGACAGACGGTTATGTATATAGTTATATGTGTATATATAACTTTTCATAGTTATATGTACAAACAAGCAAATGTGACAAACTCAATGAAGATTTGTTATGCAAAGATAAAATCTGTCCTACATTTCAAAAGTTACAGTTAGATAGATAGCTTGTCCAAGGAAAACATCTTGTAGGCATGTTTTATGAAGATGTCCTTTGCCATCAGGGTCCAGTTGTGCTTTCTGAGCAGTTATTGAATGAAACGTCCGAACGGAAAGATGGACATCAATGGGCACCATACCAACCCAAGTGCTTCATGGATTCATTTTTGAGCAAACTGTAATTTTTCTGTGGGCCTCTCGTGTGTGAACGTCTCATTTCTTTTTGAAGCTCAGTAAACTCCACTCTTCCAGGATCCTTTGTCTGGGGCTTGGTATCATGCATTCAATCCGCATTTTTCTTCTAAAAGTGCTATACGGATCCATCTGAACTGTGTTAACCCCCTCAGTAGTGCTCGTCAGCTACAGACATCACTCTCACATCTAAAGTGTAACTGCAGTCCTACAACCAAAGTTTTCCCTCCTACAGCCAGGAGCTCCATGTACAGGCAGCCACTGGAGTCTTCAAGAGAGGACCCCAGGTGGGGTATCCTTTCAGAAAGAGGTTTTGTGTCCTCCCTTGTGTTTCTCAGCCATGTCATGGACGTGCTGCAGGTTGTGCTGGGGATGAGGAGTCTCCATCTCCTCTGTTTAAGCTCTGCAGTAAAGAAGATTCCTTGGGCCAGAAAGAAGGAGCAAAGCAGTATGTGATTGTCTAAGGTGTTGACTCAGAACAGAGGAAGGCCTAAGCTGTAGTTTTGAAGACTTCTAAAGTGTTGTAGTTAATATTTAAAGAGGAATTCTTGACTTTTCCTAATAGCTAGTGTAGGTGGCTTTTCATGTAGCTCAGATGGTCGTGAGAAACTTTTTTGAGGTGCTTTGTTCAAGGTGTTAAACATGAATTCTGCTACAAGACTGAGATAAAGTCAGTACTGGGCCCGGTGCTGTTCAACCTGTTCATCGATGACTTGGACGAGGGCACAGAGGGCACCCTGAGCAAGTTTGCAGATGATACCAAACTGGGTGGAGTGGCTGACACTCCAGAGGACTGTGCTGCCATCCAGAGGGACCTGGACAGGCTGGAGAGTTGGGCAGAGAGGAACCTCCTGAAGTTCAACAAGGACAAGTGCAGGGTCCTGCACCTGGGGAGGAATAACCCCAGGCACCAGCACAGATTAGGAAAGCAGCTCCATGGAGAAGGACCTGGGGGTCCTAATTGACACTAAGTTAACCATGAGTGAGCAGTGTGCCCTCGTGGCCAAGGAGGCCAATGGGATCCTGGCTGCATCAGGAGGAGAGTTGCCAGCAGGTCGAGGGAGGTGATTCTGCCCCTCTACTCAGCTCTGGTGAGGCTGCACCTGGAGTATTGGGTGCAGTTCTGGGCTCCCCAGTACAAAAGCGATGTAGAACTGCTAAGGGACTGGAACATCTCTTGTATGAGGAAACACTAAGTGAGCTGGGCTTGTTTAGCCTGGAGAAGAGAAGACTGAGAGTGGATCTGATCAATATGTATAAGTACCTGAGGGGACAATGTAGGGAGGAAGAGGCCAAACTCTTCTCAGTGGTGACCAGTGACAGGACAAGGGATAATGGGTGCAAGTTGAAACACAGGAAGTTCCATCTGCATGTGTGGAAGAACTTCTTTGTTGTGAGGGTGACAGAGCCCTGGCACAGGCTGCCCAGGGAGGCTGTGGAGTCTCCCTCTCTGGAGGTCTTCAAAACCCGCTTGGATGCCGCCCTGTGCCCCGTGCTCTGGGTGTCCCTGTTGGAGCAGGGGGGTTGGACTAGATGGTCTCTACGGGTCTCTTAATCATTCTGTGATTCTCTGAAATAACTGAGCTGTGGCACGAAGTGTGTCGCAGTCTCCCTAGCAGTGCAAGGTGAGGTGCAGAGGGGCCAGGTGAGTCACCTCCAGCTCCCCGTGAGTCAGTGCCAGTGGCAGCATGGAACTAAGATATGCCAGGGCTTGAATCTCTCTTCTGCCCATCACAACATGCTCTCCAGAATTTCCTATTAAAGGTGAATGGTGTCAAGTTTTATCTGTGAGGTGTTTTTAAAAAAGATGAGAGGAAAAAGAAAAAAGTTCTCATGAATGAAAACTAATCCAAACTTCAAGAGCTTTCTCAGTATCTCTGGAAGTCACATATCACTAAAATAATTGAAGAAACTTTGTGGGTTCTATTTTACAACCTCAAGTCAGACTAAGCATCTTCCACTATGGGTAGTAACTGAAAACCATATTCACTGTTAAAAATGGCTCAGCCTTTCTGGGGAGCCTTTTTAGTCAAGCTGACCACTTTAGGTTGAACAGTTCACAGATTTTGGTCCGAGTATGACAGCTCTGGTGTGTCATACAAACGAACAGCTAGCTAAAAGGCCTCCTATATGTGCCTATATTTAAAGAAAAGTAAAACCAACACTAGGGCTGCAATAATGAGGCTTTTGCACAATATGGTCAGTTTTAACTGACCACGTGGTAGTTAACACTCATCTGGAAATAGATGTTTGAGGCTTGCTGGGAGGTGTTATCAGTATTCATAATGCTGCATTCTATGTAACAGAGTGTTTTTCCCATCAGTGGTGTCCAAGATGAAGTGTTTTTGCAAGATCTGTCTAGCCGCTTTACCAATGTTGTTCCTTTTTTGTTTGAGCTTATACAAATATGAGTGAATCTCGCTAAATGACTCCCCTTTGAAAGTGGCTGGTGGCCAATCTGCAATCAAACATCCTTCCTGTTCTTTTATCAAGCTGCAGAGAGCGGGAGGGGAACAAAGCTCTGCAGAGCTGCTTGAGCACCATCYCCAGCGGCCTCCACACCACAAAATGTTGGGAGTTTTGGAATGATGCTCCAAGCATTTCTTCTGTTATCCATCTTACCCCTACCCCCACTCCTCATATTTAAGTTCTGTTTGGGTTTTCATCTACTCAAGTCATCACATTCCTGTGAAATCCAACTTTGTGAGAGTTTTGGAGTTGGTTGGGTTTTTTTAGTTTTTTGTGTCTCTTTTGGTTTTGACTTGGTTTGATTTACTTCAGTTTTTATTGGAAAGGGTCTGTGATGTGCTTGATTTATTTGGGGTTGTTACTTGAAGGAGATTTTGCAGTGCCGGTGTCTTCTCTTTCTTTCTAACTGTATCTCCACCAGTACATTGTTTCAATCCTAACCTCTCTGTAGCAAAGATTTTCTCTCAGGCCAAAGAGACTCTGTTACACACAGTCTGCTACCGAGTGTGGCATTTTGACCCTGGAATAAAACTAACACTGTGACAGAGATGCCAGCAGGAGATAGGAGCTACCAGAGACAGTTTTCATCTCCTCAACCTCTTCCCAGGTAGATCACTCCAAGCAGACACTCCCTTGCTTTTATATTTGCCCCACAGAGTGAAGCTCAGGGAAGCTGACCTTCCTATTTACCAGGTGAGTTCAGGGAGGAATATTGCACTGCTGCTTCCCCACAGTATTAAATGTCTACACAAGATTGCATCAGGATGGCTTATTTTTCCTCTGCTGCACAAGCCTTACAGAAGAGGAAGTGACATTCCCAAGTTCTTAATTTTTCTGTTGAATTTTTCCTCCTTTGCTTATTTGGAATATTTATCCTAACATACGCCAAGAGCAGTAATTGCAAGCAACACATCACATACAATGGCTTTACTCTTGGCTCATGTGGCAGATTTTTGGTGCCCGCTCAATGAACTAGGTGTTCTGGGGTGCTGTAATTCACATACCGGAGCCTCCCACAAGGCTTTTCCTTGATAAAGCCATGGAGGATCTGGCCTGATGTCTTCTATATGTTCCTGGAGGCTCCTGTCTGTGCGACCTGGCCATGGAAGCTGTATGTGTGTGACCTGGCCATGGAAACTTTATGTGTCAGCCTGTATTTCTGCAGGTAGGTGTTTTTTCTCACTCCAYGAGGAAGAAGTTTGTAGAGCATCCATACTGCCTTTAGCATCCCTGGCGTCCTAGGCAGTAGCAAAGACCAAGAAAAGAAGGACTGGGCCACAAAGTGAGGTAATTGAAGGGAAAGAGAGAGAAAAGACCTGAAGGAAGGTGATGGAGATGAGTCAGAAGGTGCCAGGCAGAGTGAGTGTGCCAGCAGCCCCCACAGCRAGTGCAGCTCGTTGCTGGTGAGCAGCCCGGGGATCCTTGCTGCTCCTGCAAAGAGTTTGCAGACGCTCCCGCAGCATCCAGCCTTTTCCTACCGTCCATCCAGCGCCATCCCCTCGCTAAACACCCCCGGAGAGGGCCCGTCCGCACTGCCATGGTCAGAGGCCTGCACAGGCCGTGGGGGTGTCTGCAGCCCCGCGGTGCAAGGGGGAGGCAATCACATCCCATCCAGCACCTCCCACCACGTGCACCTTGGACAAGCACACGAGGAAGTCCTTCGGGTTGCAATCTAAATGCGGGGCAGGCAGCTAAAAAGCGTGGCAAGCCGCTTTCCTGGGGCTGCCCAGAACTTTCTCAGGCCCTCTGCGAGCTGGWGAAACTCGGCCCTTCCCAGGGCTCAGCTCCGGAGCCGTGACTCAGCCGCCAGGGCCGCGCGCTGCCCGCCAGCGAGCTCAGAGATAAGCGCCYGAGCTCCTCGGATGCCTTCCATGGAAGCCAGCTCAGAATAAAAGGCCGCCCTTCATTTCAGGAAACCTCATTTTTCACTTGTAAAGCACTTTCATTCAGAAAAGAGGGAAAAAAAAAATAAAAAAGACAAAGTGCTGCTCCTCTCCAGCCATAACAAATAAACCTGCAAAGTAGTTTTCATTCTTTGGGGAAAAAAAAAAAAAACAGTATTTTAAAGGAGCATCACCAATTCCAACAGATGCCCRTTGCCTCCTAATTACATTTGCTTGTAGCTTTGTCAAATGTCAGCCTTTAGGGCTGGAATATTCCAGGTTGGAGGCTGTCTCAGTATATTTTCTCTGCTTGGAAATTTTAAGTGGTTACTGATCATTTAGCTGGAAGAAGATATATTGTTTTTTTCCCCATCTGTAGAGAAGTTTGGTGACCTTTTCTTCATGTCCCCAGGCTTTGGAAAAAAGGGATTTGAAATATGGCAGCATTTTGGCCTCTGTGTCAGGAATGTGTTGCTTGCCTGCAAAAAATCCCCATCCAAATTTTGCGAAGTTATAAGCCTCTGAAGAGATAAATCATCTCAACTCATTCACAAGAGTCTGTTGAAGCTGAACAGGAAAAAAAAAAAAGAATAAAAGATCTCACTAAATGTGGTTGGACTTTGGGCTTTGGTACCAACTTGCCTTGAAGGAAGGTTGTGCTGCCACAAGTGTGGATGGGGCTGGGCAGTAGAGGCCCTGGTGGCAAGGGAAAAGGGGCTGGAGTCCAACGGAGGGAAAAACGTGGACTGGGATGGGACTAGGAATGAAAGGTGAAGGGACAAACTGTGTATTCGAGCTGGTGGAGTGGGATGGGGAAACAAAAGTGGAAGCCAGTGAAGGAAAGGATTCTCCATCCCCTCAACAGCTGCTTGGTATTGGGGGTGGGAGGATGCAGAGTTGAGCAAGAAACCATCTGAGCAAGGAATGGAGGAGGGAAGGGGCCTATGGGCTTGAAGGAGGAGGGGACCAAAGGCAAGGAGAGACAAGGGCATGAGAGATGATGGAGGAACCAAGAGGCACCAAGGTGCAAGTGCCTGGCTCAACTGAGGGACACCCTGGCTGAGGAATAAGCAGAGAGGATGTCAACCTGCACTAGCTGAAGCAGCAGCCGTCCAGCACTGCAGCCCGAGTGTCCCAAATGACACTGTCACACCTTCTTGCTCGAGTTTGCCATCTCCCTTCCACTTCTGACTCCTTAAGCCAAGAAAATTGCACCTTCCAGGCAGGTAAAAACCACAGAGACAAAGCTAATGCTCATACTTCCTAGCTTTTGACTATGTAGCTGCCTCTGTGCATAATATTGTTCATGAACTGAAAAAAAAAAAAAAARAAAGAAAAAGAAAAGAAAAAGAAAAAGAACACCAACCCAAAGCAAATAAGAGATGTGAAACTTGTGTGATTAAAGAGACTTCCTACGAGAGTTCAAGGCAACACACTTTCAGCAACAGGCTTTGTAAATAAGTGGGCTTGTAAAATTGATGGGTTTGTAAATACAGAGCTCACTTTCTGAGAAGCTGAACACCCACCTCTTCAGGCAGAGCAACAGAGGTGATGGTCACCTCTGAGTCACGGAGTCCTGAGGCCTTTCCAAATGCTGACAACTCTGCTGAAACTACCCGCTATTRGTGCTTTTCTTTCCCGGCTCTACAGCGATGCGTTTCTGTGCTTTGGTTGCATTCTCCAGCTCTTTTCCACTCCTTTCATGCCCACCAAGCTATGCATCCCAGGCAGGAGATGGTGGGTAAATTGTCCTTTCCAAWAAAGCCCAATCCTTGCCAAGGCCTCTGGGATTTCCTTCTTATTTCGGACAGTGGGCACAATTGCTCTAAAAAAAATGAGTTGTTGGGGCATGTCTACATCTTACTTTAGATCTTTAGATAGGGACATTTTCATCATCACCAGCCCGCTCCCTACCTGAGGCAACTTTTTCTTCCAGTGCAGTACAGAAATCTTCCCCTTATAGCACTGAAAGGACACAAGGGAGCTACATTTAATTCCCAGCCTAGCTACCAGTTTCTCTCTGTGGTCATCAGCAAGTTGCTCTTTAAAAGCATCTTCTAAGGTAACCACAAGCCCCAACCCACTTCTGGCTGCCACCATGCAGCCCAGTGCCTGCCACCAYGCTTGGTCAGTGCATCCACAATGCAGCAAGTCCCAGTTGGGACTGGCCTCAGCGGCTTCCCCTGTACCACCCTGCAGCTTCCTCTGCCCTGCTGAGGCCCCACGCGTGTGCCGCAGGGTGCAGGGGCATCCCACATGCCTGCCCCTCCTCCTGCTGCTGTCGCAGGAAGCAGGACCAGCACCTCCAGATGCTCCCTGTGCTGCCAACGCGGGCAGCAAAGCACATGGAAGGCAGCAGAAGGGGAGCTCTGGGTGCCCGAGCACCCCAAGCTGTCACCAGGGGGACTTGCAGCCACTTCTCAGCATTTGTTGAATGCAACCCAGGGTTTCAGTTGTTCACATTATTATTTAACCTAAACTTTAGTCTTTCCCTTTTCAACACTCTCTTTGYTTATTTTATTTTAAAGGTGGCAGTGGAGGAATGCTCTGGCTAGCACTGCTTCCATTCTCCTGTGCCTGGTCTCTTCAGTTGAGACAGAAAGTTTCTGAGGACAAGAAATGTCCCTTATTACATGCCACTGCGCTGGGTAACCTCATTTTGGTTTGATGTCTAGACAGTTAATGCAGAGGAACGAATTAATAATAAAAACTAAATACCCAAATTTTTGAAAGTTCTGTCTGACAGCGTCAGGCTTGCCTTCACTGAAGGTGAAGTCTGGCCTTTGGGTTTTCTGAGGGGTTTTGGTGGTTTTATTGCATTTGGCTCTAACATGTAGATGACCTGATTAGTTTGGGGAGGTGTGCCTGTGCAAGCACATGTGCACACAGATGTGCATGCTGTTCATACACTCTATTAAAATGAAGTAGGAAACTTTGGAAAGAGATGAGCTCTTTATTGAGAAGTTGCTTGGTACCGCTGAAGAGAAAAAAAAAATCAGGTTGATCCTTTCAATGGAAAGTGATCCATCATTTTTAAGTTCCCTAACTTTGAATACATCAGCCTATTCTTCTTTAAAAAGAACAGTTTTGCTTATACCTACTTAAAACAATCTAGGTCAAAGATTGGCACATATGYGTGTCTTCTCTAGGAAGACCCCTCAGGCTCTTCTGGTGATCCATGTTGTGGCTGTTATGAGTCTCTATTTATATTGCCATGGCTCTGTAAAAATGCCAAGAGAGAAAGAGACTGGCCTCCTATTTATGTATGCTTTGAATTGCTTTCATAAGCAGTGACTTTGATTCATCAGTTTGGGAGCCTCCAAAGCAGATGCAACTCTACCTGACGTCACTGGGAGGCACATCGATGGAAGGGCTGGTGGGAGTACTGCAGGGCCTCCCATCTGCATGATGTTTCTGAGGTTTTTGAAGCTGCACGACAGACTGCAAGGGACCTGCTGAAGTCTCCAAGGTTGAGGTGCTTAAAGGGGAGCTCAGGCTCCTTCTGCAGTCTTCTCTTTGTTTTGACTACAAGTTTTGAGCCAGTTTCAGGTTTCATTTGAGATAATATTAACACCTCATGCACACATTGGCAACTAGTATCAGTTGTTTRATGGATGACAGCAAGTCTTCACAGAAGCTTTGCAGAGGGAACTCTCCAGCCATAACCCCCTCATATCCATTCAACCAGCAGCTTCAGCTCAACAAGCCAACACAAGTTGATCCCCTCTCCACCTCCACATCACTTCTAAGCTTCAATTCATACAGTAACTGCTGAAGTAAAATCACAAGAAATAGGGACTATATATAAAAGGACTGGAGTAAAGTCAAGTGGCACCTCTACTCTATTTCTGACTAAGTGTTCTGTTTTTAGAAAACTGGGTTATACACACAAACTCTGAACTGTGCTTCAGCACCCTCAGTGCTGCCATGCACGCTCRCTGCAGGCTACGCAGAGCTTGCAAGACATGTTTTAACTTGCACACACAGGGCCTCAAAGCAGCCCTGGCCTTTGAGAGAGGCAACTGAGCACACAAAAACAAAATCCTGCTGCATAACGAAAGGCAAAGTCCAGCTCCTATTGAGGGTGCTCTTCTCAGGTGTGCTCCAGGCAAACATGTCCTAGGTCAGCAACGCAGTGGAACTGAGCCTTTCATTTGGGCAGGCAGGAGCAAGGACAGAGGACCTGAACATCTCACAAGCAGGGTGACCAGAGCAGAAAGATCCATGGCACCAGGAGAGCCAGGTGGCAGGAATTCAGCCCACAGGTTTAAGCCTAATAGCTGCAAATCTAGGTGGGTCTTCTTTTGGGAAGATGCTCTATGCTACTGGGCTGGTGCAGGAGCTTGTGTGAGGCTGCTGGAGTCACTTCTGATGAAGGGAGAGGAACCACCCTTCATGGGCCAGGGATGATGCTAGGACACGGGGCACTGGGAGAAGCCTGGGCACTGGCAAAAGTTTTCCCAGAGATTTTATTTCCCACTTAGCTCACTGTGGTCTGCAGAACAGGGAGGTCCACACGCCGCTGGCTCTGCCTTTCATCCCGACAGAGCAAGCGGTCATGCTCRCTTTCAGACCTGGCTGCTCACGTTGTACCTGTTCAGCCAGCATCCTCTGACACTGTCAGTGTTAAACTGTTTATACCAGTCACAACAGCTTGAACTGATGGTATTCCTGCCAGATTACACAGATGACTGGGGAGATTGAGTTGAACCAGGACTTATTTCTTTATATCCAACTTCCCTATCTCTTAGCACGGCTGTGAGGACTAGTATCCACAGGTTTTGAGTGGTCTTTGATTTTTCTCGGTTTTTATATTCTTTTTTATTTTTTTTCTTGGTTGTTTATTGATTTTACAGGAAAATTTTAAAGAGAAATACTCCGGAATTAAAAACAACAACAACAAAAATGCAAACCCCAAATGTCAGAAAACTCATTGCTTTTTCTGCAGAACGGAATTCTTATTGTCCAGTAGCCCCTTCTTGACAGGCAGAAGCAAAGCAGACAGACCTGTGACGGCAGTGGAAAAAGAAAAAAACAGAAAGAAATACAAACACCCACATGGGATGCAGCCCGATTCCCAAGAACGATGCTGCTGTCATGGGCACAGCTAGAGCCAAGGGGCCGCAACAGCCCCACTCACTGCCCCTGCAACAAGCTCACGACACAAGTGGCAGAAGGAGGTGGTGGGTGGTGCCCAGTTTCACTAATACCCCACAAAATGCCCATCTTAAAAATAAGAAGAGATAGAAAAAATATCTCCTCTCTGGCACCTAATAGCGCACTTTCAGTTTTGCTTCCATCTATTAGTGGCCCCCGGGCCATTTCCTGCCCTTGCACTGGTGGCAAGCGGCACATGAGCAACGGCTGGAGGGCTGCGCCATGCTGCCCCTTGCCCCGTGCATCAGCCCCATGCCAGGACATGCCCCATGGCGGCATCTCGAAGGTCAGTGCTAAAGGCCGTCTCTGGGGCTGTTCCCCYCACAGCGGCGCTCGCTGCCCGCCACCACCACTCGCCTCAGGCCGGTCGCCATGGCGTCACCTGCACGAAGGCCACAAGGCCACGGCACGGGCCTCACCCTGGGCTGAAGCCACATGGGGATGGTCTGCAGTGCAGGGGAAGCTGGTGTGGTACCAGCCTTTCCTTCAGCATGAAAAGCCAGGGCCGAGCCACACTGCAAGCAAATCACCTTCCCTCTGCTCCCYGCAGCGTTTCTCACCTCAGGGAGGCCAAACTCAGACGGAGGTGGGGGTGGAGCGAGGGGAGCCTCGTTCAAACAGGATAAGAGAAAACAACAACTKAACATAAAAAATCACTGGCGTGAAGTTCCTGATGCCAACCACTGAACAAAAGGAACTGCCTTTTCACATAAGTCGACTCAGTCCTAAGTCGTGGCTGTTTTTGTGCAGCAGATACGTGCTGAGCACAAGAGTTTTCCCTTGAGGAGGAGGGTGGCCATCCCTCTCAGCAATGCTCAKCTTGGGCAAGCCCAAGTACTCGGCTATGGCAGTGGGAAACCAAAGAAGACCGCTTTAGGGAAAACTAAAGGTTTTGCAGCTAATACCCCTGAGAGCATCAGACTGAAATGYCCTGGGCCAGCTGGAGTTAACCATTAACAAGTTAATCGTGAGTCAGCAATGTGCCCTTATGGCCAAGAAGGCCATAAGAAGGCCAATGGGATCCTGGCCTGCAGGAGGTGGATGTTGCCAGCAGGTCGAGGGGGAGATCCTACCCCTCTCCTCAGCTCTGGTGAGGCCGCACCTGGAGTGCTGGGGGCAGTTCTGGGCTCCCCAGTATAAGAGGGATGTAGAACTGCTAAGGGACCGGAACATCTCTCGTATGAGGAAACACTAAGCAAGCTGGTCCTGCTTAAGCTAGAGAAGAGAAGACTGAGAGGAGATCTGATCAGTATGTATAAGTATGTGAGGGGAGAATGTAGGGAAGAGGGGGCCAAACTCTTCTCRGTGGTGACCAGTGATATGACAAGAGGCAATGGGTATAAATTGAAACACAGGAAGCTCCATCTGCATGTGAGGAAGAACTCCTTTCCTGTGAGGGGGCAAAGCCCTGGCACAGGCTGCCCTGGGAGGTTGTGGAGCCTCATTCTCTGGAGATCTTGACAGTCCACCTGGATGTGACCCTGTGCCACATGCTCTTGGTGTCCCTGCTGGAGCAGCGGGGTTGGACTAGATGACTTCTAGATATTCCTTCCAACCTCAACACTTCTCTCATTCTGTGTGAGTTGGACAGCATGGTTGTGCACTTGCCAGCACACATACTGCTGTCTTGCCTTGTTCAGATTCTTGGGCTATAATTCTTTTTTTTTTATTATTATTTTAAACCAGCTCAGGGGACCTGGACACTCCTTTCAATGATGTTAGGGCATTTCCTAAGGCAGAGGAAGCTCTCTGCTTCTTCTACCATCCTATTTGTGAGAGATGTCCGCAGAGGCAGAGGTTGTTTCAGGAAAGTCTTGGAGGACATCGCTCCCAGGGYAGCCAGCACCCTGGGGAGGACTGTGCTTGACGCCTGGTGACCTCCAGCAGACCATGCTATCACAATGTTGATTCCTGACTGCACTTCTTACATAAACCCTGCCTTCTTCTCATCAGATGGATGGCCCTTGTAGTGTCACAGCATGCACAGTACCCCACTGGGCTTAGCATTTCTGGTGCTAGGCATCATAGAAACACATGGACACGCTGTGCAAACAGGCAAATAACAAACCATGGGAAAAAAAAAACACAGGAAGAGTGTGGTAGGTAGTAGGGAGGCTACAAGTAATGTCGCTCCAAGCTTACACGTATCAGGAATCACTGGGCATGTTCTTTGAGTGTTAAAAACCATTATGCCAAAATCTTTCTCTCATAACMTGAGGAGCCATGATGGGCTGGTTGTATTTTCTTGGCATCATGGCAGGCAGGGAAGTAAGTCTACTTAATTTTTTACAGATTTACTGCACTGTATTCATCTTTTAAATGGCAGAGGTAAGTTCAGAGCTTCATCCTTCTGCTGAAATTGCCAGAAAACATTTGGAGAATTTTTATTTTTACCATTATGCAACTGAGGRAAAAAAAMAGAAAAAAGGAGTAGTGCCAGGTTGAGACTGACCCACAAGCATATGTCTGCAGCAGCAGGCAGACATGGGGTAGGAGTGAGCTGCAATCAACAAGCAGGAAGGTAGAGTATTGATACCCCTGCACTGGTGGTAGAGGCATGGATGCTTGTCTACCCTGATGGTGCCTCTTCTAATGTAGGCCACATTTCAGGGCTGTGAGGCTTCTGTGACAACCTCTGATTGTTCCCAGCTCTGCACAGATGTGTAGCAGAGACTCCCCAAATCCCCTGGGTGAGTGGGGGAGTCTTCCCCACACTGTTGGGTTGTGATGTCTGATGTAGCCATCGGGCCAAGATCCTGATTCGCTCCTGGAATTACCGCAGTCTGATGCCGCAGTCAGACTGCGGAGGCCATCACTGCAACATGGGCCCACGGTGGCCACAGTSGGGGCTGAGTCAGCCATGCTGGGGCCAGCCTTTCCCTAGGGATAACATGCCGCTTGGCACCATGCRGCACAAGAGGCGCCCGGGGCGAGAACAGGAGCAAGTGCATGCTCCCGACAGAGCGGTTCTCATCTCCAGCACACCCAGTGCACAGCAATGCTTTTTCTGTTTCACCCACAGAGCACTYGTCTGAGCACCTCCAGCACCAAAGCGGGTGCTCGCAGACATGGCGCTGCCGGCTCCTCCGGGCAGCCAGATGTTCCGCATTGCTCCCTTGGAGGCCACTTACCTTTTCTTGTAAAAGAACAGATTCAAGTAAGCTCTGACTCTATATTCCCACCTTCACTTGACAAACAGAACAGGGAAATGCCATTAACACGCAAGCGTTCCTCAAACCACCTTGTTTTTGCTCGTCTTTCACTGCCAGTCACAATGGAAACAACACCACTTCCTCCCACATGCTGTCAGTGCCTAGACTGTAACTGTTCACTTTTAATTGAATTAGCCAGCCCATTGCTTTTCTGCTATCCTATACAAAGCAGCTGCGTTCTGCAAACACCTTGCTGAAGTGACTGAATCAGACAATGAGATAATTATTTCCACTGCACAACTTACTTTGGCTACAAATTAGCCATCAAAACACAAGCAGCTTTACTCTCAAACTGGCAGGTTCATGGGATGTCCTCGGCAGTTAAGTAACATTAGAGATAGGCTCCCAAATGATGGACATACATTAACTCTGTTTTTCAAAGGGAGATTTTGCTTCATGGGATGAGGTCTTAGCCCACAAAGTCGGGTGGAATGGGGATTTCAAGGTCCTTCCCCTAGCCCTGCCCCAGTCCACCTTCTAAGACTATAAAGATTAAACGAACACCTGAGTTTCCACCAATAAATACTTGCTGCTGCTGTTGTTAGTGCTAATGCTAGCACAGCTGAAARCAGTTCACAATATTCCCTAACGTGGAAGGAAAACCTTTGCTTTAATCATCTCCATTAAAAGTGATAAATACCATTCTTTATGAATAAATATTTCCTTTGCGTCCATCTTAAAACTGCCCTTCTTGCGACGTGTTTAACAGCAGGGCTAACAGAGCACTAAAAAATAAACACAGGACCATTTTAGCAGTGGAGGATGATTTTGAGTAGCCTGTGACATGGCTTTATCCTGGACGGACTGCAGACTTTTTAGCTGCCCGTTGGCCAACCTCACAAGCAGGTTTCTGTGTGCACGCCGCCTTTCTTCTGCCTTGCCTGGTGGAGGACTTTGCTCCGTGCTCACATAGGGCATCAAAGCTGTGAGCGTGGAGGGGTTTTCTAGGTGCTGCCACAAGCCTGAATCCTACTCCAGTGTGGTACAGACACCGTCACCTGGCTCATGTGGCCTTTTCCATCCACCCATGCAACAGAGAAAGCGATGGCTGGTTCCTGCAACCACACATGCAGCTTGGCTGAGAGGGGCTCTGTAGCCCAGGGAGATGCTCCCCACACAGGATAAACTGCCTGCCTATGGGAAGGGACACAGCAGGCATTCAGGCATGGCTGGTCCAAAGTCATGCCGTGTAAGCTGGGCACGCAYGTTTCCTCACACACCTGCAGCTCACAGCAGTGCCTTCTGCTGGGAACAAGCTTGTGGCACTGTCAGTGCAACGACCTGATGCTTCCCAGAGAAAGGCAGCAGCACTGACTGGTGATGGGAGGTGGTACTTCTCTGTCATTTGCAACAAAGTTAATGACTGACTGAGATTAATCACTGCTTAAAATCAGCCTTGCTGGCCCACTAGATCTTTTACAGTCTTAAGACTCCATGGTAGGAGGAATTGCAGTCTCCATTCCAAAGAAACAGCCTTTCATGTCTCCCCCTCAGCACAAAGCCACAGAGACCTTGATGGGAGCAGGAGCGTGTGAGCAGCTGTGGGAAGACTCTTACTTGAAGCCGAGAAAGCTTTGCTTGACATTGTTGAGGAACTGAGGAATTATTTAGCATCCCACTTTCACTAGGGCTTCACCACATCAGGACCACTTGTTAACTTTTGCTCCTCTTAAAAATGTTTTCAGTCTACACACGGCTCCTTATCTGATCTCTGGGCTCTCGGTTCCTTCTCTCTAGCCACCTTCTCATCTCCCTCAGCATCATCTTCTTGTCTGTCTGCCTGGCCTTTCCATGACCTTGGCTGTATTGCCTACCACGGCTTCTTGGACGATTGCAGCCTCCCCTTGTCCCTCTGCATTGCTGAATTTCTTTGAGACCTCTCCAACAGCTTTCAGTCTCTTGCTTTTCTCTCCCTTTCACACTAAGTCCATCCCAGTAAGGTCTATACCAGCTCAATATCTGCTTTTTTTCCCATTCTTCCAGTGTCACTGAAAGCCTTCTGGCAAGACCCTCCAATAAGTTCCATCCTCCTCCTCCTCCTCCTGTGGCCTTTGCCACACAGCACTCATTCCCCACATACCAACTACATTGCTTATTTCTGACCTTCACCATCCTCTTCAACCTTTCTGACCTCCTGACCTTCAGCCTTTCATTCTTCTGTCCAGAGAGCCAGTGGCTGCAGCATCCTTCCTCCTGTGCCTTCTTTGCTCTTTCCCTCCCTCCCACTTCTTCCTCAGTCTGTCTCCTGTTTCAGGCACCACATTCCCCGAACGCTCCCTTGACTTCTGCTTACGTCTTCAGTGAGCAACYCTGTTGCCACCTTCCCTTGCAGTTAAAGAGACAACTTCTGCTCCTTTTGAAGCCCTTTAGTTCCCTATCCTCTCCCTCACGCTCACTTGGTATTGCCTCCAGGCTTGCTCCTGGCCAGCTCCCTTGCTGCTTCCCAGTTTTTTGCCAGCCTGTTCCTTAGCCAACAGGTGGGCTGCTGCTGCCCACTCCCCCTACCAAACAAGCTACTTCCCTTTGCAGTCACAAGCTGCAGCTTATACCTAGCGTCCTCTTCTAGCCATTTTAAGCTTCTCTCTTCCTCCTTTTTTTTTTTTTTTAAGTGGGGAGGGGAGGGCACTATACACTGATATTACATTTTTATGCCCTTCCTGCTCCCCAGGTCTGTCTGTGCCGCCTTCTTTCTGAGAAATAGCAGACTTCTCCTCCTGGCCAAAACCCACTTCCCCACTCTAGACTTGCTCTCCCCATCCCTTGTGAGAGACAAGGCAAATTTCAGCTGCCAACCCACCTACCTTAGCATTATGCGCTAATAATTCCCAGCTAAAGACTCCTGGCAGACATTGGCATCAGCCTGCTTCGCTCCTCCACTCTTGCTTTCTGCCTCCTTGCATCCACTGCAGACTGCAGTCCACCCTTCTTGTCCAAAGATGAAGAGGTTTCCTGGGAAAGACATGTTTTGGCCGCTATTGGAAGGAACATTTCTTGCAAGACTAATTCTTGCATATTTTCAGTACCAGCCTCTTTGCAAGAGCTCGCCAGCAGCCCTTTGAAAGGCTGAAAGGAGAGGTCACACATCAGTGCTCAGTTACCTATATCCRCCATCATAAATCAAAACCATCTCCCCAAGCTGGTAGCCAGAAAAAGGGATTGGTGGCACCAGAGTTACTGCCTTTGTTCTGCAAGTACTGAGTGTGTGGAAGGAGGACTAGGAGACAGAGGCATACAGTTTGTTTTCCATATGATCTTGCAGGACAAGTGGGAATGAAACTGGCCACCTGCAATAAACGTAATTTTGGAGGGATGAAGGTGGCTTACTAAGCACACATGAACAAAACGGTGCAAAAATAAGTATATGCAAAACATATGCAAAACTTCCATTTTTTTCTTAATGATCTAGTTTTTTTTAAAAAGAAAATCTTAAAAAAAAAATAGTCTTCATAAGTAAAATGAAGCCAAGAAGAGATTTTGTTTTTCTCCATGCTGATTATCTGCACGTAGCAATCTGCAGATCTGCAGATGTTAAATGACACAGAAACTTCTCTTCAAATAAAAAAAAAGCAAAAAAGAAACCATTCAACCTTTTCCCCTAACTTCCTGCATAAATCCTCTTCAGAACCCCTTGTGCACTGAAGCAACCCCCACAACACCTCCCAGAAATGAACTCATCAGTTCCAGAAAAGACAGTGCCGTCCCCTCCGTGAGACAGGGATTGCCAGACACTCGATGTCTCGGGCACATTCAGCTTTTCCGAGCTGAGTGCCCCCACAGCACATGTCTAGACCACTAAATGTGGCCCAGATCCTTGGCAAATACTTGTAGACGTACGTGCAGAGAGGCTGATAGTTTCAAACGAAGTGATAGCGGCTGAGGAATCAGGAGCTGTGGGTTTGATTCAGTTGTTGTGTTACTGCTCGAGTGGATCATGAAGGTTAGGCAGGTTCCTTYGGCAGGAGCCGACCAATCAAAGTTTCGGGCTGATTTTGACTTCCTTTTTGTGGTTTATGTTGCCTCAATTTATTCATTTCCTTGTAATTTGCAGATAGGCATCAATGCTTGCTATATTTAAATAGCGCTTGCATCTGTGGGGATTGTAGGCAAGCCGTTTTAATTGTATAAGGGATGSTTTTAAAGAAAGAGAATTCCGAGTTACCTTTGAGGCTGGCGTTGCCTGGTGCACAGGTATGGGTGACCTGCTTCTACTTCACTCTAGGCCTTTAGGCTGCCTGCAATAAATATCCACCCCATCCATAACCAATTCAGGCAGAGATCTTGCTCAGGCTGACCCAGACTTCTTCACCTTCCTTCTCGTCTGCGGCGGAATCGATTTGTCCCTTTTTTCTACCCTTCCTTCCAGCCATAGGTGCCCCCGTCTGAACTCAGGAAAACCAAGCTCACAGGACAAGGTGAAAGACAAGCGGACTGGAGGGGCCATGTCGCTGCTCTCACCATGTCCACCTGTCCCAGGCACACTGCTGTGGACTGGAAGGTCGGGATATGGGCAGTTGACTGACAGTCCCTTCTCCTGAGATACAAAGCAAAACCCAAGGATAATTCACTTGCATTGATGAGAATAATAATCATGCTTCTGATGGGACAATGAAAGCTTTTAGTTATGTGGGGAGTGGGATGAGGAGAGTTCTGGGGGGGGGGGGGGGAATGTACTTCATTTAAGTGCTTAAAAAAATGCACTAATTCCCATGCAAATACCTGTCATCTGTTTTAGTCCATCTCATTCCCTGGTCAACTCAAGTCTGGCAAAAGCTATCATGACCAGTGCCCAAGGATGGAGAAAAAGTAAAAATCATTAAAAATCACGGAGCAGTAATTCCACTGGATGAAAAGTCTCCAGATATCTTGGGGAAAGAAGAGATAAAAGAGGAGGATTGCATGAATTCTTCAGACATAGCTTGACTTTTTTCTGCTCTTTTGTGTAAAACCTTTGCCCTGAACACCTCTGACCTTTCCTATTTCTTGGAGACTGACGTCTCCACGGTAGCTACATGGTGATGTCATTCACACTGTTTTTGAAGTCTTTCTCACTACTGCTTGCATGGGTTTTTCTGTGGGAGGGGACAGTCATGAAGAGGGTTAAACCTCTTGATCATGTGCGAAAAGAGGAAATGAAAATGAGTTATTGGAGATGTAACGAGACCTGACCCACAGCTTTGGTTTCTGAGGATGTAAAAATTTTGAATCCCAGGAGAAGTTTGAAATGACGAGAGTAAGGAATCTACCTCTAAAAGTGTTTCTATTTGAGCCGAGATGCTCTGTGCTAGAAATTAGAAATGTTCAACCTTTACCTTTGAAGGAAATTATAAATGGCTATAGGAGGAGCGTGAGAAACAATTGTTTCAATCACCTCCTTGAGAAAAAGTAATTTGAATGGTGGTTCAGGCTGAAATAAGCTGCATATGTTTCCTATGGGAAAGCCTATTATAAATGATTGCCACGATTATATTCTGCTGAGCATTTTATGAGATCTAAGGTGTGAATTGCAACACGAAACCCAAGATCATCTTACTCATGATTATGGGAAATGTGGTGCTGCCTAGAGATCCACCTTCAAGGGCGGTGCCCTACTGTGCTTGGCAATGTGCAAATACATAGTGAGAACTATACCCTGCCTGTAGAGCTTGATGTCAGCATGGCGGAAGATTGAGAGAAGACCCAAGGGAGACATGAAATTTTTAGCTATAACCACAAGATTCTTAGCAATCCACCTGACTAGAGAAAAACATTTTTTGATGAGTTAAGGTTGGCACCTCTGTCAGCCCATTGAAGAAGTTCTGGATTTGGATGGGAAAAAATAGGACATTTCTTTAGCTGCCTGAGTTAGGGCAATCAGATTTGACTATCTGCTCTTGGTGAAGAAGGTGAGAAGGAGAAATGTAGACAACATGATTAGAATATAGTGAAGTAAGTTCGATGCTCATGATGATAGGTATGTTGCACTAGTGCTGGTGTCACAGAGAGATTTGGGCAAGTATGTTTCAGTGTGTAAGGTATAAGTATCTGTTCTAAGCTCCTCACACCTGAGGACCTTTACAGGACAGCTTGCCCTGACAGATGACATTTCATGATGTTGCTCCATGGATATCATTTCTGCTTGGCTGAGAAAGGGATTAAAAACAGGGATTAAAAACCAGGCCAAACTCAATCCTTGGAATTCAGACCTTTCCAGAGAAAGGATGCAGAAGCCGAGCTGGAAACCAAGACAGATCAAGGCCAAGTCAAAGATGGGACTTTCAAGGAAGATGATAGAGGACATGTATTATCTGCAGTTTTTGCAAAAGAAGTCACCTAAATCTATCTGTTCGCTTGACTTTAGAGACAGAACTTACCCTTATTATTATTACTATTGAGATTAAAAAAGTCAGAGTTTGGAAAACTAATTTCAGAAAAAGTGACCAGATCACAGTCCCAAATCTAGCTTTAATCAATAACACTGTAACTAACCTGGCAGGAGACCACCAGCTGGCATGCATAGACATATGAGACATCGGTACAGTGCCAGCTCTGCAAAAATAATGCATTTGCAAAATGCAGTCCTGTGTTTCATCTCTATTGTTTCCCAGGCCACGAATCTCCTCACATCTAAGAGTTGGAAAAAAATGGTCTAGACTCTCCTCTTTCTTGACCATTTCCTTTTYAGAAAGCACCATCCTGTGCAGGGCCCTCAGGGTCAGCCCCTTTGGTTACTTACACATTAGCTTTTGAGCCACAATCCACCAGTGCAAAACAAAAGCCCAAAACCCACCTCAGAACCAAGCTCTCCAATCCATTTTTTGGGTCATACATGTTTGTGCTTTGCCCTTTTCCTGATTGCAAGAAGGGCAGGATCCCATCCCATCCCATCCCATCCCATCCCATCCCATCCCATCGTGTTCTTGAGTTACTTAGCTGTTCGGTCTACAAGGAGGTTCAAAGAACTGTTATTTTAAGACTCCTGATAGTTCCACCTTGAGTGGCATTTTAGCAAATTTAAATCATTCAGCATTTTGCAAACAATCAAGCAATTTCTATGTGTTACCCAACAGTGTCTGCAGAGTTGTATGSGTTAGTGAAGGCAACCAATCCATTGGGATTCAAAAATAATGCACTTCTAGCTACACATATGAAATATAAAGGCATATTAACTTGGGAATAGCCTGCAGACAAAATATGTTTAAACTGGTTCCAAGTTGAAAGGACCTTTCAGTTTCGCCTTGAGGATGACCAAATTCACATATACTTGATCATAAATATGTAACTTTTTGACATCTGTTAACTAGATAAGATATTGATGAAATGTTGGATGAAAAGTTTTTGTCAGTCTTTAAAATATTAAAATTTTTAAAATATTAAAATTTGACACATACTTCTGTCTGAGAAATGTGAAATTATTTTTCAAATTACTCCTCTTTTTTTGTAAAAGAGTCGTCTTTTGCTCTCTTTCTCCCTCTCTACATGTATAAACACAGACAATGATCTAAATGTGTGCAGCAGAGAATGCTTTACTTTTTCCTGAAAGCTCTCGCAGAAGGTGGTGTTTCCCCACCTCCACTCTGCTGACAAACGCTGATGTAAACAGCATATATATGCCTGTTTAAAAGGCCACCGGGGTTTTCACGTGAATCCTGTGTTTTTTCCACAAACCGTGTTACGTTGTATTTCAGCTTAAAATATATCTCCTCATTTCTGGTTAACCTACATCCCCTCTAAGGCAAATACAGTTTTCAGTAGCAGGCAGAACCACTTAGCAGAACTAAATTTTACAAATATATACTTCATTTCCAGAACTCCGATACAAAACCCCTTCAAGAAATAATTCTGATTGTGGCAATACAAACATAAGAGAAACTAATATTGACACGAATGCACACTGTAAATTCATTTTAAAAACACCAGCCGTGCCTTCAGTATTGACAGGAGTAAAACATGTCATTTATAACGCCACTGAAATCATAACAGGAAGGAAGTAGACCTCAGAAACTATAAACAGAATTTAACAGAAGTAGGAAGTACCTCAAATGCTTTCACGTAGTGACTGCAAAAATACTAAAACAAGAAAATGTTTTCAGGGTATATCTTTTATTTCTCTTTTTTTTCCTCACTTCATGCATACATTAGTTATTTTGAGTAATAAAAGATTGCCACACAAGTGAAATGCACCTTTAAAGTCTTCCTTTGCAACATATTCTATTCTATTCAGCAGCTTGTTTTTTGACACCTATACACACTCCCTAGTAGAAATACTTGGACCTCTTTGCATGCTTAAAGTAAATCTTTCACCTGGAACTAACCTGCATTAATATCAAGCAAGCTGTGCTTGGCCAGAACTTAGACAGTGTTCCTCTCCCTCCGTCTTCATAGTTACTGACAGGTAACTCCAGGTGCTCTGGAGAATTAATTCCTATAGTTTTAACTCAGTTATTTCAATGACTTTATTATCCTCCCTCTCAACCTCTCCTGGATTTTCTCTCCCTTRTAAGCATTCCTACATCTATAGCTACTCCTAAAAGTCACCGCAAGGCCCAGGCCCCAGCTCTGCAAGGGATGGGCTGGAGCCCATCAGAGCCCAGGGCTGCACGGGCAGAGCACCAAGGAGCCCGTCTCCATCAGCAGGACTTGCCTAAGGAACTAAACAGCCGCCAGCAGCCAAGCCACAACCTCCTCGTTTTCCCTTTTCCTCCCAATTGAACAAATATCACAGTTTTGTACGTAAAAATCCTTACCTTTTGACCTCTCCCTGCACTTTTGACTCAAAACACAGTTCCCCATAGACTCAGCCAGCGGTCTTGCCCAGGTTATCTGTGCAGAGCTGAGCTTGTCAGCTTTGCCCCACTACTGAAAACAACACGTACGAAGCAAATTGGTAGGGAATAAGGATTTTATTCTAAGATGTGAGCTGAAGCAATGAGCATATGAAGCAACGACCACTAGAAAACAAGTGAAAAACACATCAAATAATGGTATCGTATCAGTGCAGTCTGAATGCAGAAGTCCCAACTAGGTAAAATGCCAAAAGTATACAAAAAAAGTATACACAGAAGCTCTGAAAGTCACCTAAAGCAGTGTTTTTAATATCTAAGAAAATCTGTAAGCCAAGAAAACACTTCAAGTAGCAAAGAACACAAAAGTAAAAATGATCCATTGATCCGCTTGGCACTGTGGAGAAGGAACAGGATAATATATCCCAAAAAGAGTATGCATCTTTAAGATGTATATATTAAAGGTCCCTAGAACACAAGTCTGCTGCCAGACCAAGTACCATTTTTTTTTCTTCCTCATTTACAAAATCAAGTGAAGAATATTTGCTAATCATAGGGAAGATCATGTTCTGGAATAAAAACTCCAGCTGGTCTGATCTCCAGCATAACTCAAAGGAATATGTCACCAAGATACATACCCAGTAGACCTCTTCTCTTCATCTTTGAAATGGCATCATAGCTTAAGAGCTGTAAATTGCATGAAATTATAGTTCTGTAAAATTTTTCAAGAAAAGAAAGAAAGAAAGAAATATTTACTTGACTGTCTGTATGGGAGGCCAAAATCTGTTCTCCTTGAATTCCTCCTTGATATTGACTTCACTATCCATGGAGGAAAGCTCTGAGCACACAGGAAGCACAGAATTTGGCTCTGTACAATGCAGAAATGGTAGTTATTTTAAGTTGGCTCATGCATGAGATATGAAGAAAGGTGAGCAGTACCATTTTTCTGCCGTTTCTTTCAAGGCTCACCAACTTTRTTCTAATGCATATTATATATATATAATATATACATATATAAAATGCATGGTAGCTTGCAATAATTTTAAAAAGCAATTTATTTTTAAACATGCTCTTTGGTACTCTTGAATTTTGTTGGTTGATCTACTAAATCCACAGGTAATCTGAGTTATATTGTCACTTTTCATAACAAAGTACCATAAATTCACCACCTTCAAAACTGCTGTTATGGACCAATAACAGTGGCAGCAACAAAATCCATTGTAAGGAAAAATGTCAGTCAGGCCTTAAAAAAATATCTCTGAGGTGYATTGTTTTTAAAAAATACATGGAAATTTCTATACAAGAATATAGGCATAAAATGTCTACCACACTTATCAATCTAAATTTATAACCACTTACATGTATAGCTATTCTCGATAACCATCTACATTTGCAACCCATCTATAGTAGCTACAATTTCAGACTAGGAATATCACAAATTTATGTACCTTCCCTGAGATCAGTAATCCAAAATAAATAGCCCTGTAAATGTAACAGTGTAAACTATAAATTTAAGTCTTCGTTAAGAACCAGTCCTCAAAACCCAAGGAGAACATTAAGCATACGTAAACATAGCATTCATTTTGTCAGTTTTGAGTTATTCCCAGCAACAGTGGAATCTATGTGAGATGTGGCATCCGAACGTTGAAAACCCATCATGTGTATCATACAATATTGTTCTAGTTCACTTTCCTATCTTTGAACCCATGGTTCCCTGAACGCATCCAGCTGCGATTCAGACCTCCAAATTGCAGTCCAGATCTGCTCCTCCATTCTGCATAATCTTTACAGTGCCTTTAAAAACAATCATTCTGAGGATTTATTCTTGAATAGAGGAATGGCGAATAGATCTGTGATAATCTTCTGGACTAGTCACAAGTTCTGGTAAGTCATAGCCTCTCAGAAGATGTCCACTGTTTTGTTGAGCAAAGTAATACAGCTGCCTGGCAAACATTGGTTCAACCTTAAGAACAGACGAAATGTTAATCAGACATATGACAAAATTTCATGCTCTTCATATTAGTTATTATACGRCGCTTTTACATTAAGCACAAGATCGGACAAAACAATTCCGCTTGCCAGAATGGGAAAACAATTTCTTCACTAATCATTGTTTTATAAACAACAGGGCTTTCCTGTTATGATAACTGCTTTGCTTACTGCATAGATGCCTTATCTGCATGGCAGGTATTTAGCAGGACATGTATCAGTGACACAAACGATGTATTTGCAATCACACACCTTCAGCCAGTCCATAGGTGTGAGCTTTGGGGCTGCACACACCAGGCATGGCAATGGTCAACAGAATCACAGAATGAAGTCAGTCACATTCAAGTCAAGTCAGTCACATTCAAATAGCCAGAGCTTTGAAAGTCTAGCCTTTGCTCTCAAGAACTTCAACTTGAAATGCTGGAGCTCTCAGCTATGCTTAGACATGTTGCCAAACAACTGTCTTTTAAATTAGATGTCAGTATAACTCCAAAGTTACTCATTTCTATTCATTGACACTCTAAGAATTCTGTTCAGCCACTGACATCATCATTTGATCTAGCAYGGCCTTCGCTTTTGTCTACTTAAAAAACATTGTTACCTCTTGGAGCTTTGGGCACTGTATGTAAATATTTAAGCTGCATGCAAAAAATATCACCTGAAGCTCCACTTCAGCTTCAGGACTGAGAACATTTTGAGATTATTTTCCACAATCCTCTCTTCCCACTCAGCCAGCATCTCAGCATTAGGACGCGGGCACCATTTTGGAGGAATTATGCATATGCTATGGGTCCTCTTTCCAGAAAGGGATCACCCAGAAAGGCAACACTTTGTTGGAGCAGCTCTATCAATCCCCTTTACCTTCCTCACCTCAGCTTTCAGGGAGACAGCTGAGCATCTCACATCAGCCCACAGCAGAGCCCAGCCAAGCCAGGAGCTGCACTAGCCCAAGGAGAAGTTGAGCAGGTTGAGGAGCAACTGGTACAGGGAGAGTGCAAAGCTCCCCATAAGGTCATGGAGTTGCAGGCTCATGGAGATGCTGCCAGGACAGGAGGTGGAGGAATGGCTGGGAAGGCAGCRTTAGGAAAGAGGGCTAGAAAGTTGGAAAACTAAGAGGAGGATGGCACTGAGCTTAAGGAAAGAGAGAGGTTTAAAGCCCCCTTAAACAGCTGTTAGATACCCCAGGATGGATTTGAGAGTTTCCCATCTTACACTCAAGAGATTCAGAGGGCAACAAGCAGCAGTGTAGTAGTATGAAAGCCACACAGCTAAGAGAAAGCCAGGACTCGTGACAAGTRTCTGATTTAAACCCACACTATCCAGGTGCTTTAGAAAAATTAAAGCAGACATCAGTGTTCTTCTTAAGGATGCAGTAATCTAAATCCTGCCACTAACATGTGCATTATCACACTCTTATGGGTTGATGGGCCAATAGAGCCACTGTAGAAAGTACCTTGTCGCAGTCTTCATCATCACCCTCTCTCAGATAGCATCCTGAAACACTAGTTTTGAGTGTGTGCAAACTGCGGTCTTCTGGCTCGCTTGCTTGACAGCTACCTAAGGTGGAGCTGCATAGGCAGTCCTTGATTCACAGGGCAGGAAAGCTTTGGAGGCCTTGGAGAAGCAAGGTGATGTTGTGGAGCACCTCTAAAGGCAGCCCTGGTGAAAGCAGCACATCCTGCACTGACCTTGCAGCCCAAGGCACTGCTCTACAGGGCCTGTATCAATGATGATGTCCACCTCTCCCAGGGCACTTCTCAGCTCTAGGTCTCAAAAGGCTTTGCAAAAGAGGTTACTGATGGCACCTATGTCTTGCCTCAAGGGAAATGAGGTGGTCTGACCCTTCCAGGGCCAGCGGTCAGTCTTTGACAGATCTCTGAATTCACCTCCAGTTGTGATGGTGCTGGATTTTCAAGAATTTATCGCCTCCCCCACAACTTTACAGGAGAGAGGAAAGCCTGACTAGTAGATTCACAGCCCCCAAGAAATATGTTTCATTTAGCTAAGGCAGAAATCCTACTTACATGGGCTGTAATTAGTTTTCTCTGCCTCTGCGGATCTGGAAATTCCTCCCCAAAGCACAGAGCAACCTGGTATCTTGGCAGAGGACGTCCGTGATGAGCAAAAGCTTGCAGCTCTGGGGAGAGAGAAAAGACCGGTAAGAAAGTCCTTGTGGGTGGGTGAGCTCCAAGCAAAGGACCTTGGAGCACGGTGGGAGAAGGTAAAATGATTCCAGTGAAGCATTAGAGAGGTCAGGAGAAAGGCAAGGAATGAGAAGAAACTGCATTTGATGGCTTCCCACAGACAAGGAGAAGTAAGTTCTAACATGGCAGCTTTTCTGTTTGTCTTGCCTCACATGTGATTTCATATGCACAAGCTGGGATGTCTCCAAATGAATGTTTGTATTTAGCCTTGACATCAGAAACTTCCGGAACAGGGGACTTTGGGGGACTTTGGAAATGGACCCTATTGTGCTTCTCCTATGTGCATGTCCACTTTTCAAGGCTGATACTGTGATACTGCTTGTATATTGCTTTTTTGTTTGTTTGCTTGCAATCAGTACAGGTTAATAGGAGATGGCAGGGATATCATATTGATACATTATTGAAATGAGTCTAGATAGGCTACACTGTCTATCTTGCCAGGCCTCCAAAAAGGAAAAGGATTATTTCATTCATTTTCTAGACAGGCCTGTGCAAGGTTTTTGTCTCATCTGCTGCCACAGCCAAGTTTCCAGGCTGCACTCAATGACTGTCTTTGTTCCAAGTCCCGGCACCTCCTCCCATCTCCTCCGTATGCCTAATGCCACTTCTTGTTGTTACATCTACTTTTCTGCTACGGAGCCAGCATCAGTGGTAGCCTGGCCCCACTGAAGTGAACATGAATTTTACCACTGACTTAAGCAGAGGGGGAAAACCTTGGGCCATATGTGAGAAACTCCCGATATGCAACAGTAACAGTGAAACCACCAAGTATGTAGAACCAGAGACTCACAGTTCTGCCAGCCCTGCACTTGGCCTTAGCTAGACAGAGCCGTGCAGCCGCTACCATCACTGTTCCTAATGGGGACTCAGAAAGTGGTGGCTCAGAAAGGCAGATGGCCCTTACTTAAGCTGTGCAGCAAGCCAGGGCAAGAGCCCACATTTTCTGCTCTCCTGTACTCTCTTCACTAACTTGCACTCTTGCACGAAGGGAACACGTAGCTCAGATCATATTATTACCTCAATAGGCAAAGTGCTCCTCACAGTAGGTAGCTTGGAAGGTTTTTATAAGAGTGCTCCTCTTGGATCAAAATCACTGTGTTATATTTTAGAAACGGTATTTCTTTCATTCATTCATTCATTCATTCATTCATTCATTAAAACAAGACCCTAATATGATATCCCCTGTAAATTCCTCATTTTGTGAAGTCTTTTTACATAGCTGATTCATAGTTCATTTTAATTTATAACCCTGTTTGTGCTCATTGGAACAAGTGGCAAATGGAATTAATATTAAAATCAGTGTCTTAAAATGAAGTACCCTTGCTTCACAGGAAAACAAGAGTCTTTGAAATGGAGATGACAAATGCATCTTTTCCCAAAGTACCTGGCTGCCATTTCTAGTCCAGCTTTTGAGACCAAGGTGCGAATTCAATGGCCCTGGCTGGGGGCTACTGGCCTTTAGYGGGAGGGTCGACAACGACAAATTCACTTTAAACACAAGGTAAAGCACAGCTCTTTTCAGAGTCTCCTCACCAACAAAAAAAAAAAGGCCTTAAAATGCTGTGAACCTTGTAGAAGATTGTTAGGAGAGAAGAGCGATTTTAATGAGATYCTGCTTTCCTCAGTGCTGCTACAGGACAGGGAAAGACGATCCATCCAGGGCCAGTCCAGTTCCTGATACACTTGTCTCATTTGCTAATACGCTTGGCCCATTTCTCTCTTTCCCCCTAGTTCTGCTTAGCCTCAGCACTTCTCCAAATCCTGCATACCTGTGGGAGTGTTACATAGCCATCCTTAACATGGAAGTGGAAAACACTTCCCCACCTGCTGAGTGCTTAACGTCCACCTCACACTTCTTCCCAACCATCCACTTCTTGCTCTAGCTTCCTGCCCATGCCCAAGAGCCTCCCTGCTCCACCATACGGCTCCTMACACTCCTACCCAAACGGCTGCCCACCCTGGATCCCACCACCCATCTCCCTGCCAAGCCAGCCTTCCTCTACCTTTCATCTTCACGCTCCCAAATTTTCTTTCCATATCCTCCCACTCTTCACCCATCGTGATGTATGGCATTTATTACCAGAACTCCCCAAACATCTGTTCTCTGAGTTACTGCCATTTTAGTACAGGCTGCTTAAAACAGGGCCTGATTGCCCGGAGTGATGCCCATTCTGCATCGCTGGGTCGTGCTCTTCAGTAGGACTGCAATAACTGCAGCCCACAGCAGTTCTGCTTCTGCACTTGGTGGAAATCTGCTGTCTCTTCCCAAGGAAAGTCCACTTTCCTAATGAAGAAATCCCCAAACTTGTCGGGGATATCAGTATTTAAAATTAATCTGCAGATAGGATAAGCTCGTGACAAGTCATTTATAAACCTAGCTGAGCATCAGAATATGCAAAAGCTCAACTTTGCCCACACTGCAGACTATGACTGTAGCCACATGCTTGGCTTTGCACAGGCACTGGTGCATAAGTAATTTAGGAGGGAATAAGTAACTATTTAAGTTTATCTTTGGGGTTAGGCTGCTAAAAAGAGATCCATTCTGTGAACCGTTTGGAAGAACCCAGATTACATCTAAAAAAATTACCTGAGAAAAGGGAAAGGGATTTCCAAAACTATCATCACGGACAGAATTGTATGTCTTTAAATTAGCATATGATTGAAGCTTAACCCAATACCTTGACCTCAAATTCCCCTTTTTAACTGTCAATTCTCATATCCATAGGAGATTTTTCTTTAAATGCCTTTCTTGCTTGATCATTTTGCTAGGATGACACATCAGCCCTGGAATAAAAGAGTATGCTAAAGCTGTTGGTTTGAGTTTGACTTCTTATTTTGCATGGTATTATTTTCCTGAGAGACTCATGCCAGTGCAAAAAGGAACAAAGTGCATTTGCACTGCCCAGTCTTCCTCTGATTTCACCTGTTCCCACTAGCTTATCTGAGCKGACAGCTCATTGCTTCAAAGTGCTAGAAAGTGAGGTTGAGGTTTTACCCTCACAGGCTGAAAGGAAAAGACACAGTCTTGAAGCATGTRCCATTTCCCCGCTCTGTATCAGTGCTCAAAATTGTCCTATGGGTTTTTGGGGTCCCCAGGGGCATATCAGTTCCCTCCTGTCGGTTTTTGCAAGAGCACTGAGGATTATGTACAGAGAGCAGAGTTTGATGGAGCTATTAAAAAGTCAACTGCTTCCTTGCTTAGAAGTAGTAGTTTGGGGCAAAACACTGGCTTCTGCCAGTGGCTATGAAAAGAACACTCACATAAGCCAATATGGGGAGCGACTGTGTGTCATCTGCAAAAACGATACTGAAGCCACAGTCAGAATTACCTGCTAAAAACTGCTGGGTGTCGAAGAGCTTGCACGTTTGATCCCGCTCTAGCTTGTTGGGTCTGTCGCTGCAGAGCGCCAGGGGCCCRTCCCAGTAGATCCTGCTCTGACAGAGTCTCTTGGCGTACAGGCCGTCCGGAGCCATCCACAGAATTACTCCTCGCTCCAAGTGGTTCAGTAGCTTTTCTATGTTCTTCCTCTGGCCGTTATCCTCAGGGTAAGGGAAGATGACTTGCTCCAGGCTGCTGACCTCATAACTTTGGCCATGGGATATCCTACAGCCTTCGGGACTAGTTGTTGTTACTTCCTTTACCAGTATTTCACGGTAATACAAGCAGATGTGGAGCCGACAATCTGCAAGGAGGAAAAAAAAGAAATATTGACATACGTTAGTACAAATGTTTTACAGTATGAATATGTATTAAGGCCAAGAGACAAATTTGTGTGAGATTTCTGAGTCTCTGTAACTATTAGCAGCTATCACTGCTCAAGAGATACTCACGTTAGTAAAAATCATAACTAATCTAAATATTAAAATATTTGGGGCACAGTAACCTGAACATCCACTCACCTTTTTTTATGAAGGACTTTTTTATGAAGGACTACTGATATGGAAAGTCAGTAGTCCAACAAACTTCACATTTCCATTTAATAGAAAAAACACACATGAGAAAGAAGTCATTTGTCACATTTTCCAAGCTTACATCACAGCTAAACCCACCGCTTCACTGCACTTCCTCAGATTTAATCAGGAAGTAGCTGTGTCTCTCCCCAGATTTTTGCATAAAAGAGGCTTCTGCACAGGGGATTTGCAAACTTGCACTTGGCTGCCATGAAGGGAGCTACTGCTGGTTCCTGCTCAAGCATTGCCGTACCTGAAATCCCAAGGCTTGCTTTCAAACAGCCAAGCAGCCAACCCAATTAAGAGCTCACACCGCTACATGTAGAGACCCTGATTCAGGTTCTCCGGAACCCTGTTCAAGAATGTCTTGCTCCATGTTGCAGGCTTATCCATTACTAAATCAAAGGACATGCTCACGCACCTTTTTTTGGAGTTATTCAGAAAGTCACCTGCAAACCTGCCTGAGATTATTTCTTTTTTATTTTTTTCCTTTTTTATTTCTTTTTTATTTTTTTATTTTTATTTCTTTCATAAATAAATAAATAAAGCTGAGGAAAGCCACATGGTTTCAGCAGAAGCAGAGTCAGGTGCCTAGATAAGACCAGTCTTTTGGCGGCTTCTCCAAAATTTGCGCTAATATTTTCTGACTCCCCACAAAACTTCCAAACTCTTCCAAACTCTTTGATGATGGCTCATCAAAGCAACTTTGCATTAACRCCTTGATCCAGCAAAGCACTTGCATTAACAATAAGCACAGACCAAGTCCATATAAATGCTTGAATATCCTGAAGAACAGAAGATCAAAGTCCTGCATAAAACTGAATCATTAGAGAACTTTCTTTTTTTCTCTCTCTCTTTTTTTCTTTTTTTCTTCCTTTATAATGAAGGAGGAATGGTGCCAGGGCAAGTCGGAATTGGGAGAGTTTCACATAAAGCTCCCCAGGAATCCTGGGGAGTTGCACACCTTACCTGACAGTGCGAGGGCTTCACCAGACCTTATACTTGGCTCAATCGGGATGCCAGGAGTCTGGGACTCGGGAGGGGCACAAGCATAAAAGGTCCCTGTCACCTGACAACCTGTTTTCACAAACAAAAGTCAGTGACAAATTGCCTGCATTGTAAGAGAAAAGTATGGGCAAAGATCACAGCTATGCAAAAGCAAAGCTTTTTTTTAGTCTCACCAGAAACCCTCTTTCTTCCCCCTCTCCTTCCTAAAAAGGTCCTACTTCCCATTTTTCTAAATGTGCCAACTCTACAAATCTCTCTAAACGTCATCTGAATTGTCTTTTTATTTGGGTTTGTGTGAAATGCTCCTTTGGCGTTTCAGCACTCCCTCCAATACTCTTTCCCTGGCGAACAGGAATGTGCTACTTTATTACAGAAATAACCTACATTTTAACTAGACTGTAGTGCTCTTAAATTTGCTGGCATTAAATGAACCACTTAGTTTAAAGAATTTTATTAAAGACAGATAAAATAATAAAGCTGGAATTAATGCTGGTTAAAGATAGATAAAGAAATTGTCCAACAAGAGATTATTAGGGTTTTCTAACCAGGACTAGTATTAGATAGATGCCAGGGATGCCCACCAGCAAACAGATTATAACAGGGGCAATTGAAGTTTTTCTTTTTGTCAACACAAATTTCTGGAGGAAGATACCAGTGACCTGCAGACAAGCACACACAGCCTTTCCTGATGACAGATGCCAAGGGTTGGAGCTACATGGATCCAAAGTCTCAGCATCTCTTGACAATCCTGACAGCCCAGTGAGAAACCCGATACCAGCTACTAATAACAGCCTCCAAACTCAGCAGAGCACCCAAACTTGTGCTTATCTGCTGCAGAGGATGCTCCTCAGGGCAGAACGCATTCAGCTCAGGAGCTCAATGATCAGCAATGATTCAGCAACAGTCCCAATGGACTCCCAGCAAAAACTGCCAAGTATTTACTTTTTAGTAGATTTGCAGAAACAGAAGTTTATTTCTGTCCCCCAAACCACTAGAGAATTGTCTTCTGAAGACTTAATGTGAGTCTCTCCTCATTTCACACCCTCTTCTGACCTCCTGAACTAGCTTCTTCTGCTCCTCCCAAAGCAAAGATCTGCCTACTGAGGTGAGTTATTCTGCAAGTGTCTATGACACACGGGAGTTATTTGACTATGATACTCGGCCTCAGCAAAGAAGATYTGGGTTCATCTTCCAGTCTTTCTACAGACTTGCCCTATGTGAGACCTTTGTGGTTGTATTTCCCATAAAGTTACTGATTGTGCTTCTTTTTCTTTCACATTTACCCCTTGCAGATTTTARCACTGCCAATTTTCACATGATTCAGGATGTTTCCTAAGGATACGGAACTTGTAGAGTTTTGATTACTTAGACTTTACAGTGCAAGATCGGTGGGTAAGGGAACATCCTTTTATTCTGGTTGTCCTGCACCAGCACCGAGAGAAACTCAATCCATGACAAGTTATTCTATCACCACAGTACTAGAATAAAAGCAATAATTGCTGCTTTCCTATTAGGAGAAGGACATCATTTTAACCCACAAAGTTGGAGGAAAAACCTTCATAARCATGCACCTCATAGGATCTTCAGTTGGAAAGCCAAGCTAAAGACCACATATTCCCATGCTATTTTTTGTGGTGGTGGGTTCTTTCTTATTGCTCCAGGCTTTTAAGATAGCTGAKCTTCTCTGTGAGCTGACTAGATAGGTACTTGATAGGTATCTTGATACCTTGACACCTAGGTATCAAGGTGTATACCTCGATAATAAAACAGAGCCATATCTGTTAATCCCAATCAAAGCTACGCAAAAGAAACATGCAATCAACCTGTGTTCTTCCAGGGTGACCAAATCACTGTCTCCTTGAGCCAAGATGAGCTACTGACCCTAAACAGGATTGTCTTACCATTTTCACAACCAGGCCCTTGCCAGTGATGGCTGCGAGCTGCGAAAGGTATGCTGGCACACTGGTAGGGAATGTCGGGATGCGGCTGCTCCGGGGCAAAGTCTCTCCAGTTCCGCTCATGGGGCCCCATGTAGTTTTGTACCTATTCAATTTAACAAGATATTCTTTTATTTGGCAGTCGTCGAAACTGATGCCATGGGTTGCATCAGCTTTCACATTTCTGCTCTTTGGTGTCATTCGCGCTGCCAAAGCTCRCGGAGCAGCAGCATTGCACAGGCCACATGGATGGCACTTTGCCACCACCACCAGTGAGGCTTTCAAGTGAACTTCTCCCCGCTAGTGTAAATAATAAGCAGGRTAGAATAACAAAAGGCAGTCAAAGCACTGCTGGGAAATGTCTGCTCGGAAGAGCAGTGCTTCGCTGGGTGCTTGCATTGTGGTGTCAACAGGGTGGCAGGGCACTAATTTCTACCACTGAGCAGAAAAGAGCTGTTGCTCTGGATTAAACAAAACCAAGGGAAATCAGCTGCCCCGTGGCCTCAGATGGCATTAGAAAAATTGCTTCCCAATTTCTCAGTCTTTATAATAAAGTGCCTTCCCAGACAGAACTAAAGAGAGCCATCCAAGCAAAGCAACACATACCACACAGTACAAAAATGCAGCTGCTCAATGCGCAAGCACAATGTAAAATACATAATTAATGCCATACCTGAGATGRTAGTGAAGTGTAAGGAGAAGGTATTGGGAAGGGGTGATTCATCATTAATGGCTGTTCCTCCATGCTCATTTGTTTTGCACCTATAGACACCACACAGAGGAAAATCAATGATGTCAACTACATCTTTAGGTACCCTGAGCCCATCCTCTAACAAACACAGGACTCAAACACCTTCCAGCAGCCCAAGCGAGGCAGCCCTCCTGTCCCAGGCAGCTCAGGGAAGCTGCCTGTCCCCCCAAGCCTCCTCGTGTGGGAAATGCCCCTCAGTTGCACCCCAGAGTGCTCTGATGCCCTCCCCAGACCCTGCCGAGCCTTTGCCTCCCGCAAGCCCCTGTAGCAACACTGCATTACCACCATCCTCAGCCTTTGTGCTGGAGACCTGGCCCCGGCTCTTCCCACAGCAGCACTGTGCTGCCTGGCTCAGAACACCTCTGCTCTTCCCCTTAATCCAGCTCCAGATCCATTTTTATTTTTCTCCCTCTCCCTTGAGCCATTTTCTTAGCCTGGGCCTCTGTCTACAGACCGTTGGAAGGAAGGCGCCAGGTAAGAGAGCAATTCTTGCGGTGACTTTCACAAAGAGCCTTTTACAAAGGGCTCCCTTGCAGCACCCTGACTCAAACACTGACTGTCCTCCCACGGATGGAGCCTCTTATTTTAGTCATCAGAATAAGATGTACTTGAGCCCTGCACTTGGGCTCCTTGTATTCACCACAGCACGCACTTAGCACACATAAAAAGGCTGCATGGCCATTCCAGAAAAGCACGCTTCAGTCCTCACGTGCTTACAGCGAGCCAAATATTCACACTCTGTTACACRGGGAATTTGAGTCATTTTACCTTTTTTAGCTCCTTCTGGCACTATTCTGTATACTTTATAGGGATCTGAGATGTCCAGCTGGCTTCTCTCCACTAGTTCTTCAAAGTCATTGCTCTTGTTCAAAGCACACCTTAATCTTGTCTTCCAGGTAGGGGGATCTGGTTTATCAATGCCCTCTCTGAACTTCCCCTTAAAAAGAGCCCAAGCCTGGAAACATTTCAGATAATCAAAAGAGAAAGGGGGAAAAAAAAGAAGAAATCAAACTACAAGGTACAAGATCACATTGCTTTTAACAATGCATAACAAAGCATATATAGATATATATGTGTGTGTGTGTGTGTGTGTGTGTGTGTGTGTGTGTGTGTGTGTTTATATATATGCATGAATTTACTCCCTACAGACTTAGACTAAGGAAAAAGCAACATTAGGAATGTGTTAAGGAACACAGTGAGGAAAAATAGCTTTGCAGGCTCAAGAAAAGGGAGAAAATGATATAAAGTTGATTCGGAAATAGACGCGCTGCAGCCCCATGAGCATTTAGCTCCACACGAGGGAACAGGGAAGGGAAGCGCGGTCTCACCCAGCACACCYAGACCACAGAGGGGCACAGGGGCACAGACGGGGTTCGGGACAGGCAGCTGGGGGCAGTGGGGCAGCGAGCTTGCTGGCGTGGAGGGGATGGCGAGGAGCGAGCGCAGCGCGTGGCGGCTGAGCCCTACCTTGAAGAGAGCAGCATCCTCCTCGCGGTTGTAGTCCTGCTTGCCCGCGTGCTTCCAGGGGATGCGGAAGATGCTCTTCTCATCGTTTTCCCACACCAGCCCCGGGTACTTGCCGCTGTCGATCTGGTCGATCAGCCACTGGCGGAGCTTCCCGTTGCCGCAGCTCACCGAGTTCATCCCGCACTCGGCCGGCTCCAAGTTCATGCCACTCGCCTGGCGGGTCGGGACGGCGGGGGGATTCACAGCRCTTCCCTGCGTCCGCCTCTCTGCACACAGCCAAGCAGCAGCTCTCCAGRGACTGCAGGGACAGGGGTAGGACGAGGAGAGAGGAAAACCCACAGATCAGRCAGCCGCCGGAGCCCGCCCCGTGCAGAGCCCCATGGGCAGCGCAGTGCTCGGCGCTGCACACACGGCCCCAGGCAGGGCTGCAGGGGCCTGTGGAGCACAACGTGGCCCCTCACACCCTGCCCGGGCACCACGCAGGCTTTTGTAGACTTTCCTCCCCATCCCGATACGATTTTGCACRAGTACACTGAGTACACACCAGTTCTCAGCACAGAGTGGCTTAAGACACAGCCCTCCTGACCTACTCTAAGTTCAGCTGAGATTATGCTCTTCTAACCAAAAACAAAAAAAAGCATAAAAATGAAGTTGCACATGACAATGCACATTATATACAGACRCATGCGTGCAGCTTGGAGAGCCTCACACACATTTACAATTTACATAGTATCTAACTGTAACTTTGAAACACCTTTTTTCAAGCTCATTTAAGAATGACACATTGGGACACATGATATCCTATACATATCTACTTCTCCAACTGCTCCCAACGTATAATAACATTCCAATCTATACATTGCAAGTATCTAAAAGTGGAAATACACCAACTTATGGAGTCTGGCATAAGAACACCGTCCCCAGAGACAGGCAAATTTGCACCTGGAGTCCTGGAGTTCTTGCTCCAGGAGAAGTGCACACGCTTGCCCCGAGCAGCGACGCTCCGCAAAGTGGTGGGCGCTCACTGGAAAGGTCCTAAGCGAGGAAACCATGATGGGGAGCTGGAGTAAAGCTTGCACTTGTACACCCAAAAGCCAGGGGTGGGGAGCACTCCAACTACATCTAGCAAAAAAAGTGAGTCCTCGTGCCCAGTCCTTAACTCTGTGCACAGGGAGACCTTCGGAGCCCCTGGTTAGACAGGAGCACTCGCGTGCTCCGCTCCCCTGGSTCCCCTCTCAGGGGACAGCTCCCAACACAGCCGCAAACCTGCTTCAGTGAGTCCCCACTGGGCAAGATGAGCCGGAGGGGCTGCCAAATCCTCAGCCCGGCAAGCACAGCCTGAAACAGCAGCCCACGGCGTCCTGACAAGCCCCCCATGAGCCTCGGAGAGCCGCAAGGGGCAAACGAGGTGGGGATTCAAAATATATATATAGAGAGAGAGAAATAGCAAGAATAAATGAATAAATAAAATCGATCACCAGCTCCAGGGAGACGCCAGCTGGAGGGGAAGCGAGGTGAGACCCCCACGCCCCCAATCCACCCGTTCCCCCCGGCCCGGCGGGTCCCACCGCGGCTGCCCTCGGGGGCGACCGGGCCCAGTGGATCCCGTTGGGTCCCGTTGGGTCCCGTTGGGTGCCGGTGCTGCGCTTACCTGTGCGCGGGCTCGGGCGGGCTGGGGCCGCCAGCTCCCGGGCGGGCGGCGGGCGGCGGGCAGCGGGCTCGGGCGCAGCGCGACTGGCGCCGTGGGGCGCGGGGAAGTTTCTTTATATGACGGAGGGTTGCGGGCCCGGGCGGGGGGGCGGCGGGGCGGGCCCGGCCCGGAGGTGGAGCCCGCGCAGGGGAGCGGGGACTTCGCGAGGTGGAAAACATCTGAGGCAGTGACACATGCCCATTACTGGTAAACACACGCCGCGGGGAGCGGGGGGGCGCGCAGACGGCGCCCTCCGCGCGCCCGCGATGCCGCCTTTTTAATTTTTTTTTTCTTTATACAGACACCAGTGTATATAAATAGCGCGGGGGAAACTCCTACCTATGGTAGCCAGGCGGCTTTTACTGTAAAAGACCCGGCTAGCTACACCCACCACAAACGCCCTAGACGGGCAGCATCCGCTCCGCATCCCAGGCCGGGCGGCGAGCGGGGCCGCGGCCGCCTCCGCCCGCGGGGCAGCCAGCCCCGACGGGGCCGAGCCCGAGCCCGAGCCCGAGCCCGAGCCGCAGCCTCCGCCGGCCGCGGGGCCCACAGGGTCCCAGCGGGGGTCGGGAACAGAGCCCCCGTCCTGGCCGCATCCGCACCCAGGGGCAGCGGTGACCCCCGTGCGCAGAGCAGAGGCGCCCGCGCCCTGGGTGCTCAATCCGGAGCAAGGTGCCGCCTGGCACGGAAAGCTCCTTCGGTGCCTTGCAGGGCTCCGGCGCTTGTTTYACGCTCCCGTTGTCCTGCCTTAGCSTTTCCACGGCTCATCGGCACCCTTTCTGCTGCCGTGTGGCATGGGACCCAACGCAGTCCCCGCGCACCRTGCGGGGCACCCGCGCGCGGCTTCTTAGGGTGTTAATTGCAAATCTTCAACGCCATCTTCTGAAATTAAAATGCAATTATCCCCACGTTTTGAGGGGGAAGTGAGAGGTACAGGCGTTTTTCGATATTCGGTTTATAACATACTCTATCCTCTAGAAAAAAAAGAATTGGTGGTGCCTGTCAGAATTTTTTTTTCAGTCACAAGTTAAGGCGCCTTTACCACTAAAACACGTCATGGAGATTGGAGGTGACCGCCATCGTAAAACAAGAGCAACCACAGCTTTAGCCATAGGCATCTGAATCTTTTTTCCAAAATTCAAGGTAGGGCTCCAAAAAGCAAGACTGGGCGCTGCTCAGGGCTCCAGCTGCAATTTCTTCAAATATGAAAATGCACCAGTATGTCCATTACTGAAAAACAAATGCTTCTAATGCAAATTTTGCAAATTTTCAGACAGGGAATTCTGCACCAGCGTGRAACATGCAGATTTGATCTGTGTTAGATCAAATTCAGGATAAAATTAACAGCTTTCTCAAATTCTGGAAGCTATTTTGGAAAAAAAAATCTGCTTGCCCAATGAATTCCATGTATAACTAGAGAGGTAAGTGAGTTATAAATTCAGAAATCTTTAAGGGAAGAAGAAAACAGAACAGTTAAAAAAAGACAGCACATGTATGGGAAATTATCTGGTTGAGTGGTTTGTACCGTCTCAGTGCAAAAAGAACCCGATAGAGAACTCTCCTCACTCGCCTAAATTCTTAGAGTGGGTGCTTGGAGCTAGACTCCTGTGCGCATAACTAGCTTTTACAAATAAGATTATTTTATGAGAAAAAATGGGCTAAATCTCATTAGCTCTTCCAGCTTCGTTACTCAGGATTTCTGTCACCAGCCACTTCCACGGAGATAGCCAAAAAAATCTAGTCTTCCCCCCCCCATTTTCAGCGTGCAAAGCAGAGCACTCTGGCACTCTGATCCAGAACACAACTGCGCTATCTGCATTTAATGTGGCAGTGGTGCACGGGTAGACGTTCATGGTGAACTTGTTACATATGGCAAGAAACCTATTCCTCCCTAGATGGTCCGGCTCATGGTCTGAGCATGTTACAGCACCTCACAATGTGTTCTTCTTTCCTAGTGATTTTCACACCCTACTAAGTGCCTAACTCAACCTGTCAAACCCTACCCAAAAGCCCCATTTGTCTTCATGGAAGTTTTCTGTGTCAATACCTGAATTTAAGCCCCCCTTTTTTCTTTCTTTTTTTTTTTTTTTTTTTTTTTTTTTTTTCTGAAAAYGCTGCTGCTTAACCACTAGGCCCCTTGTTTTTCACGCTCTTAAGGTCACACTGACTAAAGACATACCAGGAAAAATGACTGTTTCTTCTCAAAAATTGCTCTCAAATGTTTAAGAGATAGAAAGCTGAGTTCTGCTTTCACCAAAAACCTCTGAAGTTCCATCTGACTCGCGTGGCAATTGCACCCAAGGCCAAAAAAATAACAAAGACCAAAGCTCAGACTTTCCCTTTGCCCCTGGAAGGGAGMAAAAATCTCTCCTCTGCCTTTTTGCCCAGCAGCCAGTTCATCCAAGTGGGAACACAATGTGGTTGCACAGAGACAGGGCTTCAGGGCCCGGGATCCAGTGAAGGTCCTATTGAAGCCCTTGATAAATGGCTTGGGCAGATGCATTTTCAGGAGTGAATTAAGCTCCTCTCCATGGTGGTGAGAAGCCCACAGCTGCCTGTCTGCATCTTCAGGTGCCCCCAAACTTCCTTCCTGAGATGGAGATTTTTGAAAGGCTTAGTAACTTTTATTGGCGTCAGTTTCCATAAGGTACTTTCTTCCCTTAGAAATCCTCAAAAATCCCTTTCTGTGCAYCTGTGAGATGATGCCTTCAACTACCCAAAGCAGCTGCAAACTTCAGACCAAAAGCACCAGCGCTATTGATCTTTCAAAGGCCACATTTGAAGAAACAAAGTTGGGACACATTGCTGAAGAAGCAAATCACCAGGCAGCCATTCTTACAATGCAGAGAGACCTCCAGGATAGGTATCAACAGAGTTCAAAGACACACTGGAAATCTGGGGACAGATTACTGATTACTCAGGTTTACACCAGAAATGCACTTGCTCTTTAACGTAGGGTTTAACACTAGTCTTAACAACCCAATTTTAACCACCCCTTGTTGTGGTGGCTTCTTGTGTCATAGGCATTCTCCTCTCATTTTTGGAAGGATACATGCAGTTTCTCCCTCTAAAATCATGAAATAGTCTTATTTTAAGATAGATCTTCCATAATTACATGGTCATTTTAGGCCACTAAGTAAATCATTGAAAAGTCTCACAGTCCATTTGTAATTATTTCTGGTGGATTTAGTGCATGTTTTCTTTCCTTTTCACATACCTTTCCTCCTCCTCATAACCAAAAATATTTCAAATCACCTTTCATAAGAACATCTTTGTATCTCCATATATCAGTTCATATCTAATACTAAAACAGCCTTTCTCTGTACATAGTAGCACCTGAGACATTCTGCATTTTTCCCCTGAAGAGAACAGTGGACTTCCCCCAATACCTGCACACCTGATATCCGGACTTCCTCCTTCACTACAGATTGATGTGCTCATCTATTGACATGGGATTGAAGGTGCAAAGTAAATTTCCCTGCTCTGTGCTTCTTTCTAGTGCTTGGTCACCAGGCCAAGAGCACACCTCCTTGTTGAAACCTTCCCTTGAAAAGCCAACAACAAAATTCACGTGGATTTTCCACTCTTTGGGGCATCCAGTTTGAACCTCAGGCTGCTTGGGTTATTGGCTTTGTTATGATAATGTGTTCTTTATAAAATGGACACTCATGCACTAGTCTTCTTCTTGACACTAGGAAATGAAAAGCTTCATCTCCATAAACTATCACTGTYCCTTCAACCTCTGCCAGCTAAGACCAGATTGCTCAGATCCTATTTATGATCCTATATGCTCAGATCAGATTGCTGATCAGATGATGATCAGATCAGATTGCTCAGACTGCTCAGATCCTATATGCTGAAGATTGTTTTGATAATAATAAAATCACTACAATCATGTCTAATGACACCTCTTCATTATTATTTTACATTTTTTTCTGAAAATCAATACTATTTCCATATTCTCTTTGTATTGCTTTTTTTTTCTGCTTGCTTTTCTTATTCTTTTCTATATTTTCAAAAACCCTTTGTTATTATCAGACCATTATTTGACCTCTTCCCACCAGTACCACAATAACATTCACATTTTTTTCAAGTGCTACATTGAATTTCTGATTTAGGATCCGAGAGGTTACAACTAAGCTTTTGGCTGACTTAACAGCTCATTGGTGAACCAGTTCTGATGCTTTCTGATGCTTTCTGACATTTTCCACTCTATCTGAGAAAGAAGATCAAGTACCATTTTGCAGAATATATCTACAATAAATTTTTGAAATGTGCAATTTGTGAGATATTGGTTAAAATGCCATAATATATGCCAAATTGACTTTTTAGGGCTCAGCCTGCACTTCTTGAGAAGTMACATAGCATCTCTATATCACTACCTGTAAGTCAACAATATGAACAAGACATGGTGAAGCTTTCTGAAAAAAATGTAGTTGCATTTGCACTGAATACTTGAACCTAGCGATTTCACCAAGGTAAGGAAATGAAAATATATGAATGAGTGCTGCAGCTAATCAAATCATCCAACATTGCAACTTAAGAAAGTATTGTAGGAAATGCTTGGTGAACAAGCAAGGAATGGAACTTACTGTAGGTCAAAGTAGAATTTAAAGTGCTATTGTTTACTCTAGGATGTTTTRCTCTAGAATGGCATCATTTTCCCACACTTTTTTCTTCTTTAACTTTATTTCCAAATAAAATGTTGTACTCCCTCCTCATGTCTGCAGAGCAGTTCAAAATATGATAGTCCAGTCAGCAAACAGGATTTATTCATCCAATTGTTTAGCTGCAGAAAAAAATATGCAAGTAGGCTCTAGGAGGCACTTGAGCAAATACAAGTGAGGAAAGTGTTGTTGTGTTCACTTAATGAAGTGTTTATCTAGCTTTGTAAAACACTTACTAAGATAATTGCAGAGGTCTTTTATGCTTCTCACTGTAGCAAATTTTAAGAGCATCAGACCTGCTGGAAATGAAGCAATCTGAACAGTAAAACCTTGACTTTGATTATCCACATTTTTATTAGTAATATTAATATTATTATTTCATCTGATAATAATGTAGTCGTCTGGTGGCTGAGACAGCCAATTTGACACTTGCTGTTACTCTCCCAGCCATCAGAAACCAGTAATATATTTGTGTGTGACAATACCCCTGTGATCCCAGGCTGGAAGTTTCAAGCCACTTGCAAGGCACAGCATGATGGCCACAAGGAGACATTTCTGTAGTATGACAGTGCCTTTTTTGAGGAGATTCAGGAGATGAGGCAAGAAAAGAACAGCCTCTTCTAGCTGCACTCAGTAGTCTATGTATCACACCGGTGATTCCTGTGTCTCTAAACTCATACCATAATCCGTCAAAATTATGTTTAAGTCAATGATCCCTGAAAATTTCTAAGAAAATTATGCATCACTGAAACTCCCAAATAGCTAGAGCTTGGTGGAGATGGTTTCTCAGATACTTCCTCATAAGCAATACCATCTGCAGCTTTGATTTTACCAGGAGATATTCCGGGGTTGGCTTTTTCACTTGGTTTTGCTTTTTGAAGAATACCCACATTTTGTCTAGAAAGACGCTTTCAGTTCACAGATAGTCATTGCATATGTGATGATATTTAGTATCAGTGCCCAAGCAGCTGATGTGCCAATGGCCTTCACCTCTCCCCCTCCTCCCATGCTCAGTTCTGCAGGGATCTCTTCAAGTTGAGCATCGTGCCACCTATTCAACGAACACGGCCACTCACCCACTACTGAAAGGAAATCTCTGTTCCTGTCTACTTTCTCTCTTCTTCTGGTCTTGCTTGCTGGTATTATGTTGAAGAAACCAAAAACTTCCAGTTCTGTGTAAAGTGGAAATGCTCAACTTTCTGAAACCTTCAAATTGCTACCAGTCACCGTTTCCATTCTATAAACTGTTTTCTATTAAATGATAGTATGTACCCATATCAATCCCTTGTTTTTAAAAGTTCGCTCCCAAAACAAAGGCTTTGGAGGGGTATGTTCTCCTGATGAAGTCTGGGGAGGTCTTGTGGCCCTTATATAAAATCAGAAGGATGAACATAATGGATTTCTGCAAGAATTTGAATTAAACCATAAATTAAAAATCATAACAAGGAAAGTAGGGGTAGAAATAAGCCAAAACATTTTCCTGTCTAGTTTAAAAGAAATAAACGTCAATTTTTTTTTTTTTTTTTAGAAAAAGGAATATTTTCTCCAGAGCCAGCATCTGTTGTTTGGAGGTAGACGGCAGTGTGGAAACAGTCCTGCTGTCCCCAACGGATGGTCAATTTGCCACTGCTGCCCGCAAAAGGTTCCTCCACACAAGTGCAACCCCACGACAGCCAGTGCCAAAACCGCTGCGTGTGGGGCACCAGCCCCAGCTGCTGGGGAGCCCCAAAGGCTCAGCCAGTGGCTCTGGAGACAGAACCAAGAGCAGAATTGGCTCCCACAYCCGGCTAGAGATCGCTGTCTCCAGCCTCTTCCTCCAGTAGGGAGCAAGCAAGGAGATGGGAGCAAATGGCCAGGGGCTTGTGGAGCACACGTCCAGCTGGTCAAGAGTCCAGGATTGAATAGCACCCCATCTAGGAGGCTTTGGGGCACATCATCATCACTCAGTGCCCTGGAAAAACAAGGATAAACACTAAGCATTCTTGCTTCGACCAATCTTTGCCTGCTTTCATGACCGCATCTGGTAAGAATTGTTTCTCTGTTCATCTGTATCTAACTTCAAACCCACATCATTTCCTGGGTTGGTTCAAAAGATCAGCTTGGTTTTGTGCGTTTCTGCATTGAGGTTCCACCTCAAAGAGCCTGAGCTGAAAGACATTAAATTAAATCAGAAAATGACTTGGAGAGGGAAAGGACCAGSGTGGTGCAATAAGATAAGAAAATATGGGGAGAAAGACAAACACTGAACATTAAAAACAATCCACAAGGCTTGTATACTACGTGTACAATGTAGTCCACTCTGCTCCCACTACCTATTGCATTTTCCTATTTGGTAGAAAAATGACTGTCATGAGTTTTCTGTTCTTTTGAATTGAACCACCTTTGCAAAAGAAGAATTCATATGATAGGAAAAGGCTGGAAAAAATGAGGAGGGAAGTTTCACAAAAACATAGTTCCTGCTGCTACTGAGGTTTCCTGCTTTAAAGAAACTGGGAGGTTTCCCTCTTGTCTGCAGCCTTTCTGTGGTGGAAATCACAGAGCAGCACGCTCTTCCCTTTGGAAGGAAATGCTTCAGAGATGATAGGGATAGTATGCCCTGTGCATTTAAAACTTGACTTTGTTTCATCCTGTCATGATTAATGAGGGGTAAATCCTCAACCCTGACTTGCTGAGCAGATGCTGATGAGGTGCAGATGTCTATGAGAAGGTGATGGTGCTAGTAGTCTAGTAGCTTGTATTACCTTCTTCTTTTTGATAGGCAAAAGAGGAACTTGCAGTCTCAAAGAAAGAATATTCATGCAAGGAGAGGTATAAGTTAACTTATTTAGAGAAAAAAAAATCCAGTTATCCACTCCATTTCCTTGGGCATCAGAATAAACATGTTGCTTGTGTTTTTCTGTTGACTCTGTTCATTTCCATCAGCACAATGCAAGAGTCTGGCTATGTTCTTTAGGGAGATATGCAAGACCAAAATGAATGTAAAGTGATATTACGCTTCGAAAAGAAGCGATGGAACTATATTACATGTACAGAAGATTGTTTTAAAAAGGAAACAAGTCTTTGTAAATGAAGATTTATGTGTAGAGCAGAATGTGAGGTGGTAGGCACTTCCAGTCAGAATTTCCTCTACTGTCAGTGCTCAGTCTGGCAAACACACAAATCAGCAAGTGCCTTCTGAATGCTCTCAGTAGCACATAACACCTACACTGGTGGCAACACGTGACACAATCAAGCTTCAGGTTACAGCCGGGTGAACCACCAAGATCCTCAGTGGTTTCACCTCTAGCGATGAGATGCCAGGGCAGCCCAGCCTGCTGTGGCAAGCCAGCCTGTGGCAGGAGCCCTGGCAGGAGAAGGGAAGTGTCCTCCCTGAGCCAATGGTGACTGTTGGGCTCGCAGTTCCCCTGGCCGGGTGCCTTTCTAAGTGACAGGGAGTAAAAGGATGGAGAGAGCCAAACTGCAAAGTTTTGCTCAATTGCTTGGAATCACCTTTCCTTTCAAGGATGTCACTAACTTTCTGTCTCATGTAGCTTTAGCATGGGTTTTCCCTACCACAGAACATGGTGGAAGAGGCGATGTAATCATCACTGCCCTTCAGGCATCGTCATCCTCAGCTCCCCCAAACGATATCCCAGGCTCTATCTCCCACCTGGGCACAGGGCTGAGTGGAGCAAGTAGGGCGCTCACCTTGCACCAACAAGGCAAAGGCGGGAGGCAGAAAGGCGCTCCAAAGRGCAGGCACCTGCGTGCAAGGAGCATTTCCCGCTCAAATACTGTGAAGGGGCATGGAGGGAGCTTGGCTGCGTCGCTGCCTTTGGCGAGTCTGGCCTGCCAGGTTCACAGCGCCATATTTCTGAAGGTCCTGAGAACCTCTGCAACGGGGTGAGTGCTTGGTCCCTTTGGGAAACAGGGAGAGATGTCATCAGAATTCAGCAGGAAATTTCACGATGCCGCGGCCACTTTGAAAAGTAGACTCCTGCTCTTGGAAAGGAATCTATGAACAGTAGATATGCTGAAGAGTAGTGACAATATGTTATTATTTCTCCTACCAATAAGTTATTAATTCTCCTCCCAACTTTCTTCACTCCAGATCACAGCTGCTCCCGTGTCTGCCCACAAGGCTGGGCCAAGGCAATGCTGCAGCTGCGAGTCATGGCAGCCTTTCCACTAGACCAGCGCTCYGCACTTGGGGAAGACACTAGACCAGAACCAGAAGAAAATCTTACATTAGACAGCAGGTGTTAGTCTGTGTAACTGCTGCCGAGGAGGATTGGAAAAGACTGTACGAGTGCAAGTGTGCAGGCCTGTCTGCGTACGGAAGATTTCTAGTATTTGTTTTTGAACAGGTTTTAAATGCCAAGGGGGGATTTGCAAAGGTAGGAAGGGAAATTTGCAGTGGAGTGTTTCATTCCTTCTAGTGACAAAGAAAAACTCCCCTCTTGAAATACGTTGTCCACCTCATTTTGTTTCGCTTTACCTCAGGAAAATTCTGAATATTCTCTAAATTTTGTCTGACAGTTGATGCTGGCCCACGATGTTTTTTGATGAGCTAACAGCTGCAACGGCTGTTGACAGCTGATAGTCTGGGTGGTCTAATTCATTAACTTTAGTACCAAGTTGCTCTTTTCTAATGGTGAAAAAAAAAGAGATCTCTGCATGCATGGCTACTCTTGGTTAACATTAACAGGAAGGATACTCTGAAGGATGACTTACTAACATGGGCAAATGCTTCTCTTCTGAAGCAAAATAAAGTTTCTCACATTGTCAGTGATGCAAGATTAGCCCTGCACACATCTACTGAAAGCAATGCGTGCTAGAAAACACCAAGAATTTCCCTCGCCCACTTTACATTACTCATTTTGTTACGTAATTCTTTTTCTCCTTTTGCTCTGGATCAGGCCAAAAGATACAGTGCCTGGTAAAATAAAAATCCTGCCTGTTGTATTTTTCGTGGTAAGTGCAGTTCTGTCAGTRGGTGAAGGCTGGGCACAGGCAGCTTGGCAGCAGTATTCCTGCTCATCTCAGGACAGGGCAGCCCTCCTCTTCATTATCATCTCTGGATATTCAGACCTATCACATTTACTAAAGGCCTCCAAAGCCTCTTGTAGTGCTCCATCCTTAGTGCTTAGTCCTTGAGAAGCAAACATATAGCAGTCAGTGTTTGCTCTAAGAAGTAATACATAGTGTAATACTAAACATTTGCTTTCACAGACTTTTTTCCTTGAAGAGGGGAGAATTTCTTTGCAAYAGGACAGGACAATTAGAAAAAGAGAAGTGAGGTAATTTTATCTTATGTAAGGACAAATCATATTAGCTCTGTGTTTCTGACTGCTAGCCTTTCCCAACACGCAGTGCCGCTCTCTGCAGCACGGCTGTTGGGCTGCCTTGAGAAAAAAGAAAGAAATGGCCACTTGGTGGCCTTAACAAACTGCTGCTCAACAAGCTATGTACAGATCTTGCTCTCAGCGAAGGCAGGAGGAGCTTTCCCACTGACTTCACTAGGAGCAAGGTGCCTGGGCCTTGGGACTACGGGTCAAGGCAAACTAATGCACAGAAACAAGTGGTCCCAGTGCTGCCTATAACACACTTCTAGCATGCCTATAACATGCTGCTTGCAACATGCTGGCTCAGATGCTTTGCATAAGTGGRGCTTCCCTCCCAGATTGCATGGCAACATTTAAAAAAAAATCTTTTGAAAAGGATAAATATTAAATATTTAAAGRGGCATAGGACAATGTTCTTTACCTGTAGTGGTTCTTAATGCTAAATGCTCTACATAAAGTTGCATTTCCAAGGAATCTTTCAGGTAAGGACTTTTTTGTCATCATTACTTCCTCTATCTGAAAACACTATATTGCTGTATGTGCTATGTAGTAATGGCAGTCAGGGTATAGAGCCTCATGTTCTCTGTCTCCTAGACTTCAGCCTAAAGCCCAGTGTAGTACCTGTTTAACATGCAATATATCTGTTATCCTTAGCAGAGAGTTTGGAAACTGTAGAGATGTTATGCTTGGGATAGGATCAAAAAAGCCATAAAGCCCAAAAGTTACATTTGGGATCATTGTACACAGGAGAGTCAGACATAGTCATTGCTACTAAGGGCTGGGAGAGCTCCAGGAATAGGTGCTTTTCATAGCAGGAATGAGTCAGTTGTTGGAGAAGCAGCAGTGCTACCTGACTGCATTARGGGAAAAAAAAAGAAACCTCCAAAATGGACAAGGAATCAAACTAAGTGGTTTGGTTAGTTATTATATTTTCATCATCATCTTTCTTTGGCACATTAAGATACAATAGTCAATATMATTCTTGAAGAAGTGTCCTTTTCATTCCATCTTTCTGTTTACGTGCAATATTAGCCATCTTTTCAGCTCAGAAAACCCAGCCCAAAACCTGACTCCATTTAAGGGCATCCTTCACAAGAAATGCACATAGCTCCCTCAAGTTCCTCCAAATTTCTCCTTATGATTTCCACAGGTGAGGCTATTTGATTGCTGCTCTTTCCCCTAAAGACAAAGCATTGGGAAGCTAATAGACCCAGCCCKCTCCAAGACTCATTCTGATCTCACTCCCAAGCATGAGTGTTGACCTTCAGGATCCTGCAGTCCTGCCCAGAGACTGTCCAGCCCAGCAGCAATGACAGAAACAGAGAGTCATTTGTTTAGAGCTTCAGAACAGTGCAGGAAAAAGAGAAATTTAATGATGACCATACATCAGGCGATGACTAAGTGATCWYTTCATTTCCATTGCATTTTGTATGYGAGTKTCAAAGACAGCCACAGTGGGCAGCTGCTGAGCTCAAGCAGACAGTCTTGTTTACTGCCCGGACCTGTGACACCAGGAGGATTTTAAACACGCTGTCTTGTGGGAAACTCTTTGGAAAGCTTAGGATGAGTAGCCTTGTATAAATCACGCCTCTCTAGGATGCAGCCTTACAGAATCTTCTCACACCTAACTGCTGCTGCCATGTGGAAGGGAAGGCATACCGTAATAGAGGTCTTCCCTTTTTCTGATTGCTACATCCTTCCCTCCAGGCACAGCTTTCCATCTGCAGCAGCTGATAAAAATTGTCCTGAAAGATGAAGCTCCTGCTTCCTAAAGCTGGCCAACATGGGACAACACAAGAATATTKATCACCCTCCTCAGAAGCACAGCTAAAACCAAAACTGCCCAAAGCATTCAAGACTTCAGAAAACATGAGCTACAGGCTTATTTTAGGATTGCACCCAGTGCCCAAAGCTTCCCCCRAAGGTCTCCAAGCTCCCACACAGAACATGTTTAACATCACCCTCACAGAGCCAACTCCCACTTACCTGGGTATGGCTTATCCCGTCTGTCGGTGACCATGCCGTGGGACGGGGCTCAGGTCCCTTGGAGCTGGGAAGGTCACCAGCCTGGACCTGCCCTGGCTCTGCGCAGTTGTCCCTTGTAGCAGCCAAGCGAGTGAGCTCTCTGGGTAGCCAGAGTGCCACGTGCTGAAGTACAGGGCCAGCTGGACATACAGGCAAGCCGTGCTGCTTTTATCCTAGATACCTAGACAGAGGCACAACCATATTTATTATGGTTTTCTAGAAGACAATGGCTGTTACAGGCAATTTTATTGCCAAATATTTCCTTCAAGCACAATTTTGAGAGCTTGTATTGAAATGGCATTGACAGTGTGTCATCCCATCCCTTCTCTAACACATGTACTGCTTAACTGTGGTGTCTAGCACTCGTTACTGAAGCTCCTTCTTCTTTTAATTGCAACTTCTTGCTTAAAGTTTCAAATACCCATTGGTTCCCCTCTCCCTCCCTCCCCCTGCCCCAGCACACTGGTGGAAATTCTGTGGCTCAGAGGTTCACAGGACTTCATAAAATGTGAAATTAGAATATAGCTTGTTTAACCAAACAACTACTAATGCCTTTCTTCTTTTGCCCACAAAGTGTTCTTGTAACCGAAGCCACAAAGAGGAGGTATTTTTAAATGAGCTATGTGGATTGATTCACTGCTTACTATCTCTTCCTCCCCATTATAGTTTCCCATCAGAGCTAGCAAATTGCTATCAGAATTCTTGCCAGACCTTGCTCTCCCCATGTTTACCTTGACTATTTACAACCCAAATGGCACACGGGTTGCTTTTAGCTAGATAAATCATCACTTAGTTTCCAATCATACTTGTATATGCACCTCAAAAAATTTTAAAAATAAAAATAAAACATGTTTGACCCTATTGATTTAAGATCAGCACAGAGTTTGGCTGCCATCTTCATTCAGTCTTGAAGGAAAGGAAGTTTAGGGGACTTGGTCAGTTCTCATCATCTTGCTTAGCTCTGGAAGTAACCAGAAGGAGAATGAGGAGACCTTGGCCATCAGTAGAAAGAGATAGGCTTCTGGAGTGCAATGGGATCTGCTCTGGTTCAGAGTTAAATAGTTTTCCTTGTTAACTGAGGTGCCCACAGCAGGCACTGCAGGTATCTCAGCCCCTCTTGAAGCTCATGGTGCGTCCAGATCACTCGTAAGAAGAGAGGGTCAGTCCCTATGCAGTGACCTTCTCCCAGAGATGAACTGAGAAGTGGTGCTGACCACATATCATGCAAGTGCACTACATTCAGAGGAAAACAGTTAAGCCAAGGGGGAGTCCCTTTCTTTGCTGCTTGGAGTTTCCAAGTCGCTTTTGGAAATGAATCAAATTCATGTCTTCCATGAAACCATCCAAAAGCAGCAGCAGCGCCCCAGTAAAGGATGCACTGTTTTTGTTCGTCCCCCAGTTCTTATCCACCAGAGCAGCTTTTATTAGATACATTCCCCATATGTGCTTTCTTTCTGGAACAAGCTCTTAGGCTTGTTCCAGAAAAAGAAATGTTTCAGAAAATGAGATCTTTTTTTTTCTAGTGTTGTGGTTGTACAACCAAGGTATGGGAAATAGTGTAGATATATTTTCAATTTTCTTTGCTGATGTGTGTACTCTGAGGTGCTGAGAATTAGCAAGAAACCATCATAGCTCCATGTCCTGCTTCAGAATCTCTTCATTACCAAGATACTTGAGCAACCCTCAGATCTAAAGCAGAGATTAACAGTAAACAACCAGCTCCGTCGCAGTGCTTTTCTCCCGTGGCTTTCACAGAACCGTACTTCTTTCTTCCCCACTCCACTGGGGAAATGAAGCAAGAGAGAAATGAAGCAACTTGTCTACTTGCACAGCAGACCATGGGAGGTGCTGGAACAGAGTCCCAAATGCTCTTCAAATGCCCAGTATTTTACAGTCTKGGCAAAGGTGATGGCCTCTCAATATGGCTTCTTTATGAGGCAAAACCACCAGACTTTTGGGTCTAAGAGGACTATTGACCTTTTCAGTCTATCATAGTGCTTTGCAGCCACTTCTATCCTGCTTTGCCGCCTATTCATGTCAAAGTCCAGAGTATGCTTGCCGTGGATTAGTACATTATCACATTCTATCTTAATACGCTGTGTATTGTGACACACTTCCTACTGCTCTTTCTCCAAACTAATTACCAAGAGGAATGTTCACCTGAGAAAGGATTGAGAAATGCTTGTACAGCTCCCAAGATTTTCAGAAATCCAAAAGATTTTCGGTAGTCTGAAAGAGCCATTTTCTTTCCAGCCATTTTCCATTTAGRTAGCGCTGATCAGCAAAAGCCTAACTAGTTCTCCAGTGTGTAACAGAAGCACTTTTAGCATCTTGCCAAAAAATAAGAATTCTGCAGAAATGAGGCCTTACTCAGAGGACACAAGTTGCTGCATGACATACCACATCTTCCAGATGGAGATCTTTATCAACTTATTAATAAGAATCATACAACAAAACGGATATTGTCAAGCAAATGAGCTACCTAAGAACATACGAATCTCATCTTTAAAACCTGAGGATTTTGTCAAAGCTTGCACAGCAACCGGAGAATCCATCTTGATAGGGATATTCAGGAATTACATGAGCAGTTTTGTTGGTAAAGTGTCCTGCTGTAGGTTTCCTTGTGAAGATTTCCAACAGACAACCTCTTGTGAAAATACACAATGAGCACACATAAAAATAGCCGTGCTTGTGACATCTTCAACATACAGTCTTGCCAAATAAACAGTAGAGTTTTCTGTTACTCACAAGCTTTCAACAGTAATTGCCTCACCTAAAATGGAAACRAGCTGCAAGTATGCAAGTTTGGCCGAAAATCCCATCTTCTGAGACTTTGCAAATTAATTTTACCCTCAATTTATTGCAGATGTGTTTGGTTTGCACTTGAGTAGAATTTAGCCTCCCACAAATACTGAACTGTGCTGTATTTCAGAAGCAACCAGGCACCTGCTTACACTTTATTAGATGCCTCCTCCTAACTACACTAAAAACTACTTGGAAACTACAGGAGGTCATCTCGCTAATTACAAGCTACCCACTTTTGGTAAACTTCAGTTTGCATAATTCACTAGAACAAAAGCAAACCTAAGCTGGCATATGTTTTGACATATATGAACAAGAACTTGTCTCCTGGGGGAAGGCAGAGGAGAAATACTGGACAGCTACTAAATGGAGCAATCAAAGAGATGAATGGGGGAGACGGCTCACGTGGTAAACGAGAGCCACATTTAAAGTTGTGCTGAGAAAGGAGTGTGAAAATAGCTGGCTGCTTCTGCTGCTTGCTTTATGTCTCTGGGGGTTTCTACAGAAACAAATGCGAGACGCACGAACACCTTCCTCATGCTAATATTTTCTAGACCACATCATCGTCCAGCAGTAGTACAATCATCTCAAGGAAGCATAAGGACACTTCTGCATAATTTCCTGGCAAAGTCCAAACACTTGATCAGAATATGGGCACATTTCAGGACAATGGGTTTTACCCTTTTGTTCCCTTCTTTTTTTTTTTTTGCATGGTGGGACAGCATGACAAGAAGCAAGTCAGAACTGCCATATTCTGGAAGTCATGGTAACTACCCACAACACCGAATGAAACAAGGTAGTTGGGAGCAATAATAGAGCAACTAGGGGTGCGACACCTGTTTTTCACATCTGATTTAGATAAAAATTGCCCTTGAAATGCGTTATTTAATTGGAAAGATGACAAAACCAATGTATCATTCATTGGGAAGCTGCTGTTTTCCTTTGAGGGGAGGTAAGGGAGAAGGAAGCAGATCTAAAACTTAAAAAGCGTTTCATAATTCAAAAGAGAGTGACAATATTTTCACATGTTTTCTGTCTTGTCAGTGCTACGGAGTATGTATTTAAGATATTACTAGAGATAATGACAAAAGCTGGGCAATTATGTTACTAACTGAAGCCTCACATAGCAGGCTGTATTGCAAAACCTCTCTATAAGAAGGAACGCAGGGGACTGAAAAATACACTTTGATAAAAATCAGAACCACTTCAGTGGCATTGAAGGAGACGAATGCATGAACATAATACAGAGAGAGGTCTATCTTACTAGCCCCATGAAAGCTATTCACCGACCCATAACCTCTAATTCTAGTGGATTTTTCCTCACAGGTAATTCTCACATATTGCTTGGAAAGCATCCATGCATTTCCACATGTCTATGAACCAACCCGTAAGGGAGAGGAAGGAGGAAGACCCAGAAACCATYGTGCATTAATATATCCAACGTTGCCTTCATCATGAGCAGGTCCCACAGGAATAACATAGCACAGCCTTCAGCAATGACTGAAGTAGAAATTAGTTTTGGCTACTTTGGCATGACAGATCATATTTTCAGGTTTATTTATTGTTTGAAAGACACTACCTCTGTTAAAAGGGTAATTCTGGCAAACCAGAAATGGACTTTGCTCACCGTGGGAATTTAAAYGGGGCTTTTTCCTCTCCCTGACACTAAAAGTTTTTAAACTTTTTGCCCAGGAAGCGCGTTCTGCCACTTACATCAGCTTAGTGAGATGAGCCACTACTGTGAGCCTAGAGTCCTTGCAGCCTGCAACTCACTGTAAATTTCAGTTGGTTTAAGACCTGAAACAATGGTTTTCTATGGAAAATAAGGTATTTCGGAAGAAAAAGTTATCTGGGGGAACTACTTACCCTGTAACAATGGGCCAGGAACAACGAGAAAGGAAGACCAATAAGTAACAAGCTGTTCAGCAACTACCATCAGAAGATGCTTGCACTGGAGTCCTGAACTCACCTGGAAGAACCGGATGGAGAGGGCAAGTCTCAAGACATCTACGTATGGGATAAGAAAATGTCCAAGCATCAAAATGAGTTAGTGCTATATTCTTACTGTACCTGCTGGGTGCAGATAGTGGATACAGAAGCCTTTTAGACTTATTTATTTCAAGAAAACACACAAGCTAATCAGATGCTAACATTTATTTTTATTTATAAAAAAATTATAGAATGTATTAAATACAAACATTTGGAAAAAGCACTCAGGGCCTCATTAAGATGCCCAGAAAGAGGAAGACGGAGAATCAAGAAGCTGACCAGATTTAGTTTTGAACTAGCTGAAGTACTATAATTTTTCACTGACTTATTTATAGACAGTGACCGTTRTAGAAACCAATGTTATTACCCTTCTTTTTTTTTTWAAAAAAAAAAGATATGATTTGCCATATCTTCCCTATCAACCACAAAAAGTATGGAAGCAACTCTTTCCAGGTTAAAAACGAGGGTAATAAATACTAATGCATTTACCCATTACCTACATAGAATAACACTAAAGCATTTGCTTATAATCACACACGGATATCAAGTTTACAAAAAATCGATTATACATTTCAGAGCTGGATATCCAGTAAGGTATTATAAACTTTATACATTTTCCAGTGGACATCAAAATGAGGACAGTGTTTTGAAATACAGAAACACAAAGTAACTGAACACGTTGCCTACACTATATACGCCAACTACCAAAAYGTGGACTGGGGTCTAGTCATATTCCAGATATCTGCAAATGCCTACAAACTGCCACTGAAAGGCTGCTTGGAAGACAGATCATGTCTTGTTCTTGGGCAATGCTGGCTCCTCTCCTTTTCTAGGAAACCAAGGTGAGAACTGTAGATGCTGTTTCTTCTGCAGCTAGGAGTAGTGATGCTACTGATGCTRAAGGAGTAAACCCTGCTTTCCTGCTCCCTACATAGACAAGAACAAATGCAAGTTTCTTAGCATGCAGTTGCTCTTTTACCACTCAAATATATACAGCCAACTAAATGAGATCTAGGAGCAAGTAACTGCAGAAAATACTTATCTTTTAAAAGAGAGAAGTGCTCCTACTTGCTAACAATATGGCACCCCTCTGTCCTCCTGGCTTACCCTGTATCTGCTCTCCAGTAGCAGCATCATGTATGTTGTTGATGTGGCTGCATAGCCTTAAAGCCTGTTTCTGGGAATGACTCTTTGGGGGCTATCTAACTATTAAAAATAAAAATCCATCAGAGAATAATCCTAGACACATGAACATTAACAGATGTCTCCTGTTCTGTCCTGTACTTGTCAGAATGGGGAAAAAAAAAAGTCAGCTTATCAGCATTCACAATTTTACTACTGCAAGGACAGAAGAGGACTGACAAAATGTTACGGACTACCTACCACCATCGTCAGTCAGCGACAGCACAGCCTGACTGGACACCTACAAGCGCCTTGGCAGAATCCCTCGAGCAGCCGCCTGCAGCGCGGGGGCGGAAATTACACCACGGATCCCATTCCGAGGAGAGGGCTGAACGAAGAGACCACCATCCTGAACTCGAGGACACAGGACGCTGAATCCACGTGTCCGACCCTGTTACCGAGAAAAGTATTTTTTACTGCGTCCAAAAAAGCTTGTGACCTTGTCACAAAGCACAGAGGGCACTACCAGTTTGGGTACCACTGCGCTGAAACTCCTTAACAGCCAAGGATTTGCAGACCAGCATCTTTGAGAGAGGAAAAAGAGAAAAGGGGTGGGGGAAAAGCGGCCAAGAACTTCTCTCACTGAAGAGACACAGAGCATGTCTGCTGAACATCCCAAGCAGGCAGTGATTCATTGAGCCATAAGCTTGGAAATAAACACAGCGTAACCTCCAGTGCCTTTCCCAAGCCAACAGCATCTCCTGCTGCAACACATATATAATTATCCTCCTCTCAACCGTGCCCGATACACTTAATGAGAGCACTTAGTGCAATGAGAATTACAATACAGCTGGGATCAGATAAAATAGTAAGGCTAGTTCCATCCCCTTTTTATTCTTTTTTTTTTTTTTTTTAAGCTTTTGGCAATAACAGACTTGTTACATCCATATTCCGCATGATCTAAAATAAATTTTGGAAGATTTTTAACAAGGCTAAGGCTTATTTGACCTAAAAAGCCTCGCTCACATTCAAAGAATTCACTGTCATTCAAAGTGAGGATGGGAAAAAGAGAAACAAAAAATCKTAAGAGGAATTTAGTAAAAAGGTGGAAGGTCGGAGTACCAACAGTACTGACAGAGATGACAACAGTCTGTTTAGTGTGTTGACTGCCTCACAGTCTCAATACTCAATTTTTAGCACTATATACACCATACATTTAAAAAGTTAGACTTTTTTATTTATTAATATGGCTGTTTGGGTTTTTTTTTTTTGAATCTTCAAGAAAAATAAACTCTTCATCTTCAGAGTCAAAGACAAGAGACCAAGACTGTGGCATTAATGCTACCCTCCATTACCCCATCAGAAATCATTACACTTCCCAGAATCTCTAATTTGAAGCTACAGTCTTTGAAACATAACACATTTAAGTCACTCAATGGCTCCATTCCAGATATACGCCATGTTAACAAGACCAGAGAATGGCCCCTAATTTAAAATATATTCTGCATATGAATTGCTATAAATCTGACCACAGCAAAACATATAGTGGTTCTAAAATGGCAGGAAGTTAAATTTAAACATCTGATTTTTTAAACTAGTGAGAAATATGGATAGTTTTAAAAGGAAACAATAAACTTCTCAAATACAGACATTTGTGAAAAATACATGTGCACACACACACACACAGRGCCTCTCTGACACACGCACGCTTCACTCAGAGTGAAATTAAAATTACACAAGGCAATTTTCAAGGTTGCATTTACAACCACAATGACAAGAACAGCATTTTTGAGGTAGCTAAAGTCAAAGAGCAAACCACAAGCGAAGAAACAGGTGCTCACACTCACACCCAGCCCACTCTTTGGAGACATGTTACCCTGTGCACACAGGTGTGTGTGGGAGAGGCACGTGTTCCACAGGGAACGCTGTTCAGTGGCACTGGAAACCTGAAGAACTCCTCTCCAGGGGAGTTTGTGTTGGGAGACCAGCTGCACAATCAAGCGGCCAGGGCTGCAATCAGTGCACGTCAGCTGAGCCCTGCTAACAGTCTCCGTGCTCTCCGGCGGCGCCGCTTCTGCCAACAGCTCTGTCTCACGTGCACTGAAGCAAGCACAACTGTGGCAGTTGAAGATGTTATTACTCAGAGCTGTCTGTCCCACTTCTCCCCTAGCTGCTGCTGTTGATAGAGAGGGACATGCACCCATATCTCACCTGCTCCAGTTCAGAGCTCAGCRTGCAGGTACAAGCCCGTCTTCAGGATATTATTTGCCAGTGGACACTGAACTGGAGCAGCAGAGACACAGGCTCAAATGCCTTTCTTTGGGAAACAACAGCATCTTCATGAACAGGGCACAAATGTCAAAACTGCACAGCTTGAATCACCAGAGCTCGCTTCTCAGAGCCCTTTGCTAGCCTGCAACAAAAGGGGCTGAGCTGATCTCATGGCAAATGCCAAGCTACATGGGTGTAAGGGGTAATAGCTGTGGCTGATAGACTGGCTCAGCCTCAGGAACCTGATCATGTTTCTGAGCACACATAGAGCTTGATGCTGTCCAAATGATAAAATTGTGTCAAATGCACTCACACACACACATATAACGTAGTATTGTCATCGAGAAGCTTTCTACAAATTGACTGTTTGCATGATTACTGCTGGGAGTCTTGAAGGTAGGATGGCGAGATGTTTTTCAACAGAAAACAAAAACAAAAAACATATTTAACTTTTTATGATTAGGTCTCTGTTGTGTAGTTGTTGTATGAGAGAGATGACATAGATGAGAAGTTGTTATTCCACTGTCTTCCCCCAGTACTCTGCTGCAACTCTGCCTGCTCTTTGTATTTGCTCAGAAGACTTTTGGCTTCTTGCAGATCTTGACAGGAATTTTCTCCGTATTCTTGTTTCAGCCACTGCCTGAACTGGAGAAATTGAACATACAGATATGACATGATGAAATAACAACATGACATTGATGTAGAAATAATTCTCTCTTCTAATACAGGATAAGGAACATCCACTGGACAAGGACATCTTGGATGTAAGAGCGCCCTCCTCCATTTGCAGTTCCATCTACAAATGAGCTGTGTAAATGCTGCAAGCTCCTGCAACCAGGCACTCCGTCCAAATCACAATGGGATGCAAGATCTTCAGAAGGGTGAGAAGCAGAAAAGCAAACCACTCGTGTCGCTGTGCCCTCYTGAACCAATAAGACCAGCAGTAAACACTGCACTGTAGATATTGGGAAAGGCARCCTTTGGAGGAAAAAGGCCATGAGCTTTAAAGCTATAAGACCCTATATATTATTGATATGAATGACTGAATATGGCATATGATAACAGATGTACCAGGTCAATTTGAAGTAAATGCCTAAGAGGAAATGCAGTGCTAGGGCAAGCATACTGAGAGGCTTTTCCTGGTTGTTGTCCCAACTTCCATCAACTTCCAGCTCAAGCATTTTTGGAAGCTGAATCAGTATCTTTGTGTTTCAGAGCAACGAATAGATTTTTCTGCCATGAGATCACTTTCTGAATCCACCATTTTTTGGCCACAAGATGTCTGGATACCACCAAGCTCCACAGTTGAACTACCTATTGCATAAATACGCACCTCCTTTTTTTCGAAGAACCATCACTTGATAATTTCATCTCACATTATGGGCAAGAGTGGAAACCATACCTGTTCACCTTCTTTATTCCACAACTTTATTCCTCAACTTTTTAGATMTTCATCACTTTCTTCTCCATCATTTCTTTGTCATTTGAAGAATTTTAGCCCATGTAGTTATTTCTGACAACCCTGTTGCTCCTCTCTGCAGGAGAAGCACGTAGACACAGACCCTCAACTGTTCTGTATCAGTGGAGATATTTTGTGRTATTTCTAGCCTCACCTTCCATAGCTTTGGGGCTTATTATGGATAATTTAATCCATAAGGTGCATTTACGGTGACACTGGGAGACAAAACCTCTTACTTCCTCCCCCATCCATAAAAGATCGTAAGGTCGTAAGTCAAATCCAAAGCCTCAGGCTGCCACATGGAACTTTGGGTCTGGCGCAAACCATGTTAGGAAGCATATGGAGTAAATCTCTCTCTCTGAGATCAAAACCTATGAGACCTCATTCCAGAAATCCCATAGATGCCATACTATATAGGCACAGCAAAACACTCATGGTGCTGCAATCAGAAGTTCATGCCCTTGGCAGGTGGCACAATTCCACTGAAATCAGGTGTACAAACGGACACCTGCTAAGGATGTGGTTGTTATTAAGAGACAGTAGGAAATTACAGCCCAGCCAGTGACCACAGGTGGATATTTCTTTTTGCAACTACTGCCTCCCCCTCAGTGAAAGAGGCAGAATGCCCCTCCATCGTGGATAAAAAAAAAAAGAGACGTTACTGTCTTTATCAGGCTATTTGCATATAGCCTTAATTGTCATTGCAGTTTGCCCAGACCAATTAGAATAGAAATGACTGTAAGGGAGGAAGGAGACAAGTCTGGAAAGTCCCCCTCTGACTTCTGTCTCTTAAAATCAGTTACTCCCCAATTTACACCAGTTCCAAACGATCCAGGAAACATTCAGTTAAGYATTTATATAAATAAAAAATTATATTTAGTCATCAACTGCACCATGCAAAACTTGGAGCTTTCTGCAGCAGGAATGCAGGCAAAAAAAAAAATCTTTTTTGCTTCGTTTATGTATTTTGCTTTCCAGATTTTGTTCTGCTGTTATTGCTGCTGATTTCTTAGTAAGTACAATCCAGGAAAGCCAAAAGAACAACAATATGCTGAGCAATGGAAAAATAGAGGGGATAGACAGAGTAGGAAGTTGAAATAAAAAATACTTTCCCCACAGAAGAACCATCCTGCATAAAAGATCTGCACCCTGTGGGTGCCTAGTTACTCCCACTTATGTTAGAAAACCACTTTACAGCCTTATGTTCCCTCAGTCTTCATAGCCCTAATAAGCTCTTAAAGACCAGGAAAAAAGGAGCCAGACCTGAGATTGCCTTATGCACCAAATATTTACCAAGGTCCTAGTGACAGAAGGTACCAGTGGGGAGACTGCAAGTTAATTAGAAYCCAGCTTAACTCCTGGACAGCAAGGGTTTCTGATTATGGCCCACAAATCATTTCTTTCTTGCTTACTATTCCAAGTGGATGTGCAGAAAAAAAAATGATGTAATTTGTACTTGTAGGTTAGCCTTGCTGCTCACACTGCACTACTCATTCCTCACTTTTTACCCTTCTGAATGTTTCAGCCTTTTATGCATTATGTCTTCAGCCCACACGAGGGACTCACTGAATTGAGAGCACAGAGGAAGAGAGGAAGGTGTGCCTGCCTGTTGTGATTTGTCTCTTCTCCCATCCAGCATTCCTGCCATCTTCAGCACCAGCTGTACCTCGCCATTGGGGCAGGCTTACCCAAGAAATCCTTCCCTTGGAACAAAGAAGGGCCAGACAGACCGCTCAGGATAACGAAGAGCAGCCCTTGAACTGCCCTGGGATGGTATTTCTCAGTTCATTGGGGTGTCGTTCACCTACCTGATCAACATCGTGTTTTTCAAACTCYTGTAACTGCCGCTGGAAGCCCATGTTAGGATTTGCACAGGATCTCGCTGCTCGGACAACACACAGAGCGTCTTCCCAACCAAAGTCTGTGATGGTCATGATGTAGGCAACGACCAGCGTCACACTCCTGGAGACACCTGCGAGGCTGTGGCAGAAAGGAGGTGCAAGGAACAGGTGAAGTACAGCACTACGTCGACTGAGGTTAAAAGCATCCCTTCCCAACACCGCAGCAGGCTGCTGTGCTACCTACCATCATGAAGAGGTATTCCTATATTCGTGCTGAAGTGGGTTTTGCTACTGCATTTTCATATGCATCAGAATAAATGTACAAGATCAAGAAAGTGGATTCTGAATGCTAACTCACGTAAGACTGGTAAGGAAAGAAAAAGTAACAAGTCTTCATAGCAGCGGAGGGCAGCACATGTGTTCTAAATTAGATTTGATTTTTTATTAACACACCTGCATTTTTTTTTTGCCTATACACACCAGAGCAATAAGACTGTATTCGTCACCACCATGAATTTCATCTCCAGTTCCATAGGGCTGAAATGAACCTTAACTATATCGTTAATGCACAGTATTATGGATGTTTGGGTTATTTTTCTACAGTCTGTGCACTGTGCAATTCCATCTCTCCAGACTCCACTTTCAACATCTGACATCGTGGAATAAAGAAAGAACTGTCCGTTTGACAGTCCTGAACAAACAAACAAGGTCCAGCTATAACTATTTTAAGTGTAAATAATGTGTTTGAAGTACACTGGTATTGTAAATACCTTCCCTTGGCATTTCCAGACCATTTCATGCCTCTGCAGTGCTATAGAATTTTAAAAAGGCTTTTTAAAAATACTCTCAAGACTCAGACAAATTATCCCCATTTTACCTATCTATCCCCAGCAGACTGGCTAAATGACTCGTCCACAGCCCTATCATGAATCAGTAACAACTGAGGATTCCTGCTAAGGGCCTGCACACAAGTTCAGCGTTCAAATCATGAGACGACTCTGACTCCACATAAGGATTCAGATATGTCACTTGGACAAACAGCACAAGGACTGCAGCCAATAGCAAAGAGCAAGGAAGAACAAGGAAAAAAGAAAGAAGAAAAAAGAATGGGCTTTCCTTTTTTTCTCTTTAAGGTCCCAGAAGCATCTTGCCAGTCAGGGACTTACTGTAAAAACTGTAACATTTGAATGCTTCAGTCGTTCAAAGCACTAAAAAAAAGTCTGTTCAGAGGGGAAAAAAAAACCAATTCTGCAGTCCCTGAAATAGCTGTTAAATGAACTGATTTAACTGATCATTAGGATTATGATCATGAGAACCATCTTTGAAAAGGCAGTGATTGACAGTAATGGAAAATAAGAAAGACCTCTCTAGTCAGACAGAATCTTGAGAAGATTTATCAAAAGGTCTAATTAGAGGGAAGATCAAGAATTCCTTAGGTTCTCTCCTTGTTCTGGCAGCTGCCCAGTCCGGTGACTCAAGAATGAGGCTCTAATARCACTTTTAAGTCTTTGGGGCTCTTTAAATAAAGGAAATATTTCAGTCCAAAAACATTTTGCTATAAAATTCAGACGAATGATGACTTATTATGATGGTGAACAACCAAAGAAAGGCACAGAAACTCTTACAAAGGTAATTCTTAGGAAGTGATATACATAACATACATACCAATGAACTAGACAGCCTTCACCTGCAAGCCGGCATTCATGGATAAATTTGATGCTCTCTCTGAAATGCCTTGCCCTGAAAATGGAACCAGAAGGTGAATACAGAAAATGCTCTATTTAGTAAAATCACTACTCAGAAAAAGAGAAAGGTATCTGAAAGCTCACTTAATGCTGTTTCTAGAATCTAGAACTGAACATGGGTCTTAACAGGTAAAAGTCAGTATCTGGTAAGAAAAACCCAAATAAACAAACAAAAAATACAAAGAAAAACAAATAAACAAACAAAACGCACACATGCCCTGATTGGTATATTCACTCTCCAAATTACGTGAAGACGAAATTGGCATCTTCAGCACTACAGTGTGATAAACATTAGCAAATGCTTTATTCTGATGAGTGGCAAGGCTGTATTCTGGGCTGTGTCTCACTGACTGTGCTCAGACATCAGGTGAAACTGCATGGGAACCATTCCCACAGGACACTGCCTCTCAAACAGAGGTATCCATTACCTGCTATCCAAACCTGGTTTGCAGAKATGAAGTCAAAGGCAACTCAGGGACCAGGACACAGGCAAATCTTAAGTCTTTTTTACTTTGTAGCTTCAAATCTCTCTCTTCTGTCCTTGCTATGAAAAAATTCTTGACGGAAACCCTGCCTGCTTCTGCTACTTGCGCCTCCCGAACTTGCCTAAATATCAACTCTTTCTTGGTTTACTGCATCAGCTTCCTCAGATTCCCCTGTCATTAGCCGCACAGTTCCTCTCCCAGATGTTTCGGGCCTCAGTGTGAGCTGCACCTCCCACCTCGGCGGGCGGGAGCTCGGGCGCGGCCCTCGAGCGCTCGGCAGCGCCGGGAGGAGCAGGAGCAGCGGCGCGTGCGAGGGGCAGCGCYGGGGACGGCAGGCCTGCAAGCCGCGCTCAGCGCCCGTGAAGCGCAACGTCCTGAGCGCAAGATGTTTCCCCTCTCTGAGCGAATATTACACCACAAGGATTAAAAGAAAAAAAAAAGCAAAATAAAACAAAAAAAAAACCCTCACYATGGTCAGCCACAGAAAACTCAGGAATGCCCACGCAAAAGGAAGCTTCTCTTCCTGCCCAAGAGGGCAGCTGTTGATAGTGTGAGCTGCTGGGGGATACAAGTAATGCAGTGGAGCCGCAGAGCCTGGGGAACCTGCAAAGGCAATTTGCTGCTAGGCTGATGCATGCAAAGAGATGGGAGCCCAGGACTCCCTCTCCAAGGCATCCCTTGCATCACTGGATACAAAGTGGGCCAAATAGCTGGAGAAGGCTCAAGGGACTTACTTGGAAAGYGATCTTCTGAGAATGATGCAATCTCAAGCTTTCCAAGCCTTAAAAATGCCTTTCCATTCAGCTGCTAAATGGACTGCTACTCCACAGAGTTTTCCACRGCCGAATTCTAACACAACAGGGCTCCAGGACTGCCCGTGGAACACAAGACATGAACTCAGGGCAAACCAGACTTCAGGCTGCATGCACAAAAGCTGCTGCTCTTGCACAATGATGGAGCACTTGTCCAAGATTAAAGGGATTTGACTGAAGGAAAGCTGAGCAGCGCTTGCCTGACCAAGGCACAGGCTTCCCAGGCACCCATCTTCTTTTCCTTTCTAGAAAATCTTAACAAGGCAGCTCCAAACACCAGTATATTCATTCCGAAGGTCTAGCATAAGCTTTGGTTAAATACTTCCATGCTTTAGGTTGAAAAGAGTCAGTGTGAGCACAGCACCGCTGCAAGGTGCTAGCTAAGCACAGCCAACCATGAGCTCCATTCAATGTTCTGTTCTCTCTCCCTTATCGCTGGTACCCAGTCTCCTGAAACAGTGTGAAATGCAAATGTCTAAAAGCATTTAGGAAAATTACAAGAGAAAGAGCCAGAGTTTGCACTGCTTTGTAAAATGATGAGGACTCCTTCCTTATAGTAAGAAGGGAGGAAAAATGCACTTTTCCACACACTGTTGCATAAGGATCTCTGCTGKCTCCTGCAGACACAGTTGCCTCAACCCATTTACAGGGTTATGGTACAAATGTATGTTTTACAGGGTTATAGTACAAATGTATGTAGGAAAAGAGGTTCTGAGSACCAGTTAATGGTGTGGCAAGTGGCACAGACACACGAAAGAAAAGCAAATCTTGCATTAGACATAAAATAGCTGATCAGCTTCTGTAACAGGAAAGCATTTGACAAATACGCTGAACTATCTGTTGACTTGAACAGTTACTTCAAGACAATTTATTACAAGGTATCAGGCTTTTACATCACAGCTTAAGCTTGGACATCTTCTGAACTACTGCTTCTTCACACCACAGGGAGARGAATCAGCCGAGCGCCCCTACCAGCACAAACTACATTAACTCCAGTTACCCATTAACAAAGTGAACAACCCCTACACCAAACAGTAGATCCCAGACCTGTAAATCACAGTTCCTGGTCAGATTTCTAAGAGTGCATCAAAGGTTGAAAAGAAAACATGCAAGAACAGACAGGAAGAACCACCTTGAAATTACTTTCCTTGACATCTATATTGAAACATGACTAAGATTCACATTTTTTTTTCTTAATATGTTCTCTAGCCTATTCAGGTGGTATTGCCACCTGTAACAGCCTGACCAGCACATCAGTTTTAACCCCACTGGGCTAACAAGTTGGATGTTGGCTCCACAGATATAACATAGCCTAAGATAATTAGCTAGAACGGGACAGGAAGAGAAGATAATAATTTTCATAGAAGTAACTTAGTCGTAGTGGGTTCTGTGGGAGATGACATTTCTGGGGAGGCAACTGCTTCGTTCTTACCCTAGAGAGAGGCCGAAAGTGGGAGTAGAGGCAACTTTCAAGCCACTCCAGCAAACACCTACAGTATTTCACTACAACACACTACCCTGAGGAAAGGAGATCCACTAAACAAGCTTACTGTAAGTAAATTTATTACACATATAAGAAACCAGAAGTTTCTTTCGTTTCTTGCCTCAGAAGACCCTAGCTGAAGTGAATTAAGAGCTCACACTCAGTGAGGAAGAGACTCCAGTCAGACCTTTTCAAGCCACCAGTGGCTGGAAAGTAGCAACAGGGCTTCAGAAGCTCCTCCTGACAAAGCTGGAGTTGGTCAGACAGGTAAGACTCCAATGTSCTCCACCAGCTGTGCCTGTTGGCCATCACTGGCAAAACACAAGGACCTAGAAGAAAAGATGATGCTATTCTTTTGTTTTCTCCCTTAGCACCACCACAACCTCTCTTTGAAAGAAGATGGGTGTGTAAAGATTTTGCTCAGGCATTGATTCCCTTTCCTGTTCCCCAGTTATCTCTCTTTCCTAAGAAGGCACACAGTACCATAAAACACTGTTAGATAAGATTTTATCAAGTCCTCACAGAGTGAATAAAAACAGCTTCCTCCAAGTTCCAGAAGTGAAAAAGCAAGCAGCATCACTACTTGCAGACATCTTAGTCTGGTTTTACTTAAGTTCTGGATTGTATAAAGTAAAAAAAAAAAAGAAAAAAAAAACAGTTACTCATCAAGTTTTATTTTAAGTGATCGAGTGTATCGGTATTAGAAGTAATGACGTTTGTTTGCAACCATCTGATACCAAAGTAAGTATTGTGGATGCCTGCTGCTTAACAGAAACAATACTCATGCAAATTTGTATCTTCTTTCTGAAGCTTCAAGAGCTTTGGTAGAGTGCCAGGTAGTTCAAGTGCAGGAGGTGGCTCTTCAATATAATTTTGTGATACGTTACACTGAAGGAAGGGCTGAGTTGTACATTAACATTCATAATGTTGACTAATGTTCATCAGAAATGGTTTCTTAGCTATATCCATTCCTGAATTGATCCAGATCTCTAATAGCATAGCATAGGAGATAGATTTGAAAAACATTTTCACAAATGCCTCATAAATCTCCAAATAAAAAAATTAAAATTGCTCCATATGAATATTTCTCTCTAATATCAGACGTTTTCCTTCACAAAAGCACAAAATAATGATTTGCCTTCTCATTACATATCTGTCTTGAAAAAAAAATCCAAGTTTTGGGGAGGGAAAGAGAAGTGGTTTTGGTTTTTTGTTTGTCTATTCGTTTTTATTATTTTTAATCATGACAGAAATGCGTTAGAATAAAAAAGACAAAATGACCCACAGCAAATGGCCCCCTGGAATCTTTCTAGGGTATGAGAAACAAATGCTCTATAAATATTCACCGAAAGCATCAGCCGGAATATTGYTGTGATGTGAGAGAAAAGCAGTGCTCTGCTTCCTTCCGTACCTACCAGGCCTCTTTCAAGTAGTTCTGTTTCTCTGCAAAACTTGTAGCAGGATGTGGCTGAAACCCCCCTCATCTCTCCCCAACATAAACAGTGAGCTCTAGAAGAAAGAGTTGGTCGCTATCCAAATTCTCTTACAAAACGTGTTTTGATTACTCTTCGGAATCGAGGTTTCCCATGTACCTTCAACTCAGTGGTTCCAAGTATTAAAGGGCAGGTCAACTGGTGTTTGAGGGCAGTTGTTCACCCAACAAACAGAAATGAGAATGGAGGAGGTTGGGACATGACGGTTAGAGCAGATTCATCTTCGAGGCATGAGGCTCTGTAGTGCAGACRAACTCCCTGCCACACCAGCCTAATAGCGAAGAGCGTTGGGCTTTGCAAAGGAAGGGACAAACAACCCAGAACAGATGGTTGCAGGGCTAGTTTGCACACTGCGAGTCTCTCCTGAAGGCCCATTGTGAAGAACTGATCCTAACCTTGGAAGCACAAGACTTCATATATCTTTCAGTACTTTCTTCTTTCTAATGGCTGATGCTAACAAAACAAAAACAGCCAAACACCAAGAGATTTACCAAAAAAAAAAAAAAAAAACCAAAAAACCACACACACCACAACAAAACAAAACCAATGTCTGGAAAAAGCTGGTAATAAACGTGAATCCCTAAAGTTTAAAACTACATATGCACAGGTGTTCACACACCGACCCTCCCACAAACTCAAACTCTTACACACTAAAAAGGAGGGTCAAAACCAGAGCAGCTGCAAGAAAACCTTGCCGTGTTTTCTTAACTGATTAAAAACACATTAGTGCAACACTTAAGAAATTAGAAACAGATCCTTTAGCTCATTATAGACCAGACACCACAATATTGAGGAACATCTAGGTTTTTGCTTTTTATTATTAAAGAAAACTTACAAGTTCTGTGAGGGTGAGTCAGCAGCAGGAATGCAGAGATACTTCATTCCCTATGTAAAGAAGCAAAAACGAATGAGAAGAAAACATCAAGGACAAGGACCAAGACAAATACATTAACCAGCTACTAGTGCATGAGTTCTGCTCCAGACTGGTGCAGTCTTATTGACTTTGAGGAAGGTGTATCGTTATCCCCACAAGTTGAGATCATCTCTAGGCAGTCACATTTTAAAATACAGTTTTTGCATACACTTTGCTGCTTAAATACCATCATATAGCTCAGTTATGCCTGCCCCAAAGTTCAGGAACAAACCTTTTAAAGTAGAAGTGTCTTCACTAAAAGACTGTAAAGTTCTCCTACAGAATCTATTTTCTTTTTACATTTTTAGTACAACTAAATTGCATCTTCTCTTGTATTTTCCTTTCTCAGAATAGACGCACAAGAGATTCACAACTGAAAAAAATGTGAAAAGTAATTTGTTTTAATTCCATGCAATCATTTTTCCTTACTTAGTTCACAAACCCAACAAAATGAAAAGCAACAAGAGTTAGTCTTTTTGGGGAGAGGAGGGTTTGGGAAAGACTTCAAGAAAGACAACTGCAAGACTCAGGCTTTTCTTGCACAGTCAAGCCTCACTTTCTTAGTCAGCTATCAYAATGAGTTACATGATCAATTAGGGAAGTTGGATAACCATTACTAATGTTTTAAAATGGTTACAGGGTGCATTTAAAACAACACTATAATCATATATTACTGCTTTGCATTGCTAATGCTCACTTTAACTTTTTCTTTTCCAAAGCTTTTCTTGCTCCTCTGACTGTGAAGAAAAAAATGCTTCTGAAAAGCATATTCAACTGTCTTCTCAAATGGGATTTCCAAGAATATAGGTGGTAACTTAGATGCACAAAAACTAACCCACTGGAAGTCCTCCCACTTAGTTCAGACATCAAATTATGATTTTTTTCAGATGTTTCCTTTTTAAGAAAAGGATTTAGAGCAGAAAGTCCAATGCAAAAAGCACCTTAGTTCCTCTCTCCGTAACAACGCAAGTTCCCTTCACACGCAGGCACGCTCAGACACACGCACACCAAACTTCATACATCCTGCCTACAAGCGGACTGTCTTTGAGCAATAAGTTTGCTCAACATGCCTCTACCATGCACTTCATTTGCCATCTGCAGCGGGGGTGAAAAAGTCACTGTTCAACTATAATGGCTCCCGGAGGCAGCAGCTTCTCAAGTACTGCACTTGGTTGTATCTGGATCTCCTCTTTACCCTAACCCTACACGTGCTCCACTACTTCACTCCATACTGTAAGGATTAACAGCTCCTATCATAACAGGTCCTCTTTATGGCTGGTTTGAGGAATGCACAGCCAGGCTTTACATAGAGGCAATGAGTGGGGAGACAGGGACATGGCAGTGTCTAGTAAGGGAGAAGGCACCACCAGGCTGATGCCAAACCAGCTCCTTGGGAGCAAAGGCAGCTGAGGGGGAAGGGACCAGGGAGGAAGGCAGCAAGCAAACTGAAGCAGCTTCCTGCTGGAGGGCACCACGTTAACGGGTGACAGTCCCTCCGGTCCTACATCAGACGAGAGGCCTGCCGTGGTGCTCTGGGATGGCTCCACAGCACATGGCATTGACACATTTGTTTAAAAACAGGATGCAGCAGCAGCCTATAAACTGACAGGCTCCTGAGCCAACAATGATAATCGTACCATGATAGATAATTATGATAACTGTCTTCCAGGGGGGTTATCTTTGATACCAGTATCACTTCAAATGAGTCACCCCAATAGAAATGGGGCCTGTGACCTGAAGGCAGATTTACATGCTCTTCTTCCCCCACATGCCTCTGGGCAACTCCATGCCATCAATTCTGCATCACCAACAGAAAACTTGGATGGGAGACCCTTTAACCCCAGCATGCGCTACAGGACAAAGTGCTCACCCCTGCAATCTCTACTGTTCCAGTTGCTCCACAGAGCTTTGGCACGTGTTGAATGCTTTTCAGAGACCAAGCGCAGAGGGGTTTTCAGATCATGTTCTCTTTAAAAGCAGAAGTAGCCCCAGCGCAAGCTGAAGACCCACCGTGTTCTTTTCCTCGTCATGGTTGGCTGGTTGCCACTACCACAAAGCAAGCACGAAACTAGCATACGAGAGACCGCATATGGTTCTGAATGGCTCATCCAGGGCCTGCGATCCTGGAGGGCTTCAGCAGCTCCCGCTTCCAGCAAGGGCCGCGGCTCAACGTTCGTTACTGTGCTCCCAAACGCTCAGCATCAGCCCCTTACGCCAATTAACACAAATTCCCAAGCGGAAGGCGGCTAAAGTTGCTGGAATTCGGTGCTATGGCCAACATATATGTCGCKTGTACGATGTTTCTGGAAAGCTGTGGTGATGGACTCCTCCCTGGGAGGAAATAATCACACACTCAACTCAGAAATAGTTAGAGGTGGGATCTCAAAAGTACTGTGCAGTGACCTAAAGCTGCTCCCACAAAAGTCAACAGTGAAACTCTCAGTGACTTTGACTCGAACACAGTTTGGCCCAACTTTGTAACTCCCAGGGATCYCACCCCATCAAGTTTTGCTTCTTTTGCTTAACAAAATAAAATAAAACCATAATTGGATAACTAAAATACTGCAACTTGGCTACATTTTAGGGTATATGTATTTAAATGAGATCCTAGGAACATATTCTGTCTAGAGATTGAAATTTTGGTTGCTGTAATGATCCTTTTTCCTCACATAATGCTGGATACCTTTTCTTTCTTTCAAGGTGTCAGCAATAGACACTTAATTACTGAACCCTGCTGCCTGTGACCATTTTTGTAAAACCTACCCAAGATCATAGTGTTCTTCATATATTTATGCCCCAAGACACCATAGTCCTTCCTGTACACATACCCTGCAGATAACATCTAAGAATTGTCCCAAAGGGACCTCTCATCAGAGCAAAACAGTTTATGTCAACGGAAGAAGTAAATACTGTCAGTTCTGCAGCATTTTAAAAGGCATGCGAAAATGATACAGGCATCACTATTTTAGTACCTAGCAGAGCTTGCTCACCATGCCAAAGCAACCCGAGACGCATGCAGGCAACAAACCAGTGACACACAGAAAAAGCCAAAACAAAAGAGTGTTGAAAAGTCAAGTCGATCAGATCCCAGGGAAATTTTCAACAGCTTCTGAATTAGTACCCAATCCATACTTCAATTTAAGCAGTTTCACTCTTTGCAGATGGAGTGTTCAAATGCCATATTATTTAGAATGGGGACACAAAATACAAAATTGAGGTCAATTGTATGGGCATCTGTTTGTTAAATATACATTTTTTTTTACATATATATGCATTTTAAAACTGCATTTTATACAAATACATATTTTTATATTATATATATTATACATATATATATGTATAATCTGTATATGTATATATATGTATAAAATGCAGTTTTTCCCCCTTTGGAACAAGAGAATTCCCTAAAAATTATATGAGGGGCTGGAGAGGGGAAAAGGGGAAAGAAGGAGAGTACAAAACAAAACAGAATAGTATCACTTCAACTTACACATTCCCAGTTCAAATCAAATCCTAARTCAGTGAGAGATGGTAAACACTGTTGGCTTCATCTCTCAGTTCACTACTAATCTCCACTTTTAAATCACTGCTCACGTTTCTTTTGGCCATCACTTTTACCTGAAAATAATTGAGCCCTAATTGAGCTACAAGCCCTAATTGCCCTAATTGAGCTACAAGCAATCCCGCTTGTTTAGGTGCATTTAATGCACTAAGACTATAAAATCGATGTAATAAAACATAATTTACTTTTCATTTTTCTGTTTCAGCAGAGTAACCACCAAAACTAGATTTCTGTCTCTTAGGCCCTGAAACTAAATGCTACAGTTAAACCGATACAGTGAGAGCTAACAAAACTAGAGCAAGTATTCTGATTTCCAGATTGTCAAAGTTGAAACAAGCGAGAGTTAGGTAAAATTTCTAAAATTCACTGTTATTTGAGAAACAGTGACTACACACCAGCACAATTTCATCACAGATTCTATAATCAAGCTACAATGAAAGTTGAGGTGTTGAAAAAAACAAAAGTTGAGAAGCACGTAGAGGAGMACAGACATATGGGCAGTTGTTTTACGCAAAGGGCTCAAGCTACGTTTTAACTCAACTTGTAAAATTTGGCATTTAGGTTTTCGGAGTAGAACATGTAGAATTTTGCGGTAGCAAAATGACACATCTGCAGGAACTACATGTCGGATAATGGGTCAATGACTGAGAATGGGATCTCTGAGGAACACACAGAAATTTGATCTCACAATACCAAGAATAATTTCAGCTCCAAACAGGATGAGCTTCGAAGAACACTGCTGTGAAAGAAATGCAGCGTCTATGTGGACATAATGATGCTTTATTACGACCAAAGTCATTTTGAAGTCATTAAGAATGATGCCCAATTGGACTGCACCCTAAATCACACCAACATTAAGTTTATGCTATGTAAAAAAAGAAAAAGAAAAAAAGGATAGTTTTCTTTTGAATTTTGAAGCAAAATCTATCTACCTAGCAAAAAATATTTAGCAAAATAAGCACATGAATATGAAAAGGGACTATAACTAATCATTATTGCCTACTTAGAGGGCAATTGCCTACTATTACTAATAGCAGGGTAAAGTGTAGAGATGTACTTCAGAATTTTGTCCCCTCCACTGATGTATTTTATCATTTCTGTTACTCTATTTGGCACAAAAAATCTTATCCAGGATGCTGGGGGACTGGGGAGAAAGRTGTATGAGGGGGAGAATCTCAAATTAAAAAACTTCTGTTCTCCTAGGAGTGAAAAATATTATACTACTTTAAGAAAAGCGGGATTGTATTTTTGGCATTAAACCTCTCTATTTAAATATATGTAAAGATACCATCAACGACTTCCAAGAATTTTTTTTTTAAACCTAACCCCCTAAAGTTAAGTTTGTGAACCCAGATGCAAATAGAAAACCTCCAGCACCTGGCAAGCTCTTTCAGGTTAGTCAAAAACCATGTGTTAATTTGAGTCGTCACATAACAGATGAGGACAGGAGGATTTATTTTTGTTTAGGGGCATTTCAGCAAAAAAGCTAAAGCGGGAAACAGCCAGCACCAAGCTTTCTCAAGCCAAACCAAAGAGAGTTTACTAAGAGTTCTGTCCAGTAATGCACCAAACTGAACTTGCTAAACTGAAAACCATTCAACCGTTTGTTTGTCCTTTCAGTTACTTTCTGTAGCAATCACCATTGGTGTTGATTTTATTAATGACTCATAGAAAATACATTTGTGTTTCAGCAAAAAAACACCACCACTAATTGACTTTAGTGAACAACACTCAGGTTTGGTTTTGAAAAAAAAGCATTACAAATTAATGAAATTAAAAATGCATGAAATGATACAATTAGTATTTTGTGTAATAAAATTAATAGTTTGTGTTTTCTGTTATCTTGAATAATACAAGAGCTTTTACAGGACACGTTATTTGTTCATGGTATTCTTCAGAAGGAGTCTCAATGACACTTCTGAAAAGTCCATGTCATCAAGGCTGAAAAATGCTAAACAAATAGTGTCCTGTACCTCTTCTTCCCCATCTTTCCTCCAATTCCTCCCTTCTAAAATTTTAATGTGAAGGAACTATTTAAAAGCTAAGGTTTTTTCCTTACACAAAGAGCTGCATATACTATTAATTCTAACCTTGAATTCTAACTTGGCTCACCTAGGGAATGGAAACTGAGAAAACATTAAGAAGCTTATATTAAAGAGGACTTTTTTTCTCCCAAAGGACACACTAAGAGCATTCACAGAGCTACATACTGCAACTAAGAGGAAGGACTTTGCTAATCTCCCTTGACTATCCAAGTGTATCCAACCCACCAGGCATGTCTGGGTGAACTTATCCAATGTTTGTGCTCTACCTATCACAGTTGGTCACTAACCCTAAAAAGGAGCTCTAAGTACTACAATAAACTAACATATACAGGTTGCCTCTCTCCTACGAGGAATACTGSCACCCAGTCATCACACCTCTGCAATATATTCACATTATAGACAAATTAATACCCTGCAGTGTCTCCTATGCCTAGGATGGGTCAGAAGGTTTGTCCTGTTGTGGTCAACGCAGTAACCAACCTGTGAGTAACACCAGCCCAGGCATTTGCTGGTCTAAACGTCCCTCATACGTGCAACTTGCCATCRAAAACTTCTTGCCCTTGTCCTCTCTTCCTGGCCGCGGAAGCTCAAAACAACTAGCATTAACTGAGCAAAATGAACAGCAAACTGATCGAGTGCATCACCACAGCACCTTCTGCCCAGAACAGCTCATAGTGAAGGCCTGCTGTGACACACTTTAAGAGCTGCTTTGTGGAAGTCTCTTGGAGGCTTCTTAGTGGGCCACCAAAGTCACTTCTGAAAAATTAGTCAGAGCTCCCAGCTTCAGCAGCAGAGCCAGCGCCAGACAGGACATTACTACTGGCACTGCTATACCTGAAATAAAAGTGGTAGCTGTTTTGCTCAGCATGGTCTTCTGAAACATCTCACTAGGGGAAACCCTTACTATGAAAAAGCAGTGAAACCCATAAGAAAGTTAAGTTTTTGATTAAAAAGGGCATTTTTACGTGTCCTCTTAATGTAGCTTAATGGCTGAAAATTGACAGTGTCCAATACTGGTGACACAAGAATGTAGTGCGAGTCTGCTTTGACCGAATTGACAGTTTGCAGAGCCAGTCGTGATATGACAGTATTGACTCTGTGATCTGGTATCTGCATTTTTGACCCATTTGGATCCTTAATGGGTCCCATCTGCATCTGGCCTAGATACAAACACCAGCAATGAGAATATGGTGCCTACACATTCCCAAAGGGATGGCTTTTCCCATCTTGTCATCAAGATGCAAGTTATTTATATAAATGTCCTCCTATAGCTCAAGGCTTATGTATGCTGTCCAGCATAGAAATAGTTCTAAGAGACTGTATGGAGGTTCTCACTTACTGAGCAGCATCTGTCCACAACGAGGGTACACTCAGAAAGAAGAAAAAGAGGGAAAAAAAAAAAAAAAAAAAAGCATGGCTGACTGGTTTCCTAGTATTTCCCCATTTAGCTATGTCTTGTCAAAAAGCAATACACTTTTGAGTCCAGGCAAATGTTTTCTGGGTTGGTTTCTGTGTGGGGAGAGTCCTTTGGATTTCAGAACCAAAGATGCTGGCGCCGAGGAAGCCTTCAGCGCCTCTCATTATATCAGATAGGCAGGACATTTCATTAGGCACAGGGCTCTCCCCACCCCACCACCATGACTGAAAAAAGAGGGGAATCCATCCAGCCCGTGCAGCCATGATAGAGAACGAATCACCACAAACTGGTGACAGACCGAGAGAATTAGAGGACTGAAAAGTTTCAGTGTTTCGGTAAAAGCTCTTCAACAATTAATCTCACCATGTTATTGAGTGTTAACAACAGAGAGTTAGTAATTTCTAAATGGGAGGGAGAAAAGAAGCAGCAGCAAGGCCATGCCAAAGCTGTGCTGAGAAAGATGACTTGCGCTGTGCAGCGCGGCCAGTTCAGTTCCTCTACCCCTTTTACCCGCTTTTGCAGGCAAGCCACTCCTGTCCAGCTAATACTGAAGTTAGGTTTGCAATATCCAGCCAGTGTTTGATTCAACACTTTCTCTATTGATTTCCCAGCTGTAACTGTTGCATCCTTAACACTTCACAAAACAGATATATCACAGCATTCAGCAGACAAAAATGATACAGAGAAGTTACACAGCTTCTCTGCCACATTTTTTTCTACAACTTCTATTCCTCACACTTACTGGCTTTGTTCCAATTGCAGTATCTTTTTGTTGATTGCATTCTTTCGTATTAATGCATTTGGCTTCCCATTGGAGGAATATGAAAGATTGTTCTAAAGAACTCAACAGGAATATTCTAAACTTTGCTCTTTCTTTTCCTGGAAGGTCAGTTTCTTAGAGACTATTTGAAATCATACTTCTGCTGTGATTGAAATGAGTTTTTGTGCAAGGAAATTTGAATTTGGCATCTCACTTCTTCAAGAAAAAAAGATCTAKCCTTAGGTGGGTTTTTTTGTTTTGTTTTGTTTTGTTTTCAAACATACTATTCATTTAAGTAAGCTGCACAAGCTAACAAGCCAGTCAAGGAAGATGCTTAGGGCTGTTAGCAATGAGCTCTTCTCTGCCTCTGCCACCACCAGRACAAAACCAGGCCAAAAATAAAACAAATAAATAAAAACAAAGCAAATATGCTGTAGTAACAAAAAGCACAGAAACAAACTTCACATGCATAGTGCAGAGTACATRCAGAAGCTCACTTTTAGTGCAACTGGTTGCAAACTGAGTGAAAAAGGGAGAACTCTTGTGACAGCACAGGAAGGCCAAGGTAAAGATTGCTGATATAAGACCCCAATCTCTGTGATGGTTACGGTGTCTCCAAGACGAGTGCTGCATACACAGCTTCCTGTGATGCAGCAGAATTCATAGTGACAATACTATAAATAAATTAATGTCCAAGGACTCTACAGGCACAGAAGGATGGTAAAATTCCTATGTTTATTAGGCTAAACCTCTGGGTCAAGATCTACACAATTGCTACCAACTGACAAATATGTGAAGGCCCATCTGAAAGAAGGTGGTAGTTTCAGTCTGCTTCCTGACAGGCAATTATCTACAACACAAACAGCCACCAGAACTGGCAGCTCAACCAAAGAGCCTCACATACACCAAGGACCAAAAACTCTGACTGCAGAATACAAAGGCCAGAGACCACTATCACATGGTCTTACTTGAGTYAACTTCTCATACACACAAACACGACCCCAAAAACAAGGGCCTAAGGGCAGGGTGCAAGCAGGTGACAGTGGGAATTAAGGATGCTGCAAGCTCAGCTGCTGTGCAGCACAGCATGTGCTACCAAGGCAGGGATGCACCTGCGCTAAAGCAGCTGTAAACACAGATCAAAATCCTATCAGGTCTGGGCTCACATCCATTTCCAAGTGTATCTCCAGAGAAAGATCAAGTGCCAGCAAAATCCACACTTCACTTCAAGCCTTCACTTCAATGGATCTTTAATCAGACACCTTGTAAACAAGGTTTGCCTTYATCTCCTTCAATATGGATAAAGGCTGATGCAGTATTATTTTACTTGTGCGTTGCACAAGGTGACTTTCTTGTATTTTGTATCCACTCACACTTACTGAAAAGTTCTGGCAGTTAGAGAACATTGGGCTTGACAGGAATGTCTCTACAGGATTTTTCTCAGCTTTTGGGAAGTATCCCCAGAGTAATAGCTGCAGGGGCAATCAAAGCAAAAGCACTAGTTGGCCTAGCTGTTTTTCTTTGAAGCAACAGTCTGTCTGCATGTAGAGGGAAGGACAGCTTAGCATTAGTTAAGCACTTCCATATCATCCACATCGTCTGTGGTTCTGATCGACTGCACCTGACGGGCTCTGCCGACTCCACCAGCTTGGTTAAGATATGAGGATACCACCATAGTCAGACCTACCTTTTGGCTTCGCATCTCCATAGCTGTTCATTCTGGTTTTAGAGAGAGTTTTACCACGAGATCCAACAGGTCACTGACAGTCACATAATTATTTAAAGAACACCCTCAGGTACCTGTTTTCCTATCTACCCTGCACCAACAATGATTCAAAGATCTGAACTAGCTGAGACAGATTAGAAAGCAGGTGGCAAGACACACAATTATTCTCCCCTATAAATGGCTTTTGTGTGGATTTATAAAACCTCTGTGACTGCTCCATGGGCTGCTGTCCCAAGTGCTCTGGAGGAGCCAGGGCCATGGTGATTCACCAGGACCACGTCCTCCGTGACAGCAGTCATGATGCCACCAGACACCGCTCCACCCAGAGAGGGCCTCTGTGCACGTGAAACAAACCTTGCTCCATATCCATGAAGCTCGTTTTCTTGGACACACCACCAGGTACCTACAGTTTTTTGGATGGAGTTACCTACATGGATCTCTGAACTACATGATGCTTATCTAAGTTGTTAAGATATTGCATAGCAGGGGAGTACTTAATTGGAATGACAGCCTTAGGAGTCTTCCTGATTTAAAGTTGCCTTCAAGCTTGCTTTTATTAATGGACAAGTTTCCTTGAAACCGTTTATACAAAAAGAATTAAGGGGCACTTTTGCAAGATAGTTAGTGCAGATTTTGGCAAATTCCTTCCAGTCTAAACGACCTTAAGTCTTACAAAAAAATTCTATGCCCGGTCATTAATGAAGACTTTCAGTGTCTAAAGGTATAAAGTACAGATTGAAAGTTAGCAATAGCTTCCCAAACCCAACTTTTGTTTATGAGCCAACTTATAAATCACAATAAATGATCATTATGATCAAACTTTGGAATAAAACACCAGTGAAAACATGTTTTCTAATTATTTTTCCTTAACATGCACATACTTGTGAGCAATATAACAAATGAGCAATATAACAAATATAACAAATGTTTATTTTGCAGAAATCCTCAATCATTTTCTCCTATGCTGGTAAGATATGAGGAACTAAAGCAACACACTTCCAAATACCGCAGTGTACAAAGCACAGAGCAAAGGATACATTTTAAAAGGTGCTGTGAATATTTTAAACACAATCAGACACAGAATCACAAAGGCAGAGAGGGGTAATGCCATAAATGATTAAAATGAAAGTTATTTTTTACAGTCTGTAACAAGTTGGTGTTCACCACATACACTGAGATTTGCTTTCATTTCTTGACTATTGCTCCTACGCAACAGGCACAACGAAATCAGGCGGGTCAGTCTCGTTTTTGGCCCCACATTATTAGATGTAATGAAGTGCTACATCCAAAATATTATTGCATCAAAACAAAATCAATATTGAAAAGCAAACACTACCACATGGATGATAGGGCAGTTACTAGTAATTGGCTCAGCTGCCAGACACAGGGAACGTGCAGCAAAGGGGGAGACGTTGAACACTCTTTTCCACACAGAGCAGAGCTGCCCCACGCTCCAGGCAGACACAGACCTTTCACTACGACAGGCTGATCTGAGCAACCCCATCCTCACGCCAGCAATACCACCCCAGTGCCCGAGCTGCTTGGTGAACCAGACCCAGAGAGGTGCAGCCCTTGATGCCTTCTGCAGGGGCTGGCTGGAGGAAGAAATAGCAACTTAGTTATATTTAACCCAGACCAGCTCATGCAACCCCACAAACAGATGCACCACCACAAGCGACGGGCTGGTGTGCGGGCTGCCAAAACTACCACCACTACCAAAAGAAACTCTGAGCCAAGGCTGCAGCTGAACAGTGTTATAACTAGTCTTCCTTCCTTTCTAATCATCATAATAAAATACATCGAGCGTCTATTTTCGAGAACACCTTAGAGGAAACACATGCAGAAGGCATCCAAACTGCAATCTCCCTTAGTCAGTGCAACTATGTATTACTTTAGCTAAGAGCAGTCTTGAAATTCAACGTTTCAGAACAAAACTGAGGCACAAGTCAAGTGGACAGAGGAATAAAGCCAACAGCCTAAGCTTTGCTTCATATTTCTAAGTTCMAAGTCAGCTTTGAATTCATTGTTGAGCTGATTTTTGGTTTTGACTGTGACATGTTAGAGAGACCTTTTGTTCAACCTACTTACTGATTTGCTTGGGGAAAAGTGGAAAATGTGCAGTTTAAGGACTGAATCCACTGCAGACTTCGCATGTGGAGTGAGTGAAAAGCAGATATTCCCAGCAGGTTCTGAGAAGCAGCACCAACTGCTTTACCTGCTAGGTATTTTGTGAAAAGCAGAATGCTGAGAAAGAAGAAATAAATTTTCAGGGGGACAAGCAGTTCCCAATATATATCAAAAGAGCAAGTTTTTAAGGTACAACATAGCCTAGCCACACTGCCCTCCTCCAAAGGTAAAGTGACAAAGAGGACAGCACAACAGTGACACACAGAAGACCTTCAGTCTGGTCTCAGCTCCGTCATTGCTCAAAATGACATAACACATCAAGTCATTTCAACTCTTCAGGTCAGTTTCCCTTCCGTGAAGGTGGAATAACACCTCAGATTCAAGTGCTTGAGACCCGAAGATGCTCTGCTCTACTATGTGTAGTATACTAGGGAGCACTGATTGCTCCCTCACCCCAAGCCCCAAGAATGCTATTTTACATGGAAAGGGATCACAGACATTTTGCACAACAACCTACCGTACAGACTCAAAAAGAAGCCTACTATGAAGAAACACTGGTGCTGGAAAGAGGGACAAGGATTATTATTTATGTGATGCTTGAATTTCACACAGAAAGAAACTTACCTTTACTATTAAATTAATAACACAATCTCATGATTGTGCTATGTTGATTGACACTGCAATTGTCTTTTCCCTTGTCAGACAGATTTCTTTGTTGTTGTAACAGGAGCAAGAATGAAATCTGTGCCTGAAGCCGAAAACTATGCTGTCAAACATTTCCAAAAGAAAATCAGTTTCAAAACACCRATTGTACAGAATATGAAAATAACACCAAGGTGACTGAAACAGTCAACTGCAACATAAGGGTTTACCATAGAGTCCCCCATCCCTCTTACCTCAAGCATAGGGCGGGCACTGTCATGGATTGAAAGAATGTGCGTAATGTTATTCTTACTCAATTGCTCTACATCTCGGGCATCTGTGGTAAAGGGAAAAAGGAAGAGAAGTTTTTTAATCTCTCGAAATAGCCCGCTCCCCTTTCCCTTGCGCATGTTGAAAAAACAAGTCACTAACATTGCTCCATTTCTTCATAAAGCAAAGCAAAACCTTGAATGCAGCTGTTCTCGAACACCACCGTCACAGGGGGAAGGGRCAAGAAACATTTCTAACTCCAAAGCAAATTATATACTATATAAAGAACCAGCTGAAGCATCTAAGGAATGTTTTCTTAAGTCAAAAGTTTCATGTATTTTGCATTTGAAGTGCAGTCTGCATGTATTTCTGTGTGCAGGTGACGGCCATCTGAACAAGCAGTCAAACCTGTGTAAGAAACAGCCTACCTCCCCCGCATCCACAAATCCCCTTTCAGGGGATATATTCCCATAGTCCTTGTGGTATCCAAGTCTAAGGAATGAAGCCAACCATATCACTTGAATTAGGAACTGTGTTAATCAGCACCAGAACTGGATACCTATTTCTCGTGGACTAGCAGGCAAAGGGGTGCATTTAGTTGACACACAGAGAATTTGGGAGGATAAAGATACCAAATATATAAAAAAAGAAATACTGCAGAAGAGAACTGCAGTTGTAAAAAGGTGGCTCCTCAACCTTTAACCAAAGGGTTTCAAACATTCAAAACTGAAAAGCAAACTGAGGGTACTGAAAGTTTTCTGCTAGATATTATGAAAATATGGGTTTGTTTCTATGAGAAAGAAGGTAAAATAGATTATCTATAGTCATTGAGCAACTTTCCCCATCCTTTGCCATAAGCTTTGGCCATTACCTGAAAAAGGCCCCCAAAGACCACTAATACTGGCAAAAAMCAGTTTGTACCTATTCACTTCTGACCTTTTCAGTAGAGTGGCACAGCCCAGCACGGCAACTACAGCAGCGGTTTTGTGATGCGAACACCTGCCTTYCAAATTAGCCCATATGATCTGTTCACACTAGCCTGGCTGCACACATACACACATTAAAAAAAGGGTACTGACCACAAAGGTTTCAAACCGGCTCTCTCTAGGTACAAAAATAACAATAGCATCACCTGTATGTTCTTTATGTACGTGCAAGAGTTTGCTCAGTATCTCTTACTTTGTCTTATTCCACACCACTATAAAGTTTCAATGTTTTTTCCTTTTTTTTATCTCATAAAAAAGAAATGGATATTTAATTATATTGTCCCATAGAAGAGATTCACATGAGCACAATATTAAGCAATAAAACTTAAACCTACTCAAATTAAAAGGCTTGTCTAGRGGTAAGAAAACGAAGAGCCGAAACTGTATGGATTTCTCATGCAGGTCAAGCTTGTACGATCAGGTGGCTCTGTTCAGAATTAACACAAATGCTATCTGAAAGAGAATCAAATTCTAGCTCCACAGAACAATCTCAGTTTTCTAAGAATTTCAGACAGAATGCCATCTGAAACTGAATCAAATTTGAGCTCTACAGAACAGTTTCAATTTTCTAAGAATTTTGGAGTGAGCATTTCAAAACAGAAATGTGGCTGTTCGTGAGGAGAGTTCCTTCAACTCTCCAAACCCGCAGATTTAACAGTGTGGGGGACGCCTTGATGTCACAGAGAACACAGGCAGGCAGGCAGGCAAGGCTTTGGAAGCTCCAGAAGACATTCCAGATAGGCTCTCAGTGCTCCCTGTTTCCAGCAGCTAGGGGTGGATTTCAGAGCCTGCTGGCAGGAATTCAGCCTTTGTGCACACCAAACCCCACCAGACTCCACTCTCTAACTGTGTGCATGGATGGGATGGTGGAAAGCAGCTTGCTGCACAAAGCAAGCAGCTCTAAAAGCGCATTCAAGCTCAACTGGAATTTAACTGCTTTTATCCAGGCCACTGGGCCTAATGGACACTGGGGAACTCAAATGGACTGAAAGATTTTCATTTTTCACTTAACTAAAGATGCTCAAGGCTATAGGAATTTMAACAAATCAAAACTGTACAATAAGACAGGGAGATTTCCGATACAAAGAGGGAAGGGCTGTAGGCTATTGAGGGCTACATCCCAGGACAACCAAGCTCTAATACATTTAGGAGACAATGGCTCCAATCACAGAATATTGACAAGAAATAGTCACTGTATTACTATCTGAATGTAAACCTTAAATAGTTTAACCAAGGAAGACACCTCTTGTTCTCCTTGGTCCCCACCATAAGTCACTGCAGATAGCACCACAAAAATTAAAAAGATTTCAATAGCAGCACAAATGAAGCTGCTTGCCACTCACAGTCTTGTACTATAAGTTTAGCAAAGATGTAAGGCACTATGCAGAGGACCACGAAAAGCCACAAGTAATTCTGAATTCTTTATTGTAGCTTAGTGCTGTACAGCCACATGCAGTTTCACATTTCAAGATTACAGCATGAAATATCTCATCTCAGAATTTCAAGAACCTTAAGAGCCCATCTAGTGCATCTGCAATGGTCTCTCACACGTGGGATAATTCTTCACAGCAGGTTGCCTCATATTTTGCTTCATGCAGTGAGATACTTTCCAGCCAATGGTGCCTTTTGAGYATTACCTTGAGGAAATCCTCTCCTCAAACGAAATGATGCAATTCACACAAGAGCAGTCTTCCTCCTTCACTCATGTGCTCATATTTAGCTTTCCTCACTTAAATTTCATCCTACTACTGCTAGTTCTAACCTCTACTCATATGCTGAGAGCTAATGACACTTAAGTGTAAAGGCAGAGTGGTTGAAATGGGGCTGCTGGAAACTCAGCTTGTTTCCCTGTAGCTCTGGAGCCTTCCCGTGTGGCTGGGGATGCAGATCATGTCATACAGTGTCTCCCTGTGGCACATGGGGGAGTGAAGCACACAGACACTCCAATGAGTCTGTGCTCCTGAGAAGACACATTAGTGACTGCAGGACCCTAATACTACAGTGATGAAGTCTCATATTTACATGCAATCATCCTTAATTATCTTTCCAATTGTGTAACGATGCAAGTGAAAAATAAACATTTCTCCCTTCTTGAAATAGGCAGGCGACAGGTATTGCCTTTCTGCTGATAACAGCAGAAAGCTGAGAACAGTAAAATACCAAACCATCCTGCCAGGAAAGGAAATAAAAATACAGACCCATATCATTGTAATGTATCTGTAACATTCACCTGCAGTTGATAAGATGAAAAATCTCTACAAAGTATAAATGAAATCAGCTTGCTCATTTTTGTCATCTSTTGTCCCGTTAGCTAGCTATCCTTGCTCTTCCCTCCTTCAAATATACAATTTTGATTTTGTTGTTAGTGGAAAAAGTAGACATACTCTTATAACACATGAAGCTAATAAGCATTAGGGTCCTTGTAATACATTTTAGGCTRTGTGTGTTAAAAAGGTACAAGTTGCTAGGAAGTACAATAGCATTAAGTTTCAGTCTGTGCAGATATAAGGATTATGGACAACTTCACCATTCCTACATTTTTAAATCGAATCTCTGTTCTTCCAGGCTTCATTTTCTGCTCTGGGGACAGCTAGAGAGAGRCATGTAAAGAACCACCTCATCTCCAGCGGGGCCAAGCACGTGGAGCCGTCACCAAGAACGTTCTCCCAGCTGGGGAGCTGTGTGCCCCATGGAGCTCAGGGGCTCCCTGTGTGCAGGGACACACGTGAGCACACATGGACACACACATATGTGAACAAACTGCAGCTCTCTCTGCATCCCTTCACGTTACACTCTCACAAATATTTTGTCCCAGCCTCTCACGAGGACCTTTTCAGGGAATGGGAATGCTGAGAGTTGTCTTTTTAAAAAGAGCACCTAAAAAGTCTTTCTTTAAAAGATGAACCTGGAAAGGGAGTGGTCTCTTCATCCTCTTCTGTTTTCAGGACCTGAAACAAAACCTTAAAAARGGGAACAAAGACTAGAAGGACAAACCTGGTAACAGGAATTAAATGGATCTGGAAACAAAGAGCAGAATCACTTGGTGGACACTTATCTTCTTACACACAGTAGCAGGAAGAGTATAAACTTTCCTGAATTTCTCCAGCTCAGTCACAACACCACTGGACTCTTTGGGGGAACTAAACCTCATATTGTGGCTTTCCCCGTTAAATCAAAAAGCCCCCAAATATTCCATTGGAAAACCCTGAATCTTGCAAATGCAACTACAGGCAAAGGAGGACACAAGCTCTTCAGTAAATAAACAGAAACACTCTTGGKTCGCTAGCACTGACTTCTGTGAAACTTTCTCTTTGGAGCCAGACAGTCACTCATTCAAAACCTTGTACCAGAAGAAATAATATTTTTTCTCTATTCATGCAGAGAAAGAGGAAAAAGAGTGCTCGGCCATACTAGTCTAATAGGGAACAAAGTGCTTATTTTTATCACGAGCACAAAGGCCTTTCACAGATTCACAGATTCACAGAAT
>NW_020455466.1:1547436-1555893 GCF_003342845.1 Nothoprocta perdicaria | reverse complement strand
CCTCTCTGCCCAACTCTCCAGCCTGTCCAGGTCCCTCTGGATGGCAGCGCAGCCCTCCGGAGTGTCGGCCACTCCACCCAGCTTGGTGTCATCCGTAAACTTGCTCAGGGTGCATTCCGTGCCCTCGTCCAGGTTATTGATAAACAAGTTGAACAGCACTGGGCCCAGCACTGACCCCTGGGGACAGCACTGGCCACAGGCCTCCAACTGGACTCAAAGGACATCAAGGACTTTCAAAGGACATCAAGTTTGCAGTACAGAAGGACTGCACATACACACAGGCAATCTTACCAAGAAAAAAATCTGAGTTGTGCAATCCCCTCAAAGGACATTTTCATCTGAAAGGAACAACTGCAAGAAACCAAAAACCACCCTGAACTGGAACTTTCCCCAATTCCCAAGAAAGAGCTTCTCAGGACCTTTTGCTGCAGAAGCCTAAGGAAACTATCTCCTAGGTTCTCAAACTAAACTCCCGCTTGCTATTTTGTACGGGCAGCAATGATTATTCTTGATTTTTCTGCCCTCTAGCTGTGCAATCTCACACTCACCACAGGAACACAGCACAATGTTAATGCGATGGGTAGCATCAAACACGAAGTTATAATAAACATTTAAGCACGTGCCTAGATCTGTCCTTTTTTTAGGAGAGTTCTGTAAAGACACACTTCAGTCTTGCAAATTCAGCGGCATTTCAGCACATACATTTATGCTTTCCATAACCAGGGTTATGTGCAACTTTCAAATCCCAAAGACCATAAGGTGTTTATGMAAACCCCTTGCATTGTATGTGTCTGAAGGCTTGTGCATCAGCCCACAAAACAACTCCCATCTCCACAACAGAGATTCTCCTGTTCTGCAACAGGCTTTGTGCCTCAGTTTACCTATGAATTAAATGAAGAAAAATTCGCATGTCTTCCCATGGGTAATCTGCACATTAACTAGGCCTAAACAGACACTCAGAAACCTTACTTGCAGAAAAATACCATAACTGAATAGATTCATATGCAATATTAAGGCTACAACCAGCTGCTGAATGTCTCCTCACTGAAAGCAGGACATTAAAGGACTTTAAATGCTGCAGGCCTGGAGGTGCATTTAGAAGGAAAAAGGCACCGATCTGAAGAGAACACCCTCCTCGGAGGCTCCCCAGCATGGGAAGGGAGGTGATCCCGCAGAGGGCAGGTCGATCCCGCAGAGGGCAGGTGGGAGCTTCCCAGGGATTCCCTGCTGCTCCCTCCGGAGGCCTCCCGGCGCGCTGGGCGACACTGCCAGGGCAGGGAGCCGCCGCTGCTCCTCTCCTGGCCAGACGCAGCTCTGCTCAGGCAGGGGCAGCTGCCACAGAAGGGAGCAGCCAAACTGCTCAATAAGGCTGCACTGCAGAAATCCACTTCTTAAACTTATGCCTTTAAAAGTAGCTTGGCATTCCTGCTACCCAAACTGGGATATTCTAAACAAGCCCAGTTGCGAATGCTGCTGTGGATTTCTCAGCAATGATCCCCTTTATGGAAGGCTCAAAATTAGTTAAGTCACTTTTTGAAAGAGTGCCACCAAGCAGAGCATGCCCCAAGAACGTGGTAATCAAATTCCTCCAGAAAGACACTAGTGATAAACCCCCAGTCTGGTCCAAACTGGGATGACTTCGCTGCATAAGCAGCTCATTGCAATTGTTCTTAGGGAAGCGGGAGGCAGAAAAAGCTAGAATTATAAGAAATTGCATTTACATTAGTAAAGAGCTGTAATAGCAATCTTCTCTCTCCCTCCCCATATACAGCTGGCAATTTGAGATACAATGACAGATACTCACTATGGTAGAACATAATGATTAAATGCAATACAAGCAAGGGTCATAGCAATAAATAAATGAGCAGCGCTTTATTTATTTATTTATTTTTAAAAATGCAAGAGCAAACTTCAACACACAGATACTCGGACCCCTCCTGTCTCGCTCTCAAGGGGGCAGCTGAAGCCCCTCAGCCTCCGTTCCCTTCCCRCCAGGCTCCGGAAGGGCAGTGCCCGGCACAGGCAGAGATACCCCTCGCACGCTGCTCTCCCGCAGCACGAAACAGAGCCCACAGCCCCACTGTCCCCAGGCCCCGCCTTGGCCGCACCGCCAGGGGCCCCCCGGCAGCACCCCACGGCAGGAGGGGCAGGCTCAGAGCCCCGTTCCCAGGGCCGTCCTGCCACTCCACAAGGCAGCCCGAAACCCCAAGGCATCTCCCATCACAAACCSTCCCACCCTTCTCCACTCCCACTTTCCTTAAGCAAATAAATAAAGCAGAGCAGAAACGGGCTCTGTCCCAGAGCGGGCACCGCCTGGCCCTGTCACCCCCTGGCATCCTGCCCCACTGCTGCACCCGAGCAATACTGGGCGAATGGATGGGCAGGCACAAGCCATCTCCTTCCGAGCGTGCACTATGGGACAACACTGTTTCGAGAACAGCTCGTTCATGGGGATGTCTTTATAAAGCTCTTTTGCTTGTTTTGTTTTCTAAGAGTRGTTCTATCATTCCTTACACAAAAAAGGAAACCTCCTGCAAAAGGGAAAAAAAAAAAAAGAAAGAAAGAAATATCCAGAGATGCCAGTCTTTCCTCTGCAGCATGGATAGCGTGAGCAGCAGTAGGCAGAAAGCAATCTGCAGACCTACCAGCCTCACGAGCAGTGATAACAGGACTCCTTGGCAGTTGTTATAAATAACCAGAATAATGAAAGCAATAAGCGGGGAGCAGGCTAGGTCTTTACCTACAAGGAGAGCTTGCACGAAGCCTTAGGAAGGGCCTGCCTGGCTCCCCTGCTTGGCCGTGAGGCCCAGGGCTCACGTAAGCGAGGCCGGTGCYGAGGGGCTGGTGCTCACTTTCCTGCCCTAAAGCCCTGCAGCGCAGTGCAAGCAAGTTCTTCTCTAGGTGGGACCAGAAACGAAGCAGGACGGGGTYAGAGCAGCTGCACGGATGTTAGAGAGTTCTGCAGGCCTGGGAAAGAATACCTGAAAACCCCTGATAAGTAACCCTGGAGAGAAGGATAAAACTAAGCTTACCTTTAAAGTTGCCAATGAACAGGCCAGGCAGAATCTGTGAGAAAGAAATATAGTATCAAATATAGATATCTTGTGGTAACACAATTTGACAAAGTTCAATTTGCATACAGGATGGAGCATACTACTTTAGCAGCAGACTACTGCCAAACGCCATCTAAAAAGTGCTGACAACATTTCATGCATCTTTGCAGCCTCCTCGACCTGCATCACTCTGGGCACGCTGCACTTGCGGGGCTCTCTTTGAGCTGCTAACCATGTCTGACTCTCGTGTAAAGGTCCCTCTCGAAAGCGTTTTGCAAGTTCAAAGTGAGCCTTGCAACCTGCCCTGCCCCCCTGCTGTATGGTAAGAGTTACCCTCGTTCGACCAGCGGGGAAACTTCAAACAGCAAAGGCGGGTGATTTGCCTAAAGCCGCCGAGGAAGCTGGACAGAGCCCTGCAAGACACGAGATGCAGCGAGCGCCCGGGGCGCGAGGCCGTGCAAGCCGGGGCCGCGGCTCCGAGGTGCTCCTGCGCCGAGGAAATCGCTGCCAGCAGCTGCCTGTGCAGTCACACGGGGTGAGAAGGATCAAAGCCCGTGAGCCGTGTTTCCCTGCTCTCCTCAAAGCCAGCACGGCGCTCAGTTATGTGACTTCCTTCAGCTCGGGGTGCCAAGGTCGGCCCGAGGCGCAGCCCTGGGCGGCCCGAGGACACGAGCGCAGGCAAACACTGCTGCTACCCCTCCCAGGCGGGCATATCCCTCCCAGCACCCAGGACACATTCAGAAAGAAAGAAAAAAAGAAAAAAAAACCCACTTTTTGGAAAAAATGCTGCTCTCTGCCACCTGGAGACGCCTGGCCCGCCCGCACGTCCTCTGCGGGGCTGCAGCAGCGGGATCGGCCTGCGGGCAGCGCGCGCAGAGCAAACACTGCCGGCCAGGCCCTGGGCAACACCCGTCACCACCACCGCAGCAACAGCCCCTCCGCAGCTCCTTGAGGGGAGATCTCCACCCGTGTCGCTCGCTCCAGCGGCCCGGGAATTCCCAAAGTCACCGAGGACATTTCAGCGGGGATTATGCGGCCTCGCGCCACCCTGCTGCTGAAAGGCAGCCTGGCTCGCGCCAGCGCGGCCGGCAACCAGCAGAAGGGCCTGCAAAGGCGCTTGACACCCGCCGAATGCTGCAGATTGCACCTCACAGTAACAGGGCGCTCACTATCCCCTTACCCAGCCTTAGGGAAAACAGGGAAGCTCCAGCAACTCGCACAGCCCCRGTAGCTTCGGGATGTGCCAGCCCTCCTCCTCCTCGGCTTTGCTACAGGATCTATCCCACGTGCCRTGTTGCATCGGCTCTGGCCACAGGGCTCAGTTCTGCAAACGTTAGGAGAAGRCGACCTCTCTGCGGCTCCTGATATGCCCTGGGCTTATTACAAAGCCAGAGAGTATTCAGGCATTTTTCTTGGTTTTACCAGCTCAGTCTTGGGGGGAAATTCAGAAAACCCATATAATTAAGGGCTGGAAGACAACATAAACTACAGAAAAAAAGAAAAAAGAAAAAAGAAAAAAGCTTCTTTAATTCTGTACAAACAGGAGTCAGTAAGTTTTGTGCAGATATGACCATACACCTTCCCCATTTTTCTTTGCTCATTTTTCATCTGTAAAAATTCAGCGATCCTACAAAAGTATGGGGAGAAAAAAAAGAGCAGGAAAATTTCCAAATKACAGGGCACGGAACAGGGAAGAGCCTCCTGGCACCTTCCTTTGCACAGGGACAAGGGCACAGCCTTGCGGGCCGCGTTATCAGCTCTGCCCCCAAGGCCAGGAGCTGCTCTGCAGAGCACAGACCCCACGAGCCACTGCKAAGGGCCAGCAGCTCCGGACAACATGCATCTTCATCAACAAATATCTTCACCACCAAGCTCACAGTCAACCAGGCCCCTCAAGTTTTAAAGATTAAAACAAAACAAAAAGAAAAATCCTTTCTGATACTGTTAAATAGCAGCCTGGTATTTCCTATCGGTAGCAGGAATYTCAACTCAACAGCCTACTGCAGGCTACAGCATTTTAGACTCCAAGACATTATTTCCACACCAAGTATAGGCTCCCAAGAGAGAAGAAAGCTTAAATTCCAGTCACAGTCATTAAGGTTAGGCATTATAAATTAAAGAGATGCCAAGGCGCACTAGGGGAAGAAAGGGCTTTAAAAGGGAGGATTTTTCAACTGTTGTTGAAGGAAAAATCCAGAAGTTCRTGCATTACGAAGCCACACTGCATGCTAGATAGAAAATGAGGACACCACGCAACCACGGACAGCTGTCACCCCTGTTGTCCTAGTCATTCTAGAAGCAAGAAACATTACTATGGGTGAAAGCTACCTGGAAAGAAGTGAATCTTCATACAGTGCTGACTAATACTTCAGATCTAGACTATGGCTGGGAACTTTCAGCTGTGTCATCTCACACTGCCATCAGTAACTGCAACTCGAAGCTACAGAAAAAAAAAATAGAAATGAAGGCTGATGGCTACCAGGGGCGTGTGAGAGAGAAGGGGTGGGAGGCAGAAGAGAAAAAATAAGGTGGTTGTTTTTGTGAACTTTTCAACTACTGCTTTATGAATAAAAACAGGAGCCTCCTTATATCACCCGAAACATTGAGAAAATGACCACGRGCTAAATAACAGATGCATGAGACTGCGCAGCCGAGCAACAAGGACAGCAACGCCTGTCTTGGTTCTCGTCTCTTCCGTGAGAGCGGCAGAGCTACCGCTCCTCGGCACTCTGCTTGGGAGACGGGCTCCCCTTCCAAGTGGTTCAACGGCTACTTTTGTCACCGTCTTCTACATACACGTGGCATAAAGCAGCAAACTCCTTGACTGGTGTTACCTGCAGTGGCATCAACTGGAGCCGTGGACAAGTTCATCGCAGCTACCTGGGTTTTGTGTGGGGAAGGCAAGACCTTGCTGGAGGGGATCAGGGGCAGGTGAGGCCCCTTTAGCCACTGGCTCTGGAGGTTCCCACACATTGGTGGGATGGACGCGCCGCTCCACGGAACTACTCACATCGGCGCTAACTATCCACGCTGATTGACATCTCCTATGAACCAGCCTCTTATCTGCCATTTTTGTAGCGATAACACTCAACTCACCCCTTCAAAAAGGGTCTGTGTGAATAATGGGCATTTAACTGTACCAGGACATGCAAGGACCAAATCCCAGGGAAAACGCTTCTCTAAGCATATCTTGCTCACAGATAAGCAAATTAAGTACCACAATCTCTAGCATCATCTCAGCTTCTAGCCCTCAGCTCCAGAAAAACAGGCGCCAACTTGAACTCTGAATGCAAGTTAGACATTAAATATGAAGACAAAGCAGGCCATCAGAACAATTTCCAAACACTCATAGCTTATTATTCATTCTGTAAAGATTTAAGAAAGGTAAAAATGTAAAGCACTGAAAATTAGCTGTAGTTCAGCAGTAAGTTTGAAGTCAAAGCATCTTCACTAGCCCAGTTCCCTTTTCTGAGTAGAATGAGGACAGTATTATGAACTTCAATTTAATTTGGGAAAAAAAAAAATCAAGAGGTCTAGATGGGCTTTAGGAAAAAAAACCTAAACCAACTAAACAAACAAACAACAACAAAACATAAAACAAAGCTAATTTTACAAATAAGAAAATTAAGAATGAAATGCTCCCCCCCAGAGCATGCCAGGCCTCCAGGCCTCCCATTAGCCCTAAACAGCCACATAAAAAGTCAGGTGCATTTACTGCTTGCTAGGAAATGCATGCACATCATGTTGCAGAGGAGCAGGGGGGACCGTGGCACTGAGAAAGGCTCCACATACAAGAGCAACAGCAGCAGCTGTAGCAATCTCCGGAGCTCTTCCTTCCCATACGCATTATAGGTCACGACTGATCCTCCTCCCCTGGCTCTAGCACAAAGAGATTCTCTTAAGTGAAATAATCCACCACTGGTTAAGCTGTTTATTTTCTTCTATAATCTGCGTATAGTTCTACAAGGAAAAAAAAAGAAAAAGCACCACATTTGGTAACTAAGGTAATTTGTATTGATAAGACTACATGGAGTCAAGGAACTACCTCCAAACAGTGCTGMTCACAATGTCGCGTCTCTCTGTGCCCCTCTGGTTATTGTGACTCCCAGGATCAAAAGGAGCAGATGATCCAGGGGCACCTTCTAGAGGGGGCAAGTATGGGACCTGCACTCGGGACTCCTAGAGARAACAAGCCCTGGTGGCCAGGACCCATGTGGTCAGAGCCTGCTTAGAGGAACCAGCTCTTCCAGAACTGCAGAACATTTCACAGCCTTGATAAAAGCTCGCAGTAATTGACCAAACTTATCAGTCACAGATCACCAATTTCTGCTTAAGTGGCATGACACCAAGATGTGCTGCTGCAGAAATAGAGCACTAGGCTTCAAAGACCTGGGAACTCTGATGGCAACTTTAGCATTCCCTGTCAGGGCATATGAAGAGGGACAGGAGGAGTTTTAACTTTCCCAAGCGAGGAAAACTATAAAATCTGAAAGAAGCCTCTCCAGTTGTTTCTTCCTTATCAGCCACTCCTGGAAGAAGCACCTCCAAGGAGTGCCTACATGACACTGCCCTGTCTTTTAGAGAAACGATGGAAAGCGGGACCMAGGGAAGTTCTACTCCTACCCACTAACATGAACTCAAGCTCAATGAACCAAGCAGGTCTTTCCTCCACCTAAGGTTTCTAGGCCAATGGATCTATCCATTGGATGAAGAGGCTTCTTGGAGAGCTCACTGCGTCCTGGGGATGTTCACGCTGTAGCAGGCGGCGAGGCTGCTCCGCGGGCCGAGCTGGCGAGCAGGCAGCTCCGGCTCCTCTGCTCCTCGCAGGCAGCTCCGGCTCCTCTGCTCCTCGCAGGACGCTGCCCCCAAAGCGCCCACAGCGAGATGCTCACAGGGAGGACATGACTCAACCCCTGCCCCTCACGGGCAGCTATATAAAAGGCCGGCCAGCAGCATGCTCTCAAAGCCGGGGTTAAAACAGCAGGGGATAAACCCGCTTTCCCTTGATGCGCAGCACGACGTGCCAGGGCGGGGAGCGAGGAGACTCGGGGCAGCCCCACCTTCCTCCCCCAGCGCTATCTCCGGGCCGCACACTTCCCTCTCTCCGCAGGGAAGGGGGCTGCGCGCCCGGCACCRACCCCAGGGCCGCTGCCCGCGCGGGGCTCCCGCGGGAGAGCCTAACGGGAGCGGGAGCCCGCGGCGGGCGGGCGAGCGCGCCGGCCGGGCCCCAACGGCCGCCATTAACGCCCGCCGGGCGGCCGTTGGGGCCGCCGCCGCCCGGGGAAGCCCGCGCGAGGGCAGCGCCCGGCACCGGCGGGGACACCAGGAAGGAAGGAAGGAAGGAGGGAGGGAGGGAGGGAGCGGAGCGCCCCAGGGAGACGCGCACCCTGCTCGCCTTCCCTTC
>NW_020455466.1:1527345-1546796 GCF_003342845.1 Nothoprocta perdicaria | reverse complement strand
CGCTGCCCGGCCTCGCCCGGGCCGTGCCCGTGTGCCCCGGTGTGCCCCGGTGTGTCCCGGTGAGGCAGCCCGCGCCGAGGCGCCCGAGCCGGGCGGGAGGCGCTCCCGCCGGCGGTGCCCCTGCGCGGCTGCGTGCGGCGCCCGGAGCAGGTCTGCGSCACGCCACACGTGTGGCATGTCCAGCTTGGGCCGCCGCACACCCGAGCACCTGCACGGGGCCTGTGTCACAKCCAGCGCCCTGAGCCCCAGCCCCACAGAGCTTCCCAGCCCCCTTCCCTGCCCACACGCCCAAGGCACCGCGCAGGAGGGCACCCGGCACAGGCGGATGGCCCGGGGAGCAGGGCCCTGCGAGGGGACGCGGTCACCCGGCCCGGCGCAKCGCGGTGCTTGTGTGCTGCCGCGCAGCCCTGCACAGCGTACGTGCAACGTACGGACACGAAGCCTCAGCCAAGAGAGAGACAGAAGCAAAGATCTTGGAGGAAAGATGCTGAGTGCATGAGGCCTGGCACGCCCGGGCTCAGAGCCATGCTCTTGCTCCGCCGATACTCAGTTACACACRACATGACACTGCCATATCCCTCAGCCTGCAGGCACGTGTCCATGACATGTCTGGAGATGGGTGGTTTGAGGGATACCGAGGCAAATTCACCCATAAGAATTAATGTAAAAGAAGAGGAATATCATGCAGGTACTTACAGGGTGCATGTAGCTTAAATACACAGTGAGAAGATACCACTACATAACATCGCTGCCATTAACAAGTCCAGTCCAGTCTGCTCCCCAGAAAGTGAAATCCTTCATGGCACAAATGCAAGCAAAGGACAAGAGGGATGCATATCCACATTAGCTGCTGTATGCAATTATACAAATACCTGTGAAACATGCACTAGTATCTTCAGAAATACTTGAAATATTTTATTGTAGAAAATGACATCTTTATTCTCAGTKGTTGTTTATACATAAATGTCATTTTTGGGGGGAAAAAAAACACAAAAATCACCAAAATGTATGGATAACCACCCCCAATTATATGGCTATCCATATGTTCTCTGTGATTCAGATAGTTCCATGTTAGCTGTAGTTCATTGGGCACGTTTCAATAAGATTGGGCTGGTCAGGGGAGTTTGCAGTAGAAGATGGACAGTGGAAAGATGAAAAATGAAGAATAGGGTGGTGCAAACAGTCAGCAAGCAGGATATCAGCTTGATGGATGGACTCTGAAATGACAAACAGATGAGTGACGGGGATGGAGGGTGCTTTATGAGGAAGGAGGCAGTAGTTGCCGGTACCAGCAGAGTTTTAGGGAAGAATTTCAGAGTCCAAGAGAATTGCAATTGCAGGTTGGCTGTTACCAAGGAAACATTCACACATCCTCCACCCTGCCCTCAACACTACCTCCGTGTCCCCATCCTTAAGCTAGTCCCCGCCCTCATCTGACCCAGCAATGAACTGGTTCAGAGAACTAGCGCAGAGGAAGTTCCCAATGCTCCCAGTGGATGCAGGCAGTTTCAAGCAAACTGGTGAGGAGGCAGGTGTAGCATGAGGGTTGCTGAGCAATCCTCTCTATCATGGGATTGTGTGAGGAGATCAGCACGGACTGCTGAGGCCAGGTCATGTTTGCTATATCTGAATGGATGGGCCTTGAGAGCCCTTCTGAGCTACAGCTCAATCCATGTCACAGGACAGTGCAGCAAGAGACCAGTCCTCTTGGGGCAAACGTTGGTTTCCTCAAAAAGCCAATCACACTGGCCAATCAGCAGGAAACCAGTGCTTGTTCCAGTGGGACTGTTTGGGATTAGGACCTTGGCTTCACCACGTGGGCATCCCCTGCACCCTCTGGGGCCTAGCAGGATGTCTGCAGCTTGCTTGCAGCAGAGCAGGGGGACACCAAGGAGTCACAGCCTTAGATTTTGAATCGTYCCTAAACCTCCCTGTTCCCGAAGCTCCACAGAGTTTGTGGTGTCTGTCATGTGGTTCTCAGACACATAAACATCCGCTACCTTTATCAGGCTAGGAAGTACAGCCATTCAATTTAAGGTACTTCACTTCTCTCCTTTCTTCCCCCTCAGTATGACTGGAAAGCAATGAGCTTTATCACAGATACTGGCTTTAATATTTTATAGACGTAGCTCTCCAAATTGCATTTAGCTTTATTCTTATGCCACACAAAGTAGGACTGAGGGCCAAAAAGGTATGAGTCACGGCTTACCATAATAACTGCAAAGTACATTGTGCCTCAAAGATGAAGGAATTCTGCCCCAGCAACGCTTTGCAGCATTGATTTCTTTTTGTGAAGCAAAATGGTAGCCTGCATAAATGATATCCCTGGTGACTGCAGTGATCTTCAGTGTTTGCTGAGAGATCCAGGATGACTGGAAAGCCTTGTGGTCAACATGTGGAAGGCTGTGGGCTGGTCACTTCAGTTCTCTGTAGCTCTGTTTCTCCATTTATAAAGTGCAAATTACAATATTTCTATCCCTAAAGGGCTCTGAAAAGTACTGTGTGTGGGCAATACACGTGAAATCATTATGTTATATTAGGCAATACACATGGAATACAAATATTTCTAACTTAGTCATTGACTTTTTTTTGAATGGGAAGTGTCATGCAGTTTTCTGTTTTATTTTCAGGTTTCATGACTCTTCAGGACGAATACTTTAACCTGCAGTGCTTCATTTATTAGAATTTTATTGCATGCGGACAGCTTTTTAAAATGAAATAGCAAAAAATGGAGTGGGAGAATATAAAACACCAAACTTAAAAAAAAAAATAGTGGGATGAAATGCATTTAAACCTTTACTGTGATGTATATTATCTCCTTTTCTGCGCCACAACTCTAGAAGAAGAATCCTGATACTGTTACCAGACTTGTGCCTCTTGCCAATTATTCCAAGAACTCATCCATTTTAGCTGTTCAGCTGTCATTTAATAAACTATTACATAATGCATTTATAGGGGCTGGTCTTCGGCACACCTAAATCAACACAATGTGTTCATCGATAGTTACTTCGGAGAATCCTCTTCCTTGAGTTTAGTATCTGCACTGTTATTGATACTTTCAAAGTCCAGTTTAAAGAGCAGCTATCCTGAGATGAGTAGACTGAAAAAAATGAAGTCAGCACATGAGAGCAAAAAGTTCTTGAGGAGTATCATAGCTTTCAGTATCTATGAGAAGAGACATCACTTCAGCATGATCCATAATCCCACAGATGCAGGGATTTTTCATACTGCTTTGTGATATGAGGGTGATAAATTACGTAATTCCAGTTCTTGACTTTGCACGCTAATTTATCTGGTGATGCCAAGTCTTTGATCTTCTAGGCAATTGCCTGAAAAATAACAATAGGAACAGAACCACTCTGATACTGAACCTGAGCCTTCTTGAAAAGAGATAGACTGCTTTGACAACAGGTTGAGATGACAATGTTAAAAATAAAGAGGTAAATACTCACTCCTTCTTACCATTTGATCTCGCTTACTGTAAACACTAGATTTCTGAGCTCACATTCAGCCATAGGTAGAAGGCATGTCAGCCATCCATGGTCTGTCAAGAACTGATAAGTCCTGGGCTGGGTTCCACGGAAACTGCGTCATGGCCGAGTTCCCAGAGGTGGCAAGAAACAAGATAAATAGGATGGCTGGTCAAAAATAGCCAGTGGAATGGTTTTCCTCTGAAATAGACTGATTTGATGAAAAGGAACTGTTTCATCAGAAATAAATAGCATGAAAATTCATGAAGAAACCTGAGTTTGTTTTCTAACTATGCTAAGATGATGGCCAGTGCGTGGCAAAAGCTTGGAGGACTCTTATCCTCCTCTTTGAAGAAGAATGGAAATGTGCATGCGCATGGAAATTGTGCTTGTAGACATTAATAAAGCATTTTAGAGCCTGTATACTGGCTAGAAGAAATGCTGCTCCTATTTATTATCATGTAACCACAGAGCAGAACTCATTCATTGCTTTGTAAATTGTCCAAAGGCCAAGCTTGTCTTCTGTTATGCCAGTATGAATCTGCAGTAATTTTATCAAAATCAATGGTATTGTTGTTTGCTCTAAATCACGAAACTGAAGAAAATAGCCTATTTTAGTAAAAAAACAGCTGCCAAGAAACTGCTGCCAACAGCTGGAGTAACCGGGAGACCTTCATCCCTTGCCTTGCACTCCTGTCACCTCCCCTTCCATTGATGGGCATCATCAGCAGGGGAGGTTTATGCTAGGATGAAAGGGCTGAGCCTGTGTCCCTGGCCAACGTGGCACGAAACAAGGCTTTGTGGAGAGCAGATCCCCAAAAAGGAACTGGCAATTCCAACAGGAGGAACACCAAAGAATGGCTGGGACTTAACAAGCTTTCCCAGAAGCTTACAAGGGGATTTAGGTGTAGGTTAGCTGCCGTGACAACTATGTACCAAAATCCTGACGTTCTGTATCTCTGGAACTGCCAGCAGCTACTCCTGTTGGTATATACTGGGACTTGAAAAAAATCAGTCAAAAAATCACTTAAAACTCAAGATAGATTGCAAATGGACTACAGAAAATATCCCTGTAGGTTAAAACATTTAGAAAAATAAAAGTAGAAAAACCAATAGGCTGTGAACATTCTTCTTTCATATAAAAATTAGATTAAAATTAGATAATTTGTTTAACTTGTACAGCAGCTAGTTCTAAACCTTACTTTTTTATACTGTTTTGATTTATTTATTTTTGCAGCCAATCAGCCTGAGACCCTTACCTCCATTGCTTATGTAAGAAAGAAAATGTTTTTATTTTTTAAGGTGAAATACAGCCATGTTGCAAGAAGAGTGAGTCATATTCTATTAATCCCACATTTGGGGGAAATACAGTAAAATTTGGGGTTCTTAAAAGCAAACTTTTTATTGCAGTGTTATTTCCAATAGAAAGTAGGCCATCAAAGAGCACATTGCAAAGCACATATATATTATTAGTTACTAAAAATAGTCCATCGCTGAGTGTGAATGAAAATATCCAAATGCATTCCCTCGATAAGGTAAGTATGTATTTGCTTTCCTGGGCAGACAATAGTGTTCTCAAATGGAAAAGTGCTTTTATAATAACCTAAATGCCACTTCCAGTTCATATCTGCATAACCCTAGGGAACACAATCTTCACCACACCTCTGCACAGCAAGTTGGCAATAGTAAACTTTGGACTTCTCTTACATAGTCTGTGCAAACTCTCTGGAGTGGGAAGGGATCGCTTTCTGAAATTCCCATTGAAGCCTGGTGAGCAGCAGTGGTCGCCTCAGTTGCGACCAGCTAAGGATACGATCTGCTAAAGCCAGTGGACAGGTTTGAATGGAGCAGCACTGTGGTCAGTGCCAAGCGTTACTTCCCCAGCTCTCCCACAGACGCTCGACACTCAAGGTGGGGACTAGGGTGTTCGGTAGTTGCCACCTGCACCCACCCAAGCCACTTGGCACACATCTGTATTTGGTTTCCAAGAGCTTCTCCTTAAAGGAAGATAACTTACAATTTCCTGTGTTTGGAAAAATGAGACCAGTTAAAGCTGCAATTCTCCATGTTTGTTTTTCTTGACCAAAATTTAAGATAGTAGCTCTTAAACACCATTTAGGAAACCCACAAATACTTATGTTTCCRACGTATTCACATAATTCCCAAGACTATTCAATTAATCTTGAGACYCTTGCAGTGTTTCTTGTAATTGTGGCTCTTTCTTGAAATAACAGTACTCTTGTCATCAGGAGTTATTTATTCATGAGTCCTTGCACACCTTTCCCTTTGCTTGCTTACTTTGGCCTGTTGTAGTTATCTTTCTGGTCCCAGCTACCGTATCTCCTCAGTGTTGCCTCCTAGCTACCTGCTAGCCCCAGAAATGTGTCAATACATCGTGGTGTACTGACACATCCCTAAGACATCCCTGTGGCCTTAAGACATCCCTGTGATGTCTTCAGAGCTTTGTTTTTTGTTTTGTTTTGTTTTGTTTGTTCTGATCCTTCGGTTATTTTTGTGGGACTTGGCTAGATGCACAATTGCGACATTGCTTCTCCAGTTATACACTTTTCAATAGTTTCACTTTCCTCTGTGGCCTCAGGTTACATCTACTCCCTCACACAGTTCATTTTACATCAGGATATAAAAGCAGCTCTATTAGATCATGCTAAACATCCATACAGCTTCACATCTCTCAGCAGTGGCAAGTAGTGGGCACCTAAGGTTATAAGAAGAATGAGAAACARGGTGAGTACCCCTTCTCTTTCCATATCTTCCAGTTTCTGGTAGCCAGCAGTCACTTTTTTTTGAGCCAAGGGGCACACTCTATGCCTGGTCTGAGCATTTAGCTAATGTTTTTATATTAACATTCACAGTGTTTGCTAGATCTTTTCCTTGAGTGACAAATGCTCCCTTAGAACTGTATGCATTTGTTAGGGTTGTATTTTTAACATGTGCCTTATCTTGCATTTATCAAAATTGAATTTTCTCTGCCATTTTCTTATTGAGTCACTTGATACTGAGAGATCCCTCTGCTTTCAATCCACTTTAAGTTTTGACTATTGGGTGCGACTCTGTATCATCACCCATCTTTTCCAGCCCATTTGGGAGGATGTTGAACAACACTAGCATCTAGACTRCACTTCCACTTGCAGCTTCCTTCAATTGTGATTACTGATCAGTCACTCCCAGCTTTGTTTTTCATCTTCTAGCRAGTAACTAATTCTCAAAAGAATCTTATTCTAAGCTAAGGCTTTTTAAATTACTTTTGTGGGTGTGRGCAATCCTGTCAAAAGCATTTAGAAAATCACCATCATCCAAATGCTGGRGGATTGGAATGGAAAGAAAGTTGGGGAGCAAGTAGATGTTAAGCAGTTTGAGCCCCCCAGAATTTTTAGTTTTCTTAATATCTCAGAGTACCCTTGACCTGAGAAAATCGTGCAGTCTGTCAGACCACTGAATGTGAAAAAACAGTGTGTTTCCACTAATTCCTCATGGTATTGCTGATGACACCAGTCATCAGCCTGACCACCCCGCTTATCAGTATTTTTTTTTTTGGTCTAGTTATCTTTTCACATTCAAAGGTCAACCTTTGAATGTGGTTCTGTACATAAAAGGCCTTCTGTCCCTTTGTTTGAACAAGTGTACTTTTATTAGAAAGAGTCAAACTTGTTTAGAGTAAATGCAAGAATAGTCAAAATATACTTACAGCGAAACTGAGTGGAGTTAAGGCAGATTTCCATTGAAGTCAAAGCAGTCACAGCCAGGCTGCGTAGTTTTAGTGCTTAACGGGGAAGGGTTTATGCTGCCAGAGAAGTCAGTGAAATTTTGTCACTGACTTCAGTAGGAACAGGAAAGCTGTTTGTCATGAAAAATCACTTGACCTTACCTTTTTGTAAATAAAGACATTTCAGGAAAATTCACAATGTCTTTTTTTTTTTCTTTTTATTATTATTTCACCTGCTTTGATGGTTATTTTATTTGTTGTCTGGCAGAAAATGAAACTCATTTTAATCTCTCTTAATAGCTGCACAGAGCTCTAAAGCACATAGATGAGCTTGTATTTAGGAGTGGTGCCAACACTGAGTAATTTTAATATATTATATAGTTGATAATATCTGACCAAATATTCTAGAATAAGTCACTATAGAAATGAAGGTAGGTTTCCTGTGTGGCTTACAATATCATACTAAAATACAAAAGAAACCTGACAAGGTTTCAGTTATGAAATAATAGATACTGAGCCATTTTCAGATTTGCTCCATATTGCTAAAGGGTTTAAGCAGGTGTGTTTCACAAACTTTGTGAAACAAAAGCTCAGCTGAAAGCAAATCAACATTAGGAAGCAAAACTATTGCTGAGTGATAGTGCTTAAAAACTGAGAAACAAGAGTGGTTTTAAACAGCAACTGAAAAAATACTTTGATGTTTTTAAAGCAGTCCCTTGTACTCTAAAAACATGTTGCAAGTTTCTGCAGTTATATACAAGACATTGCATCTAATATTAGTGTTAGTTCTGTGCTTTGGGTTATATGGGTTGAATAACATTTTTGTCTAGTAATATGAGCACATCGKCACACTTTGAAGATTAGGAAAAATGTTTGTGAGTCTAACTGCTAAGACTAATCTATAAGACAATATTGTAAGTAGAGCTCTGCTAGGAAAATACCCCTCGCTTGTGCTGCAGGCTGATCTGATTGCATCTCCAAGGGGAATGACAAGCTGCCTCTCTCTGAAGCAGGAAAGGCTCAGCTGTAAAACAGGAGTACCTGTTTTACCAGGCAGAAGTATCTGGCTCAAAAACTGATATCATAGGCAAAGGTGGGTAACATGACTTGTGGGGAAAATAAGAAAATCTTAAGAATTCCGTTTGATTGCAGGCAAGTCACTAAATGCCTTGAATTAATTCTAATGCACTGGAGGCAAATCACTTAATGCCTTCAAGTAAGTATACAGCTGCCTTTTGACAGTAGGGTTTGCATTGTGTAGCTCTCTGACATGACTTAGGAAGATAAGACAGGAACAATGAAGAGTTATTAACATGAATAATTTTCCATGCAAATTGGARGCACCAGAAAAACAACCAATAGGATAGGTAATAGCTTAATGGCACCAGATTGTCTGCAGAGCTGAGCATAATGTACCGCAATATGAAAGAAAGAACAAAGACAAAGCCTCTCAAACAAAGCTTTCTTCAAAAAAGAGCTGGGGCAGAATGGAACACAGGATCCCTTCTCCTGGAAGTGGTTGCGCAGATTCTGGTGCTCAGAAAACATGTCAGAAAAGCCAGAGAGTGACTGCAGGTTTTCAAAACCTGAAGAACTTCATGAACTCCTTACATGAATCTAAACATCTTCACCAGAGGAGCAACCACATCCTCAGTGGGATTATGACAGATATGTTCACAGAAAGCTAGCATCTATATTAATCAAATACATTAGCTAAATTCCTCAAATATAGGAAGCAGAGAAGTAACATAAAGTGACAAGCATATGAACACTTCCATATTTTGCTTTCTATCTAGTCTCTTCTCAAAGAAGTGTGTGCAGAAGATGCAGGAAGGAGGAGATCTAATGGAAGTTGTATGTATTGAGATACACATCCTCTGTGGTGGGTGTCTCATGTTGCTGCTCTCTCAGGACACAGTTCTGCTTTGTGATATTGCTATGAATCACACCTGAACAGCAGAGCTGGTGCTAGTCCATACCAATAATAGTTCATGGTGCTGGAAATATCGGTCTGAAGAAATTCAACAGAAAAAAAAAATCAGAGCAAAGAGAGAGCAGCTGTTATGCTGATTATCCTGTCCTCTCCTTCCATAGCTCCCTCCACTTATACATAACTGACACCTATAGGAGTCTTCTATACAGAAGGGAAGAACTTCCATTTGATGTTTTGGTGGACAATCTTTGTAGTAGGCTACGCTCCCTGAAACATGCAGATCTCTTTTGGTGTATTCATTCTGACAGGAGGGATTATTTTAGAACACAAACAACAGGAAATAATAAATTCTGAAGTTCTACATGAAACAAAACAAAACAAAGCAAAACACTGACTCTCAAGGAATATGAACTTTAATATTCTGTTCATGCTGCAAATTTCTGATTCTAAAGAAATTGCATTTCTGATTCTAAAGGAACTTTGAAATAGATGTCTGGTAAAAGGACTTGCATTTGCTGATTCAACTCAAACATCTGTATATCTGCCTTCAAAAAATCCCCAGTAAATGTAATTCATGTCCTATTGTAAACCAAGGGGTGACAGTCAGCTCTGGTGCATCAAGTGCTGCATAGCTGATATTAACAGCATCCCTTGCCCCTACATCTGAAAGTTTTCAAACGACTTCTGGTACTTCAAAGGGAAGGATAGGTCTATTATATATTGATGTTTGGGTTGTCTACATTGCTGCTGCTGCTCCTGTTTTGAGCTATTCTGGGGTTATATAGAAGATTTCAGTCTCTGTTAGCTGGCTACTTTCATCCCTTTGAAGTCTGGTGCTTTCGGTGTATAGTTGATTCTTTCATGAAAATTTGTATACTAAACCCTACAACAAAGAATGTGATTTCTTCTATTGGTATGACAAAGCCAGAATGAGGATAGCTGTTCTTTATCCTGTTGCAATAATGAATCATTACTGACTCCCACAGAAAAAGCACAGATTTTCTGCATATGTGGAAGCAGGATTACCCTATTTCTCTGGTATATATTTATACAACTCCCTATATATCCTTTCCCTTAATTTTTGTTGCTCACTTAACTCACTCTTCCTCCCTTTTTGCTCCCCATTCACAGCTCCAAGTCTTACTATCCTTCACTGTCTAGAGACCAAATTATAGAATAATAGAACAAATGGCAAGTGCAGCACTGATTACAACTGAATGCTCTGTTTTCCTTTATATGCAAATCTGGCTTTCCAAGAATCTGGGTTTCAGCCACTGTTCAACACTGAGATTGGAAGAGTCATGCACAGGAGCTTCATTYGGACCTTCGTGGACGGGGAGGGGCTGACATTTTTATAGCTAAACTGATTTCTAGTATAAGGGTAAAGTTAACCTTTGAAGTGCTTGCTTTCCAAACCGAGTTATGGGAAGTGGCGGCAAGAGGAGAGATAAGAATGGAGATTGGTAAATATTAAATGCTTTTACCACAGAATTCTCCATTTTTTTTTTCCATGAAAATAATATATTATTTAAAATTCTTCTAATTTTTCTATGTTCAAAACRTATCTCAAGTGAGTAAGAAAGTTCTTCCCAACTACCTATTTTTTCCAGAAGTTTTAAAGGAATGCAGGGATGCAACAAGGACGGCCAAGACMCGTTTGGAATTAGAGTTAGCAAGAGGCATCAGGGAGAATAGGAAGGGCTTCTATAGATATATCAGCAGCAAGAGGAAGACTAGGGAAAATGTTAGTCTGCTGCTAAAGGGAGAGGGTGCCTTGGTGACGGAGGATGCAGAGAAGGCAGAGTTACTAAATGCCGTCTTTGCTTCTATCTTTACTGCTGAGACTGGTCTCCATGAACTACAGAGCCCAGAGAGAAGAAAGATACCCAGGAGAGAGGAAGACTTTCCACTGGTCGAGGAGGATTGGGTTAGGGATTATTTAGGCAAACTGGACACCCATAAATCTATGGACCCTGATGGGATGCACCCAAGAGTGCTGAGGGAACTGGWGGGGGTTATTGCTCAGCCTCTCTCCATCATCTTCGAGAGGTCGTGGAGGGCAGGGGAGGCAATGGAGGACTGGGAGAAGCCAACATTACTCCAGTCTTCAAAAAGGGCAAGAGGGAAGAGCTGGGAAACTACAGGTCGGTCAGCCTCACCTCTGTCCCTGGAAAGGTGATGGAGCGGTTCATCCTAGAGARCATCTCTAGGCATGTGAAGGAAAAGAAATTGCTCAGGAGTAGTCAGTCTGGATTCACCAAGCGGAAGTTATGTTTGACCAACCTGATAGCCTTCTACAATGGGATGACTGGATGGATAGATGATGGGAGAGCCGTGGATGTTGTCTACCTTGACTTCAGCAAGGCTTTCAACATCATCTCCCATAACATCCTCCTGGGGAAGCTCCAAAAGTGTGGGTTAAATRAGTGGACAGTGAGGTGGCTTAAGAACTGGCTGGATGGCAGAGCTCAGAGGGTGGTGATAAAGGGACTGAGTCCAGTTGAAGGCCTGTGGCCAGTGGTGTCCCCCAGGGGTCAGTACTGGGCCCRGTGCTGTTCAMCCTCTTCATGAATGACCTGGACGTGGGCACTGAGTGCACCCTGAGCAAGTTTGCAGATGACACCAAGCTGGGTGGAGTGGCCGACACTCCGGAGGGCTGTGCTGCCATCCAGAGGGACCCGGACAGGCTGGAGAGTTGGGCAGAGAGGAACCTCATGAGGTTGAATAAGGACAAGGGCATGGTCCTGCACCTGGGGAGGAATAACCCCAGGCATCAGTACAGATTAGGGGTTGACCTGCTGGAGAGCAGCTTTGCAGAGAGGGACCTGGGAGTCCTGGTTGACACCAAGTTAACCATGAGTCAGCAGTGTGCCCTCGTGGCCAAGAAGGCCAATGGGATCCTGGCTGCATCAGGAGGATGTTGCCAGCAGGTCGAGGGGGAGGATCCTGCCCCTCTCCTCAGCTCTGGTGAGGCCTCACCTGGAGTATTTGGTGCAGTTCTGGGCTCTCTGGGACAAGAAGGGTGTGGAGCCTCTAGAGAGGATTCAGCAGAGGGCAACAAAGATGATTAAGGGACTGGAGCATCTATTTTAGGAGGAAAGATTAGCGAGCTGGGCCTGTTTAGCCTGGAGAAGAGAAGATTGAGAGACGAGATTATCAAATATACGTAAATACCAGGGGTGAGAGTTTAAAGAAGATGGGACAAATTCTTCTTGGTGGGGCCAGTGACATTATAAAGGGTAATATGTACAAATTGAAACACAGGAAGTTCCATCTGCATGTGAGGAAGAACTTCTTTCCTGGGAGGGTGACAGAGCCCTGGCACAGGCTGTCCAGGGAGATTGTGGAGTCTCCTTCTCTGGAGATATTCCAAACCCGCCTGGATGCCGCCCTGTTCCCCGTGCTCTGGGTGTCCCTGCTGGAGCAGGGGGGTTGGACTAGATGATCTCTAGTGGTTCCTTGCAGTCTCAACCATTCTGTGATTCTGTGATTCTGTGATTCTGTAAAGCTTGAGAATGATTTCCAGATATCCACATGCATGAGTTTGGAACAAGATAGAGTAGTAACAAAGGAGACTCCATAGATTGGAAAAGAGATGGCTGTAGAAGAAAGTGTTCAGAGATCTATCAAATTATGTCCCATATCAAATTAYGTCCCATAGGGAAAACGAATAGACAATGGCTATTCTTTGTCTTTACTAATTCAATGGTTAAGGAGTATCAAATAAAAGTATCAGACAGCAGGTTCAGACAAAAAGAACTGAATTGAGCTGTGGAACTCTTTGTTGAAGAAAGGCTGTATGTGTCCATACTAATGTATGGATTCAAAAATCAACTGTAAAAATCCAGAATACTGGTTTACTGAATAGAAAAGCATTTGGCACTCATAGTCTCTGAGCTATAAATTGCTGAAGGCCAGGAGATTTTTCTAGAAACCTTTCACTGTATGCTTACCTTACCTTTATACTCTCTCTTAGTCATTTGCTGTTTGCTACCATTGCAGAAGGACTAAAAGAATGTTCAGGTGAACTTGGCACAACTGTTCTTATGTTCTTCAGTTTTAACTCAAGGATTTTTTATATACAGTAGTTTCTACAGATCACTGATTTTACCAAAGGTCTTGTTCAGTTTCAAGCAGACAATAKTTCACAGGCAGTTCTATTCTGTAAAGTAATGCAGGTTCACAGTTGTCAGCTTCAGTATTTCCCAACATAAATGTGCTCATTTGCACACAGAAATCCTGCGAGTTTGAATCCATCATGATCTCTAGAGCTCAGAATTACTTCCTCATCTCTTCCAGTTTATATGCTGCAAAATGTATTATGTCCCTTAATCATGCAATCACAGAATCACAGATTCATTTTGTTCGGAAAGAGTTGGTCTAATCTAAATCACCTGCTCAAGCAGAGTCAACTGAAGCATGTTGCCAAGGTTCATGTCCAGGTGGCTTTTGAATATTTCCAAAGTAGGAGACTCCACAACCTGACTGGCCAACCTGTGCCAGTGTTTAGTCACCTTCACGGTAAAGAAGTTTTTCCTCATGACCAGGTGGAACTTCTGGTGTTGCAGCCCTCCAAAGAGAAGATTGTTACCTCAATAAAACATAGAGAAGAAGAAATAGTGGCAATTATGTGGGCAGCAGCAAAGTCAAAAGAACTACACTTTTTGAAAATGAAGACAAGCTTTGAAGTTACCTCTAGATTAAGAAAAACTTCCCAGTTCCCAAGACCAGATACACATCTTAGCTGCATCCTAACGCCAGTCTGGCTGGAGTTTGACCTCTATGGTTTGACTTTGGTGCCATTCACACCTAAGAAGGGAAACGTAGATTTACAGACCTGAGAAGAGCCAAACCACGTGGCAGTAGATAATCTAGAAGCTGCAAGTGTCTCCTCAAGACCTGGAATGTACTGCTCTGAATATAAATTTTACTTAACAGATGAGTAAATATCCCATTTGCTTAGCTGAAAATCTGCTACGTGCTTTGCGTGCTTGTCTGTGCTTGTGACATTCAAGTATCCGAACCTGCCTCAAGTAGGTTGTTACTCTTCTATGTGTGGCATAGAGGTGAGAAAAATAATTTGGTCTGGCACTTACTCAAGTACACGGCATTRCTAGATTGTAAGATGTAACTTCCAAACTCAAATATTAGTTTTTATTCATTTTTTCCATCAGAGTTTGTATTCTGARTGTTTCAATTGTCAACTATGCATAGAATTTTTAAAACCTCAAAGTTGAATCGCCAACCTTGGGGTAACCAAAAAGAAGAGGCCATGGCCCTGAGCAACCTAATCTAACTTCGACCTTGCCTGTGCTTGCAGCAGGAGCTGGTACTAAATGATGAGTAGAGGCAATCTAAATTATTCTCTCATTCTATGATTCTACATCTTTATTCTTTATATAACTTGCTGATGGRGGATTTCATAGAAAAATGCATCAATAATTGCTCAGTCCTGTTAGTCTTAACCTCTCGCAAGCCTTTCTTCACTGGACATTTCCTCTAACATCCTAAGGGAAATTCTGTTTCTGTATTTCCTCATGGTTCTAGGTATCAGCTTTAAAGATAGCACAGACAGAACTTTAATACTTTATACCTAAAATCTTCTTCACAGTCATAGTCATCAAAACAACACAAGCCTCTTCAGTCAAGTCTCATCATTATGTGCCTTCTTTTAATTACCCGGCTCTGTAAACCTACATATTTAAACTGTATCTAAACCATCCAGTTTCTTTCTATATAAGATCTCTAAGACTCATCCCTTCCTTTCAGATATCAGGGATCCAAGTTATTGATCTAGAGATCTGAGTTTTAAATTTAGTATTATACATACTTTTAGATTTCAATTTCAGTGTTTTTCTTCCTGAAATCTTTGATAATTAATTAGAATGATCTAAAGTATTGCAGTTTTCTGCTTTCCACTGTTTTTTTTTTCCTTTTTCTAAAAGAGCCAATCTATCCAGTTTATTAAAAGCAATATTTTAAACTAAAAATTAACTCCATGATCCYAGCTCTCTTTCTAGTTCTCATATCCTATCTTTTTTAATGAAAGAAAAAGAGTGGTGACAAACATACTAGATTTGAGATACAGAAAACCTGAAATTATTTTATGGATTTGGGTATGTATACAATGCAGAACTTCATATGAATTAGTCAGGAAATAGCAATAGGGAAGCATTGTGAAGACAGGATTATTTATTTAAAACAATCTTAGGCCATATTGCTGTCTAAAAGGTCAACATATCCAAAGGTTATGCTAAAAATTGTCTCAGGAAAATTGGGATAACACTGTTTTATCAGTCATATCATTTTTCTTATGCTTATACTGATTTTAAGATATTTGTAACCAGAAGTATATTTGAAAATATGTGTTCACTCTTGTGAATGARTGTAGTTTCTAATGTAGAAGTTAAGAAATATACAAATGGGTTTTACTGATAGATCTTATAAAAGTGCAGCCTTCTAAGAATTGCATCTCTTGTTACGCTGCAGCCTTTCAGAAGAGATTCCCAGTTTCTAGTAGAACCAATGAGCTTAATTTTTGTCATATAGTCTTGGTCCTGTAAGTAAGGCTAGGAAATGCAGCTGAAACTAAAATCTTCCATATAGTTTCTGTTTTCTGTGAATRTACTTGAATATCAGGTGACATATGTGGGTGGGGGAAATTCAAGAGTGGCCTTAACCAAATCTCAGCTTTTGCTGGAACTTCCCAAAGCCTTTCTCACCCTTTGCTCCAGACTGAAATATTTTGACAATTTTGAGTGCATTCCAATTCAAGCTTAAATCATTTGGTTTTGGGTGTTGATTTTAAGTGTTTTAAGTACTTCTGAGTTTCATTTTGTCATTCAAATGTGTCCTACAACACTCCTCAGTCTTAAAGCTGACTCCAAAATGTTACTACTGTTTCTGAGCATACAAACCATACTCAAACAAATCTTCTGGTCATTTCCAAAGGAATTTAATCTATTCAGATTCAAGAAATATAAAATAGATCTTCTAACACAAGTGATGGAGATTAAATTTATCAAATTGAATCAGAGGGAGCCCATGCTTACCCAAACTAATCCATGCTAGAGCAACTTCTTGATACCTTTTTGGAAAGAAAAGATGAATTATAGCTTGTATTTCTGTGTAGAAAGATAATTCATTCCAGTCAGTAGAAGAACATTCTAATGTAAGGGRGTGGGTTCATAAAATGAGAGCTCAAGAATGAAGAGATGCAGAATAAAGTAAACTCTTTTAACYGTCTTTTTCAGGTGAAAATATTAATCTTCATAATAGGAAATGGAAAATTTAGAGAAAGAAGATAGTTGTTGAAAGAGGTTGATTCCACTGGAAAAACGCCCAGCAGGCAAAAAGTGTAAAGATGAGTCTTCACAGCTATCTTGTGTGTAACAGAATAGATCCCCCATCTGGTTAAGAACTGTAAGGATGCTTCAGAATATGTGTTAAATCATACTAGACAACATCAATTTCTTTCAAGTTATAGCTGCTAAATATGCTGTGATTTTTCTCTTCACTTTAGCTTGCTTTCAGTTGCTCATCTCTTAAGTTTTCTTACCTTTCTCATTTCACAAGCCGTATATGCTCTCCTTCAACATCTCTTGCTTTCATAATACTTCTCTCTTCTGTCTCTTAGTCTACGTTGTGCCTCCTTCACTCACTCCTTATCTCTTTCTTCAGCTTTCTTTCCTTCCTGGCTATTTCCCCTCCCAACAAAAATAGCTTTGATTGTATTCGATTTTTAAGAAAGCCTACTGTTTCTACATTTTTTCCTACCTCTCATGTTGTCTGGAGTAAGCTTCATTAGGAAGCAGGTAAAGATAAATTGTATGAGTAAGGCAAAAGGCCTAAAATAATGGCCAATCCTTACACAGAAAAAGTTGATACAAACATTAAAGCAAATTTGTCTCTTTCAAACCAGTATACTGTTGTCATAGTTCTTCATCTCCATATTAAAATGTATTTTCTTAAATTCAGTCACAAATCCCTAGTTGATATTTTACAACGTCTTTTGTCAATTTTCTTCCTTTTTCACTATATATCTTTATAGTTTGGATTCGTATCACTTATTTTGAATTGCATTGCTGGGTTTTCTGTTTTGTTTTTTATCAAACCAGGTATTCCATTTATAATCTTACATGTACCTCACTTCTTTTTATTAATTCATCCATTTCTACCACTTTTCTGCTTTAACTAGCTACAGCTGTTTTCTGCAGCTTTGATACTTGGTACATGGGAGAGCTACTTCTAGAAATATCTAGCAATATGATCTGGCTGGCAAATACTTAATTCATGATTTCAGACACTCTACATCTGTTGAACATGRCACCTCTAAGCACTATCTTGGGATTTGGGTTTTTCTGCTATATCTTGAGTCTTCTTCAGTCTAGCTTATGGCAGTCAAATGCAACTAAACTATTTTTCATTGCCATCTCTCATGACTTCTTCTTAATCGAAACTTAGAATTCTAGCTCTGCAGCTTTCCCACTTTGATCTGCCAATTTTCCTACCACAGCTACTATGTTTTCCGATAAATGTGACCTCCTCTGCCTTCAGGGTCTCTATTCTCTCCTAATTCTCTTACACCCTCTCTAGCAGCTCATTTAAGAGAATTGTGAAAGTCACTCCAGCATTCTGGACAGGAGAGRAAATGCTTCAAACCAAACCATGGTTTTGGTTCCCACCTCTTCTTCTGCCCCTTCTCTCTAAATTATCACGTCTCCAGTTAGCTTAGGAACCTCATAGCTTACGAATTCATATTTCCACTCTAGACATGAATCACTCTGGCTAAGTTAACAACTCAGCCTGTCTTTCTGACAACTCTGTATAGATGTGCAATCACCAGTGTAAGTTTAATAGAGTTAATCATTCTCCCCTCAGTAATTTCCCACTTACCCCCCTTTTTTTAATGTTACAATGGAAACATCACCATCCTGCCAATCACTTAGGCCCATGAAACACAGTGCCATGTTTAACTTGGATTTCTCCCTTGATCCTCATCGCATGCACAACTAAATCTTGCAAATGCTTTCTGAAGAGCATCCTTAAATGTAGTATTTCTCAGTTCATCCAGCTATCATCATGTATCATCTCAATACCTGCAAAATTCTTCAGTCTGGSTTTGGCAAAGCAGTCACATCCCATGCCGATGGGATTCCATGCAGTTCCCGCAAAGATGATTTTCCAATGTTGATATTTTGATTTAATCTCATTTCTTAAGACATCTTTTCTTATAGTAGCTTCTCTATCATACTAAACACAATCTTATCAGTCTTCTCTTGTAGGGCTGTCACAGTTCAGTCCCAGTGTCTTGTTTGTTATTGAAATGTTGGCTATACGAGAGACTCCACATAAGGTAGGATATAGCAACTTCTTACATTTTGAGAAATAAACCTTTGTATTTTCTTCTACGCTACTCTTCACAGTTAGGAAGAGTGCCTRGTGAATAGCACTAACATCATTTTCATCTCTTCATCACCAGACTGTGTTCCTGGTACTTTTTTGATTTTCAGCTTATTCTAATCTCTGAGAGTAGCACCTTAGCAACAGTTTAGGGCTGAACAACTTAGAGTTTGCATAAAACTCTAATAAACTCTGAATAAAAATTCTAAGTTATATAGAAATAGATGCATGCAAATAAACAAAMGAATACATAATAGTTATGTTATCTTTATATTAATACTGTGGCACTGTTCAGTGCTCCTAAACACTATGATACTTAGGTAGATTAAACATTTTCCAATCTAGATTTTTTTCTAAAATACCCTTGCTGAGGTTTGTAAACCTTACATAAGTCAAAAGATTGTGTGTCAAATTACATAATTTGATCATTCACATGTTCTATGATCATTTTCATTTACCAGATCAGATCTATCAAGAGCTCTAAGACAGTCACTACTGCCAGGTAAAGCAACTATGCCGTAAAAAATTCAGTACAATGGCAAAATGTACAAAACTTGGAATCAATAACAAGACTCAATAAGAATAAAAATAAGCAAGAATTGTTTTCATTCTGTTTTCTAGGCACATACGGATGGAACATAAATTTTCCATCCGGACACCCTGGGAAACCAATGAGCAATAAAAAAAAAAATAAGTACAGTACAAATACAGAACTCTACTGAACTCCCTAACATCTCTATCTTAGCAGATTTAATAAGACTTTTTTAAATTCAACATCCAGTGCATTACACATCATGCTGATAGAGACATCTCTGCATGTGCCAGTACTGGAATGAATATGTATTAGTGCCAGATGAGGTGATTAGACTGTTGCATGACAGAGGAGAGGAGAGGAGAGGAGAGGAGAGGAGAGGAGAGGAGA
>NW_020455466.1:1481707-1526899 GCF_003342845.1 Nothoprocta perdicaria | reverse complement strand
TAACCAGTACAAATTCTAGAGCTATGGATAACATTTTACAACAGCATCAAGAGAAGGAACATCTACAGAGGATCAACCTAAAATTTTTAGAAAATAAACAKGTGAATTGGAAACCCAAAGAACATCTATAAATATATCATGCAACCACTTAATATACAAAGCCTTTAAAAAACTTTAGGAAAAGGTTACAATTATAGAAATAGCTTAAGAAATACAAATTCTCTATATTACATAGACTTCTTAAGAAGCAGAAGTAACTCAATTTTTAGATTTTTTTCTGAATGTAAATGAATGAGGTAGMTTTCATTACGTGTTACATGGCATGCTATAATTAATGTAATACTATGTGAAATGACATAGCTGATTTATTTATGCAGATGGCAAAATAAGTAAAATAACAGAAAACTCTGATTCACCTTTCAAGGAAGTTGTTATGGGGCCTGAAATTGATCCACATTTTTGTTAAGATTTGAAATATCCCTTAATATGTCATATGTCGTATATTATATGTCTTATAGTTATCATAAGATGGGATAAAAGCAGCACTTTAGCTCTACATCCATAGTTAAATCAAACCTTTAGAACTTCTAATATCATTCCACTAGAAAATGAGAATCTGGTCTAAAGACTCTCTGAAAAAAAAAAAAAAAAAAGAAAATTTTACATTGGTTTGGATAGGAAGAAAACAGATTCAAAAAGAGTTATTATTCGTTTCTGCAGTGCAGATGATAATTTTTTGACACACGTTGTGGAGGAGCCAACGAGCAGAGGTGGACTACTGGACCTGGTACCAACAAACAGAGAGGGACTTGTTGGAGATGCAAAGGTAGCGGGTAGCCTTGGCTGCAGCAGTCATGAGTTGGTGGAGTTCAGGATCCACAAGAAGGAAGAAGGGCTGTAAGTGGCCTTGTGACCATGGACTTCAGGAAGGCTGACTTTAGAGACCTCCTTGGAAGAATCCCATGGACTAGGGCTCTAGAAGGAAGGGGGGGCCCAAGAGAGCTGGTTAGTTTTCAAGCAACACTTCCTCCATGCTCAGCAACGGTGCATCCCTGTAAGTAAGTAAGGAGGCCTGCATGGATGAGCAGGGAGCTCCTGGCAAAACTCAAGCAGAGGAAAGCAGTATACAGAATGTGGAGAAAAGGACAGGCCCCTCGGGAGAAAGACAGAAACAGGGAATGCAAGGATGCAAAAGGGAAAGTTAAGGTACGTTTGGGACAAAATCTGGCGAGGGCTGTTTAAAATAATAAKAAGAACTTCTTCAAATATATCAATAGCAAAAACAAGATTAGGGAAAACATGGGTCTGCTGGTGAATGGGGTGGGTGCCTTGGTTACCAAAAACACGGAGAAAGCAGAGTTACTGAATGCCTTCTTTGCTTCAGTGTTTGCCAAGGGCAGCCCTCTGGAATCCCAGACCTTAGGGACAAGAGAAGAAGCCTGGAGAGAGGAAGACTTGCCCTGGGTAGAGGAAGATTGGGTCAGAGAGCATCTAAGGAAACTCGACACCCACAAATCCATGGGCCCTGATGGGATGTACCCTAGAGTGCTGCATGAGCTGGCAGATGTTATAGCCAAGCTGCTCTCCATCAACTTTGAAAGGTCCYGGAGAACAGGGAAGGTGCCTGAGGACTGGGAGAAGGCCAATGTCACACCAGTCTTCAAAAGGGCAAGAAGGAGGACCCRGACAACTACAGGCCAGTCAGTCTCACCTCCCTCCCCGGAAAAGAGATGGAACAGCTCATCTTGGCTGTTGTGTCCACGCGCATGGAGGACAAGAAGGTGCTCAGGAGTAGTCAGCATGGGTTCACCAAGGGGAAATCCTGTTTGACTAACCTGATCACCTTCTATGATGGAATGATGAGCTGGATAGATGAGAGCAGAGCAGTGGATGTCACCTATCYGGACTTGAGCAAGGCTTTTGACACCGTCCCTCACAGCATCCTCCGGGGCAAGCTCTGGAGGTGTGGGATAGATGAGTGGACGGGGAGGTGGATTGAGAACTGGCTGCATGGCAGAGCTCAGAGGGTGGGGATCAGTGGCGCTGAGTCCAGTTGGAGAGCGGTGTCCCCCAGGGGTCGGTCCTCGGTCCGGTCCTGTTCAATTTATTCATTAATGACCTGGATGAAGGGACAGAGTGCCCTCTCAGCAAGTTTGCTGATGATACCAAACTGGGAGGAGTAGCTGATAGCCCTGAGGGCTGTGCTGCCATCCAGAGGGACCTGGACAGACTGGATAACTGGGCAGTTAGAAACCTCATGAAGTTCAAGGACAAGTGCAGGGTCCTTGCAACAGGGGAGGAATAACCATGGACACCAGTACAGGCTGGGGACTGACCTGCTGAACGGAAGCCCCGCAGAGAGGGACCTTGGCATCATGGTGGATGACAAGATGACCATGAGACAGCAGTGTGCCCTGGTGGCCAAGAAGGCCAACGGGATCCTGGGGTGCATTAAGAAGAGCATCTCCAGCAGGTCGAGGGAGGGGATTGTCCCCCTATACACAGCCCTGGTGAGGCCACATCTGGAGAGTGTGTCCAGTTCTGGGCTCCCCAGGACAAGAGGGATGTGGAGCTGCTGGAGAGAGTCYAGYGCAGKGCTACGAGGATGATCAGGGGCCTGGAACATCTGCCMTATGAGCAAAGGCTGAGAGAGCTGGGCCTGTTCAGCCTGGAGAAGAGAAGGCTGAGGGGGGACCTGATCAGTGTCTATAAATACCTCAAGGGAGGCAGTGAGGAGGAGGGGCTGGCCTCTTTTCAGTGGTGGAGAGCGACAGGACTAGAGGAAACGGCCACAARCTGAAGCACCAAAAGTTCCACAGGAACTTAYGGAAAAAAATCTTGACAGAGAGGGTAACAGAGCCCTGGAACAGGCTGCCCAGAGAGGTTGTGGAGTCTCCTTCTCTGGAGATCTTTAAATCCTRCTTGGATGCAGCCCTATGCCACATGCTGTAGGTGACCCTGCGTGTGCAGAGGGGTCGGACTAAATGATCTCTAGAAGTCCCTTCCAAGCTTAATGATTCTGTGATTCTATGATTCTGTATGTCTACAGGGATGGAGATTGTCTACACAGATGCTTTTATTTCTGTGAAGCAATATCTAGGCCCTCTCAGCCCCCTCTCCTTTTCTCCAGCTGTCCGGAATTCCCCCAGCTGCAGCTGAACCTGGATTTCCCCCAAAAGGGGAAGTTCCCCAAAGCAGGCAGGACTCAGAGAAATGAATGCAAGCCTCCAGTTACCCTGAGCTTTCAGAAGATTCCCCAAGGGACTAACACAGGGACAACGGGACAATTTTTTTTTTCCCTTGAATTACCTTTTTTTCTGAACTTTGTGCCCGCACGACCCAAAAAAAAAAAATCCAATACTGTGTACAAGAACTATGATACTCTGTCAGAGGATATCCAGACTGAAGTGGAAGCAGGAAAAAAGTGTTATTGTGCATGCTGGGAATTTCTTCAAAATACTGGGGCAAACAATCTGGGCCACTGAGAACTTGATCTGAATAAAGTGTGAGGAAGACTTGAGGACCTCATTCTGTTCTATCACATTTAATAAATGGAGAGGATGGCTGAAACTCTGAGAAAGCGGGAAGAACAAAAGAAGTTGACTGATAATGATTTTCAGATCCAGCCCAGGATAGCTCTGGAGGAGGTGGTTCAGAAGAGAAAGGAAGGATAGGCCAGTCCCGGGGACCTTGGGAGCAGCTTGGTGTATCTGCACAGACAACTTTCTTATTAATAATGCTGCTTTTGTGAAAACACTGTCCTATAGTTTAGCTTGACTATAAAGGATGGATCCAATCCTACTTTTTGAAGAGGTAACATACATTTTGCTTCAATGGTATCATGGAAAAGTGAGGTCAATACTCTACTGTTCATTGCTGTGTTACATTTAGCTTAATGCAACCACTGAAACATAGGTAGCATGGGGAGATAATCTCTTCCTTATTCTTATTTTTCCTTCAAAATCTGCTGCTTGCAAACTTCCCCTTTTGTTCTAGCATATGCTATGTTCTGTCTTCGCAATTCACAAACTTTCTATTCTCCATCTTCTTCTTCTTTCATTTCAATATAATGATTCACACCACATCTTTAGGGTTAAGAGCAGACTCACATGATATGGTGAATGTGAAATGTGGGGGCATTTACAGGAACTTGGAAGCATTTCTACAAACATTCCTATCAATAAAAGGGCTTCATAAATCAGAATTTGTATTTTTTTCACATGAAGTAKTTTCACGAGTGTCCTCATGGGTTTCCCTTCGTATAAAGAAAGAAACTAAAAATAATCTTTATTGTATTATAATGGCATGATCTGAATAGCTTCAGAAAAAATCTTTAATAAGATCAGTTCTTTTTGTGTCTGATAGTGACATCTTTTGTTTACCCTGAAGTAGTGCAACTGATATTATTTTCTTTGTAAAATTGCTTTTAAAGGGAAATTTTACTGTTGCAATTCAGCAGACACACTTTACATAGTAAGAAATTTTTCATTCAGAATTCCAGTTCTGTCTTTTGTTTCATATTAGACACAAAATGAAACATCAAACACTGAAATCATATATGGACTTGCATCAAATCCTGAAGTTTCTCACTTGACATCCCAGTTCCTTACTTATCTCAGTGCTGCATCTTGAGATAAAAAAAAAATCTTCTAGATCCTTATGGCTATACAGAATGTATGGCTATACAGAATCCTTCATGGAAGTTACCACCCTCTGTTCCTTTTTTAGGAAGGAATGAGTGAGAAAAAGCCATAAGGGAAAAATACATATATATATATAATTTATATATATATATATATATAAATATAATATATATATAATATAAATGTATATATAAATTTATATTTATAAATATATTTTTTATTTTTATTTTTATTTTTATATATATTTATATATATAAACATTTATATTATATTATATTATATTATATTATATTATATTATATTATATTATATTATATTATATTATATTACATTGCATTGCATTGCATATATATTTCTCTATATATTTATTATTTATATATTATTTTTATAACTTATATAATAATTTAAATTTTTTATATATATATATATAYACACAGCTATTGATATACATATAGCTTCCTGTGTGTATCTGTCAATGCATTTTCTCATATTTTAAATCAGGAGCATAATTTTATATGGAGATTATGAAAATTAAGGAAATTAAAAATGAATAAGGTTCTGTTTGTTTGCATGTGCAGACACTTTAATAGAAGTTTCGTTACCAAAGAGAAAGATGAAACTTTAATTAATCATGTAACCAGAATCATAGAAAGAAAAAAATGCTACTAGGATTTAGTTTTATTTTGCTGTATTGAAATACATGACATTAAAAATAATGAAAAGACTATGAAGCTGAAAGATAACTAATATTTGGCTTTACGCTGATGTTGTATTGCCTGGAAAGAACTGGATCCAGACTTATACTTTCCCAGTATATTATGCTTACAGTCTCTTTTATTTGAAAAAAAATACAGTAAAGTAATAAATAATAATAAGTAATAATAAATAAAGTAATAAAATGAGGTATCCAGGTCCAAGAGGTTAGTACTCGATGGTAAGGCAACAAGTCCTTTATCACTCATGCTAGGTAGTACATCACTTTTTAAGTTCAGTGGATTTGAAGGCAGCCAAGATCTGAAAGGCAAATAGACTAGATCCAGGATGAGGCTCTGCCAAATGGCGATACTTGGTTTGATCTCAATGAACAACACTGGCCAGACTCTTCAGGAGTCACTATCAGAATGTCCCTTTTCCTTAGCCTGGCACATAGCTTGAGGCTATTGCCATCACCCTAGTCTTTAGTATGTAAGTTATTACAAACTGCTCGCCAGCTAGTCCAGGTACTGAAAATAGCAGCAAGAATAAACCCCGCAGGTAACCCTCAGTTGGAACCTACAATTTTAACCAAAGAGCTGCTTATGATTACATCATGACTTCAGATAACTGCTGCTCAGCCTGGCATAGTTTTGGGTGAAACCAGCAGCTGCTTCATATCTAATACCACTATGGTAAAAAAAAACTTGACAGATTTGACTTTTTTCCCCTAAATTTTCCCCTTTTGTTTCCCCCTTTTCATCTCATGCTGCAAGTCATTTTTTCCTGTTCTAAGGGAAAATTCCCAGAGATCTCAATGCTGTTGTTCATGATTTTCTCCAGGAGGTATCTGCCAATTGTAAGGAATAGATAGAGGTTTATTTTTAGACTTTAAGCAGGTGAAATCTTTGACCAGCCATGTTACTCCAGGAAACAAATAGGGGTGTGGTGGTTGGAAAAAGTCAAGGAATATTTTTACCACCTGAGCAAAAATTCAAAAATATGATTTATTTAAAATCATAGATCCAAGGACCTCCAGGGAGTGGAGAAAAGCTGACATCTCACAAACGCAGTGAGTAGAGCAAAGAGCCATTTCTTGAACTTCCCTGACTGGCCACACAAAGCCTGTCAAGCGGACTGTGCAAAGCTTTTCTGCCCATTTTCAAAACCTGGGAAAATCTGTGCAGCTCCATGTTACATTAAGAAAAGGGTCTTCTTGCTATTACACCTGCAGCAGCTCTGCAAACTCATCTGAGTGAGAGGGATGAGAGAAACTGGCCAGTTGCCTTAGCTCCTGAAAGTGCCAGATGGGAATCAGAGGGAAGGATTGCCTTAATTTACAAACCACAGAAAGCAACTTTCCAGGAAGGGAAAGTCCCAGAAACTACCAGTGTGAAAAACGTGTGCGGAGAAGACAAGTCAGATCCTTTTCGCAGTAAAACTGTTGAAACACATCCAAGGAACCCAGCAGCTTGCTGTCTTCCAGATCCACCAAGTRTGCCTTGTTCTGCGCAAAGCAAATACATGCTAAAGGAACCCTGCTGGAACTSTAGGTACAAACAACCCGTTTACTATCAATGTACATCAGCCTGTCTACCTATGGACACTTGTGGCAAGGGTACAGTGTTTTTCAAATCTTTCCAAACAAGAAAGTGCACCAGATAAAGCAAGATCACAGTTCCTACACACTAACCAACACAAGGAAATTCCTCATAACACAAAGACAAATTAAACCTTCTATAGCAGGGTCATTTCTATTTTCTTTGCTGCCAAGTCGACATCATAACTGACTTTTGAAGGAGCCCTGCAAAACCTGTAGCTGGAACAGCATTTTGCTAGTTTCCTATTACCTTCCTCCGGAAACCTAGAAGAAAAGCACAGAATGGTAAAGATGATCTCGAATCTGTGATTCTTAAACATTACCCAAGGCAATTCAGTTTCTCTTCTTCCATAGACTCCCTCTGATCGGTGTTGGGCAAGTTCCCTCATCTCTCTGTGTGTTCGGTCTCAAATATAAGCACAATACCTTTCTTACAAGGGTTCAGTAACAATAATTGTATCAAATATGTTAGTGAAGTCATTCAAATGCCACACAACAGGCAAGAAGTTTGTTCACAGCCTTTCACAAGCTCAGTAAAGGGGACAGGGTTGTAGGGCAGAGGGCCTCTCTTAAGTTGGGGTCCAAGGGGTAACATTTAGCATTTTCTGTAATCAATAACCTCATCTTGCCCTGTGAGCTGCAGCGAACACATGCGGCCCCTTTATCCTCGTCTTACTTGCTGCCTCTCATTTGCAGAGGATGTGGGTGATGTGGGCTACCAGAAAACGTTGGCCAAAAAGGTTCCTCTTGCATGAGAATTCATTTGAATAAAACTATTCACTCGTCGTTCCATACTCTAGTCCCAGACCTAATCAGCCCCTGGATGGTCAATATCAGGTAAGCCAAAAGGAAAGAACAGCTTTGGGGCCTGCACAGGAGCACTCCTCTCTGAGACAGGCTTTCTTCAGGCACAAGGAGCTGAAAACACTGCTAATGCCCTGCAAAGAAGAGAAAACGTGTCATGGGTCGTCTATCCATTTTGATAATTGCAGGTCCTATGTCTTGGTCAAGTTCAAATATTTAGGGATGGAATACCTCTAGTACCAATAATAAATGGATCAAATTCTAATTAAAATAAACTTCATGCAGTTTCACTCATACCTTCCTTCCCTAGCTGGCTGGATATTACAATTGAACACCGTAAGCACAGTTTATCATCCTTTCATATATTGAATGATATATGAATTCAATATTCATATTCAATATTCAATATGTATATATTGAATTCATATAATGAATGGGACTACATAAATGTCAGACAATTACTTTCAGATTTGCCAGATTTCTCCTGAATTTACATTGATAAGTGAACTTCCTGTGTATTTACAATATTTGGAGAACCAGTGGAAACTGAGTTATTCAGTATCCCAAGTATCTTCCATGCAAGTAGTTAACCTTTCTAATGATGGAAGGGAATTGTTTAGAAAAGATACCCTGCAAACAAAAACTGAGGTTCAGTGGGGACACCTTCTCTATAAACGATTTGGGATTCTTCTCAAGAGTCAGTGAAGATTCAAGATCAAAGAACCAGAAAAGATACATTGATTTCTGATTTTTTTTTTCTTATGTTTCATATCCAGGTATGTATTTTGGGAATCTTATCTTTTAAGGCAGTAAACCAATTATTTTTGTTTAAATGCGTAATGGTTTTACTTTTACATACAAGTTCATTGGTGTCTTGAATCTTTCTGAGCTGTGTTCCAGACACCACTGAAGCAAGAAGACAAGTAAGGGGGCTTCTGAAATATTCCCAGTATACTGATTGCAGGGAGAGATGGAAGAGATATGACAGCATGTAATTTCCAAGGAGGTAATACGCCACACTGGCAAATTCCGATGCTTCAAAAAAGGGTGTTTTCAGGGGTATGGCTTTGGGTCGCCATCAAGTGGGGACTTCCATTAATGGTGAAATCCTTCCCTTCTCTGTTACAGCAACTTTCCAGAAGAGACTGGAGTAAGGGCCACAAATCAGACCCTTAGCATTATGCTGAATGGAGTTTTATAATTGCATAAATTTCAGCAAAAAGATTTCCTAGCACAGAGCATGTACATAAAATAATCACACAAGCAGCAGCCTATTAGTATATCCATTATTCATATTTTTAATTCATTTTTGAAGTCAGAATTCATTTTTTTATGGTGAGCACAGAAGTGATTGGCAGAAGTCCAACTTGCATAAATTGTAAGCATCAACGCTGCTTTCTAATTCCATGCAAAATAGCCCTATTAGCCTTTATGCAGTACCAGTCACAACTAGACTGCTCACAAGTAACTGAAGAAAGACTGAGAAGAGAGGAAATTATATTAGTTTAATTTTTTAAAGTTAGCAAAAGCACAAAAAAGATATATTAGCCATTAAAAATTGTATATGGCAGGATTTTTTTAACTACAAATTTTTAAATTTTGTATAAATACAAATGATTGGAATTTTATTTTAAGGTTCATCCTATGCTTTATTTCACACTTCTAGAACTCCTCCATCCTACAAATTAGCTTTTTTAATAGGTAAGATTTTTAGTTTTTCCCCTTCTCAGAACAGTACCATTCTAAACAGGAGCCAGTTACATTTCAAGAAGGCTAAGCTTTGCACTCAGTGATGAACTTCACACCTATTCCTTTACCAGAAATACCTCCCTGTTCATAGTAAACTCCTCTAAAATAATAAGAGGACAAAAAGGTAAATTTGGAGCATATAGCATAATGCAGTGGTTCACATTTCTCAGATAAAATCATGGTTTTTGCTATCTTTAAAAACTAACCAYGAAATCACATTGGCTGTCCATTAGAGGAGCTAATAGGAACTAGAAATAGTTCCATTTTGGGGTCTGTGATGACCTCCTGGAGAATCCCTAGGTTATATAAAAACCGAATGAGAACTGTACAGCCTCACTCAATTTTTGGATATTAAAGGAGAAGAACAGCAGTGGCTTCCACCACACTCCCATTGCTTCAAGGGCATCTTGGGTGCCTTAGTTTCACCACATTTCATCTCGTAATTCTTCTTTCTTCCATCTTTACCCACTCTTGACATCCTTGGGCAAGCAAGGTCACGAGAGGCAGTGGGCTGGTTCTGGCTGGCTACCACCCTCCATGAGTAAATCCACATGATGATGACAGTGACATTGTTCACACGTGAGTCATTCTGAGTCAGGAACAAGGGAAGACTTTTCTGCACAGGCATGAAAATGAAACCATGTCTAATTGYACCATGCTGTTAAAAAGAAATTAAGGCTTGAATAGCTCCTGTAGAAAGGGGAGCCTACCGGCTAGGTGGTACTTTCATTACTCATAATATAGTTTCATTATGTATATGGGCCCTTCGCTTTCTTTCATAACTTCATTTTCAAAAGTTTGTGCAATACACATGCTAAAATATCATATATTTTCTTGAATAGGAAGCAACCTTCACAGAGCTGCCACACTCCTCAGAATTTGCTCTTTTCTAATCGCTTTATGAAGTCTCCATTATTTTTGCTGCACTTTCTAAGTGAGCTCAAGAAATATTCTCTTCTGAGTCCTTCATCATATCAGTGCAGTAATTCTAAAGAAAGCCAAGCAAACCTCAGAGTACACAGCAGGACTTAGACACTGCCACAGCAGCCAACAGAGGAAGGCAGAAAGCATGAGACTTTTAAACCAACTTCTCCTTTCTCACAAAATGTTCTTGTGAGGGCCCTTGTAGGGCCCAGCATTGTACAGGGAGTAATCAGCATCAGCCCACAGCTACAGCATCAGGCTTCAGTCTGATATAACTAATTCACAACATACTATTTTCATACTCATGGTGTTCAGTATTAAGTTGGATATCTAGGAAAAGTTGTTGGGGTAGATTTTTAATTTTGTTCTAGCCTTTACATGGAAACCATACTACAGAGCTGAGCTCAACTCCACTGCAACTTCCTTCCATGAAAGTGGTAACTAACAGATGACACAAAGTGTATTGATTTTGTTTGTTTTATAATGCAGACTACTACCATGGGGTTTCACATCATTCTTAGGAATATCTGATTAGCATGTCTCATGGTTCATCTCCTGCAGTGTCAGATATTGTGACATATCAGATATGTCAGGTATGTTAAGTTGCTGTCTTGTCAGTACATGATGCTACTCCCCCTCCACTTAGGAGTGGAGGTTCAAATCCCAGCAAGACCAGCTCATCCCTTCAGCCTTTCAAACTAGGAATATGAGAAACAGATGGAAAGTTTTTCTGAATAAGCCTTCACTCCAAGAAGGAGTTCTGGAATGCAAACAATTATGTGAAACTTCATTTAAAAAAGAGGATAAAATATTTTGGTCTTTATTGCAAGTAGTATAGAGGAGGTGTCTATGATTGCAGCTGTGATGAGATTTTGCATGCAGCAATGTACACTATTGCACAGTTATTTTAATGATAATCTGGAATTTCTTAAGATGTCTAATAACTTCCAACATTGAATAAATTACTAGTAAAGTTATAGATTTGATGTTTGTAACATAAATGGTATCTGAACTATGTACATTGGCTTAACAAACACAGGCTGTTAAAGAGGCTGACGCTCCATTAGGTGACTCAGCTTAAAACTTGTATGGCACCAATGTTAAAAGTAACTGAAGATTCATGTTCCTGTCCAAGTTGGTCCTTTTGTTGACAAGACAGTGATAACATTTTTTATTAGTAAAGAGGAATTACATCTAAAACTCAGAGTCTTAGTTTCATTCACATTATTTGGTTTTGATTCTGGGTCTTACTGAAGACATTTTCTCAGTTTTGATGCTTACAGCTCTTTTTCTGTTAGGAGTTCTGTACTACCTATGAAGGTGGAGAAGCTTGCTCTATTTRGAATATGAAGTACACAGGGAGATAAAGGCCTTGTATCTTTTCTTCTTTTTCTTTTACAAAAGGATTATGTTTCTTACATACAATCACCCTCTTCATACACTAAGAACCAAAGCACCAAAATTATAATACAATTTGTCACATTATTATTTGGCACATTATTTGGCACATTATAGAATCTGGAGGTCTAAGCACAAATGAAAATAGGTTCTAAACCCACTCAAAAGTTCTGTGGATCTACGCTTGGCTCCTCAGGTTCTTTCAAACTCTAGGGGATGCCAGAGAAAACCCTCCACGGAAACATTCTCACATATGGCAGCACAGCTATAACCACCAGGATTTCTGCTAGTTACTGCTGGCTGTGAGCCATTTTCTCCCTTACATAATCTGATTATAACATTAGCCTGTCCCCTACTGCAGAGGAGTTAGGCATATTGTGTAACACTTTTCAAACTACTCAAAACTATTCTCCACCCAGTAGTCTCCTGGGAGTTTGGTTGTGGGCAGGGAAGAAGTGAGGCACATTTGACATCTGCCTAGACCACTGCCATTTCCTTCTCATTACACAGGCTCCCCACCTCAAGAGCTCTCATCGGAGTTCAAAGGACGGGAAATGGCAGGGGGAGGCTGAGTGATGATGATGACATGGAGAGGAAAGAGAAAGTCTGAATGTCCTTACATAGACTGACATTGGGAGCACAAACACGCATTCCCATTCTGTTTCAGTCAAGGTATATAAACAGTATTTTCATAATCCCTTTATTTTGATCCTAGCATGTAAATCTAAGCAGGCAGCTTTCCAAAACCTGATTGCATGCAGGAAATGAGAATAGAAATAATCAATGCTATGGGATACGCAAAGAACCATAAAGACTTAGTTCCTCTCCAGAGATCTTTCAACATAGTGAAAGAATGATTTTAGGTTTTATACTGCTCCAGGAAGGCAGTAAGGATTAGATACAATAATTGAAACAGAAATTGAAATCTGTCTTTAAGAGCAGTGGTTTCCAAAAGCAATGTCATGAAGAAAGGACACCGGCATGAGCAAGTCACACAGCAACCCACGTCAGAAACCATAAGAGCAATTTCAGGACTGCTGCTTGCTGTGCACATGCACACAGATCAGTGAGTCACTACATCGCACGGGATGTGAGCACAAGAATCAGCCACCATTATGTACATTCACGCAGTATATTCACACAACCTTCGTAGGTCATACCCCAGCATACGTGAGGCTTGGTTAAAAACCTGGCACGGCTCCAGCAGGCCTGAAAATGCTGCCTTATCTCCAAGCATCCTGCTCGTGAGAGTGGTCTGACTAAACGCCCCTGCAGTGCAACCACAGACACCTACAAGGCTGCACAAGCAGCTCCATATTTGTCCTAGGGGGATGATAATGGCAACTCCTCAGGAGTTCAAGTGGGATGGCACCCCACGGTGTTCAGTATAAATGCGACACTGGGCTGCCTGTATCCTTGCAGATAAACTAGAAAGTCCTGCCAGGGAATGAAGATGTTAGAAGGAGCACAATGTCGACACATTTTGGTGGAGAGTTTCAACAGACAAGCCAAGAAAAAAAGGAAGGAAGGAACTGTTTTCTGAGAGTCCCAGGCTGAAGGTTTCCACTTGACTCCTGCCCTACCACCAAGACAAAACATATATAAAGGCCAGACCCAGCAGCCTGCTGAGATTTCTGTGCCCACTCTGCTGATTTTTTAAATTGAACCGGATGCCTGGAGGGAAGGCTCCCCCTTAGCTGCACTAGGGCCCTGCACCAGCAATGGCCGCCCTCAGCAACTGGGGGCAGCCATTGCGTGGCCTTAGGGTGGCTGTGGGGCAGGGAGCAGAAGGGCTGGGAGGAGCGGGAGGGCAGAGGAGGCCCCGAGGAAGAGCCTCACCCAGCTGGGGCCAACACACTGTAGGAAGCAAAAACCTGTGGAGGCCAAGGGGTGTGTGGCTGCCCCTGGCCCTACTGGCATGCTGCTGTGGGACCCAAGCACGCCTTTGCTCATGAGTGCTCATGGTGTCCTGCGCTTTCATGCAACACAGCTTCAAAGGGCTCATTCCCAAGGCAGCCTTTCATGTGCTTGGCCACGGCTCCCTCTTCACAGCTGCCCAGTGCTGACAGGTCTGTGAAGACTGTGTGGGAACAGGGCTGTGCAGCACTGTGGCAACACTGTGGCCTCACTTCAAGATAGAGACCCAAAAAGTGGCATATATTTACTCACAGTATGTGAAGGAACACCAAAATACGACTCCAAGCAGCTTTCCCCTGACCAAAGAGATGCTTAGTGTTCTTCCTTGCCCATCCTCAGCTTGTCTTCCTGGCTACTCTGCCTCTAAATCAGTATAATAATATTGGTATTCACAGCCACAAAAACTAACGGAAACTTTCACTGTCAGGGTAAAATTCTGCTCCCAGAGCACTAATTAATTAGGGAGGCAGAGATGGGGCAAARTGAAACAGAGCTTGCTATGGTAGTTTCTCATAAGATACGGCAGCAGGACTGAGGGACTCTRTTAAGGGATAGAGCAACTACAAGGAAAGAAAAAAGTGTTTGATGCCTCTATTCACAAATGCCTAGAGCATTATTTAAGTAGACCGTTTGAGTTTGTATGGGAGAGGTGCAGAGAAATGGAGAGGCTAAGAAGGAAAAAGGAGGAGAGGGGATGGACTTTTAGTTTTCTATTTAGGGTTTTGTTTGTACTGCTTGTACAGTAGCTGCTATACTGCACTTCACGTTGAGCCCTTGACGCATAGAGATTCATTATTTTGGTGTGTGAGGTAGCAAGATGCTGCATGATGATAGGCCAAATAAAGGCAAAAAAAAAAAAAGAAGAAAAAAAAAAGAATGGGGGAAGCAGAGCACATGCAAGTGCTGTGAGAGTTATGCTGAATAGCTGCACGGATAACCGAGCTTGGGGGATTTCTCAGCTTTGCTCATATACTCTTGGGGTTTGCAGTACGGCAGGTAACGGGGCAAAGAGGGGAAGGGGAAGGAAGAAGGGTTGTGCAGATGTACAGCAGGGAAGTTAATCTAAAATGTGACAGYACTGCTGCAGCAGTGGTGGATTTGCATGATAGGTTAGCGTTTCAGGGAAGTAAGGTCATGCTTGCGCCTTTTGTGTGGGAGGTCCGGGCACAAATGGGGATACCCCACATCAATATAATGAGAAGACAAAAATATGACTATAGCTACATGATTAATTCTGCTTAATACATGGGATGTAGATCTGTGAACCATGCACTTAATTTTTGCCAACTAAGTCATGCAGACCAAATGCAGAAGTAAATGCAGAAGCAACCTAAAATGAGGAGGAAGAGGTGATTTTAGACCACATTACAATGACAAGCTTAATCAATTAAATGATATATTTCTCAAATTGTAACTCCCTAGATACCATGCATGTCATGCAATTATCAGTGAAATATGAACATATCRTTTTATTTCCTCATTTACTGCCTCATTTACTTCGCTATAATGTTCTGACATTTGGCAAAGTCACTTGTATTCCTGCATTCTGCCTTTGCATGGTAGAATAGCTATGTTTCAGCTCATTTTATTTTGCTAGGTTCTACATTTATGTTGCAGTTATACTTTATACAGATGAAAGGGAATATGCCCTTTTGTAGGAATGCAGGAGGACAGTTAGCAGGGAGCAGTCAGTGTACAGTAGCTTATTCCTCCATGAGGGCAGCTCAACTTCTGCTCAGTCCATGGAACTTCCAGGTAAAGATGCTTCCTTAGAAGATAGGAGACATAGGGCCAGAGAAAGACAAGTGGCCTATAGTAAGTACAATAATAAACACAAATGATACCAGGTGTGTGCCTTTGACCACCCCTTTCCTTTACAATTTTTGATTTTAGGCACATTCCATGTGAGCAACTAGCCACAACTCTCTACCCCTGGAAGTAGGCATATTTTTCCAGAGTGTGCTAGTACCATTTGTTGTTTGTTTGTTTGTTTGTTTAATTCTCCTTTTGTGTGATAGCCTAATGGTTAAGACTGAAATTCAAATTCAATTCTTCCTGGCAGGACAAGTTTCACATTTCAGTTGCCCTTAGTCATGAAGCCCCATTCTATTACAGAAGAGCAGGAAATGAGGAGGAAGGTAAAGGAGCTCCTGCTAAGGATGTGACTTCAATGTGCAGAATATAATTAAATAGTAATTCAGAAACAATGAGACTGTAGCTTTCATTTATTTGGCTTTGTACAAGACCTATGCTTTTATTGCAGAGAGGAGAAATTTGATTGCCAGTTCTGGGTCCAAAGATTGTCTCTGTGGTTTACTCAATGTAATCATTGCCTGAAACTTGCCTGGGCAAATTTTAAGTCAAAAAGTTTGATCAAGATGGATTTCAAACATACCAGATTCATCAATAGACCAGTTTATCACACATTTTGATTATAGACAGATTGCAGGTTCACATTTTCCGTGAACATTAAATAGATTTTTTTTCTCTTGGCAACTATACAACTATACTATTGGCAACAATCTCTCTTCTATGAGTAAATTGTTAAATGTACAGATGAAAGTTAGTTATTTAAATCCTTCTTCTTACATGTAAAATAACCCAAGAAAGGATTGTTGAGGTAACAGAATGGCTGTTCAGTGGAGTAACACAGATATGAAGCAATGAAAAGTAGTCATAAAATAAATTTGAAAGATGGCACTTACAGAATGAGCATATATATTCATAAACTATCTGTCAAATACGAGAAAGACTTTAGACTAATCACTTATTTATTTTGCAGCTTTGCTAAGAGAAAAATCATTGGTATATAAATCTGTTAGTCAGTTTATTGCACGGATTTTGTTTTAAAAGTGACTCTTTGGCACCCCCCTGTGGATTTTGAGCAGACAAGCAGAGTCCTTTTTCATTTCATACTTTTCACTGAATTAAACTCGGATCACCAAAGACAGATAAATGTTTATTTGTTCCTACTGAAACCTTGTATGGCAAAAATTCAGAGGACATCCCCTATCCCGCCAAGTATTCTGTTCTCTGCATAATTACTCTTTYGAACAAAACAAAACATGCTTGTTTTAAAGCTGTCATTACAGATCTGTTCACTGTTTTCAAAGCCAGATTATTAATCCTGAGCCTGATAGAAGATGGTGTGTTACAGACTTTTTTAGTTTGAGGGCAATTAAGATTCAGCTCATGGGATATGTTCAGGTACAGCACAAGATCCTGTATTTTAGAGTGATCCCAAGCCAATGGAAAACTCAGCAGTGATCAGGAACTAAGCTATTGTTGTCACGGGCCTGGTTCATAATGAATTTTGCCTGAGTGAGCTCATGTTCTCTGGTGTATATAAGGAACCTGCAAAAAAAAAAATCGCTTATTTTACACTTATTAACTGATTTGAAAATATCTAAAATTAGTTGCTTAAGTCACATCTCACCAAACTCACCAGAAACAGCACTTTATACACCTGCTGATGCCTAACTGATGCTGATTTTATGGAATTAAGTTCGTCTCTCATCATACGAGATTTCAACCAAGCAGCTAAGCTCATTTCCAGCTGTGCTTTCTAATCTAGAGAAGCACCAACTGGCCTGACAAAACAGTGTTTCAAGTTGATGTATGATCTTTCCTGCATAATAGACAAATGTAAATCTTACATAGGCAATGGAAAGCAACTTTGAAGTGCAATAAATACAAAAACAGGTCTCTGGAGTTTTTGTTTTGTGAAAGTAAGAATTATTGGTGTGGAAAAACCACTCTCTCCCTCTTTCTCCTCCGTCTCCCTGAAACAACAACAACAAAAATCTTTAAAGCTCTTCATGGAGCTAGTATTCATAGTATCTAATATTCAAAATCAAACTGGTAGAGCTATGGAATATATGCACATTTTAGAGGTACTTTCTCAGAAAGTTATTTGCAGAGGTGTTTTTTTAACACCACAGTTAACATATTGCCAATCTCAGTTCAAACACTACATAAAGTCCTTGCTAGTAAAATCAATTTGCCAGTTGATTGCCAGTTYGCTTAGATGCCACTTTAATATTCATTCCACCCTATATTTACCTGAACAATTAATTCTATAAGCTGAAAAGCAATGCAAATACACACTATTGCCTTCTACTACCACAAAAGAGGTAAAACTTGGTCAAACTTGGCAAAGATCCTCATTATTCAGATAGTAAAGCAAATTCTAGATCTTCTATTCCCTACCATCTACTACTAAGACTGCAGTCAAATTTGAAATTCTGGCCAGACTTCTGAACAAAACAGTTTTCCAAAAGGTGGAAAAATGCTTCCCTTCTTGACCAACATATCCAATAGAAGCTGCAGTTAAGGTTTCATGTTGATAAAATCTCTAAAGATAGATTGAAGTTAAGTGATTTCTAGTTTATTTTGATATCATTAAATATTTAGAATCAYAGGATTAAAAAACAAACTGAGCAACTGAGAAAATGTTTTCCGGGAAACTATCCCTGTTGTTGGTTTGGTTTTCATTTGGAGATACCGTAAAGATTTTTAACCAATTTCTGTTACTCAAGACCATACTGAGAGGAAAAAACAGGTCGAATAAAAGACCTTTAGTCATGCAGTGTTGCAGCTTCCTTCCTGTTGCATAAGCCCGTCATCTCTTTGGCTTGAATGACAGATCAATATGATGGCRACTGCCTCCTTTTGTTACCTAACAAAACAAAACAAAACMAAACCTAGGAGTATCTGCTGTGGTTCCAAATTATGCAAAATATTTTCTGTAGAATATTACTTCTTAATTTCTCCTTTTAACATATCTCAGCCCAGTATTCACTCTTCTGCAGCTGCTCTCTCAGCTGCTTTGTTCTCTGGAACACTCACAAAAAAAAAGTAGTATTGATAGAATTGATACACTACTTTGTAAGCATGGTTTTTCTTTATGGTCTATGCTAATTGATGATGAAAGATCTTAAAATATTTCAYCCGAAACAGAACTTGTGTTAAAGATTAAAAACATCCTTAGTGATGGCATGATGTCTACKGGCTTCTGCTCTGAAGACAAATCTTGCAGGAGCCTCTAGATGGCATAACAAATGGGTTTAGGATACGTAATGTTCTATAACCTTAAAATATCACTCCAGGGGCAGAGCCAAAACTTGCTATTACTTCCAGACAAAGGCATGAGGAAACAAAAATAAGTCCTGCACTTTTTTTTTTCCCTCTAAGATATTTTTTTCCCTCTAAGATAGATGGCTGTACCTTGCACCCTAGCCAATGTTTTGTAATTTGCAAGTAGAAAATTCAGACACACAGAAATGTGCTACTGGCATTTTCACATGGATTTATACAGCAGGTATATAGGGGGTCATAAAATTGTGCACTGTATCTTCTGACAAAATAGGAAAAAAAAAAGAAAATAGATGTTAATAAATTTCAGTAGCCAAGGAATGAATGTTTGCATTTTATACTCACATTTGTTATTTTCTTGATTGTGTTAATGGCTCAATTAGCTGTTTTCTTGAAGCAACAAACCTGATTTTTTTCAGAGTAGTTTAGTTCTTGAACTTGAATGTAACAATTGCATTTAAAAATTAACAGCCCAATTAAAATAACCTTACCTATTTTCTACTATTCTTACCATAAATTGACATAACTGTGAAGCAAAAAATGTGTTAGGTGTTTCATCTTCCATGTATTTGAAATGCAGTATTTGGTTATCTTTCTCCTTTAATCAGCTCCCAACTTGAATTTCACTACTTGCAAGATACTAAAAGCAAATGTGGGGGGAAAAGTATTTGTATTACTTTCAGATATTGGAAACTTTTCTTTTGGACCTTCTTACTTTTTTACCACCAACTGACAATCAAGTATCTTTTTTTTGTTGGTTTTTTTTTGTATGATGTTAGTATAGGAACTATTAATAGGAACTGTTCTTCAGACATGCCTGGGGAATGAAGGTCTCTGTTTGTTCACACAGTCTCTGATACATGAAGTAGCAGTGCAAACTGCCGGGTACCACTGTGCCAACRCGCCACAGTGCTAACCAGAAAATTCCTTCCACTTCCAAGTGTGATTTCTGGTGTCACTGCTGCTTGTGATTCTGCTTTGCGCTCTGCTGCTTTTTAGTCTTTCTTCTTCTTTTGATACATAAATTTTGCTTATGACATCACTGCAATAAGCACTGAGATCATTCTAAACATTTCCTAACACAGGACTTACTGTTTTATAACTTCTGGCTCATACTAAACTATTCTACCTCCATTACTGATGTTCTTATAGCACCAAGGGCAAGACAATGATTGGCTTCAGCATAGCATCAAGATATGGAATTATCTGTTATTTCTCTGCTCTTGGTTGCAAAACAGCCATTTATTCTGCATTTGGAGAACTTGGGTCCTTTACATGTCCCTAACAATAGCTATCACTCAAAAGATTTTGGGAGTCTAAATATTCTTAAGCCCATAGGGGCGGGTTTCTTTCATCTCCATTTAGCAATGCAGATGCCAGGTGTCTGGTCTAAGCAARTCTCCCTCCACCGACACTTAAATAGATGAAAGGAATTTCATCTGAAGAGGCATAACTCTCAGTTACAGAGAGTTTAGACTAGATATCCTAACCTATACATGGCTAAAGTTAGGAGAGAAGAACCCCACCTGCACACCTACCTATGTGGAGAGCAGTTATRGGGATCTAGAGCAGAAAGGAAGAAAGAGGTTCAGTGTAAGCCCTTATCATTAGCACGACTACAGAATCCTTATCTAACAAGGGAACTAAAATATATCTTGAAAGGAAGAGGGAAAAGGTAGGGCTATTATCCATGGGAAATACCTAAATTAAGACCACTTGCTTGGTATTTCCAAATGCGGTCCTCTGCAGTTTGCTGCAGTGGAACAATTTCAAAAGGAGCAGAGGGAGTTTCTGCTCAGTTTGATGTGAAGGTCACTGTTTAAGAATAGGTGTTTGGCTTCATCTAGGCTGCAGACAGAACTGAATCCAGATCYGACTATCTAGCATAAAAAATCCAAATCAAATAGAAGGGAATTTAAGCCATCAACTTGTCCCCAAATTTTCTTAAAGATGACTCATCCACGCAGTATGAAGGTTGTTTTTTATGTGCCTACTASCAGTTTAGAAGCTACGGCTACCATGAGGTTATTGGCCCTACATTAGAGGCCAGTCAGCAAAACCTTATTTTTAGCCTGGAAAAAAAACATCAACCCTAGTCTTACAGTTAAAATAATGGCTTCTGAGCTGACTGCCACCATGCAGGAGTAAATTCTTGAGGTATATCAGCTAATTCCAAGAGGCATCATCTAAGGACACAGTTGCAGTCAGAAAAGCAAAAGTTGTATAAGGATTCTTAGAAAAGGCCTAGGGAGCAAAACAGAAAAAGTGATTGTATCAGCAGGTAGATCCAAGGCTCACCTACACAGTGGATATTACAAGCAGAGCTGATTCCCTCACCTGAAGAAAGGATACAGCAGAAACGGAAAAGAGTMAAAAAGAGCAAAAGGAATGATTAAAAATATGGAACAGTTGCCATGCAAAGATGACCTGAAGATCACTCTGGTAGGCAGACTGTTCAGGGGCACACRATGTAGGTCTGAAAAACCATGAGTGGCACCAAAAAGGAGAGCAAATATTGACTGATCTCTGTCTCTACTAGTGCAAGAAATAAGGAGTAATAAACAAAGCTGATAGGAAACAAGTTCAAAACAAATTGAAGGGAGTTGTTCATCAAACACTAGGAAATAAATCACAAAAAAAAAAACCCCTTTTTGCCGAGAGTTTTATGCATATAAGGAACTGGCATGGAATCAAGGGAAGATCCACCAAAGCACCTGACAGAGAGATAAACTGGAGACTACTGCACTAACTTCTATGGCTTGCCCAGTCTTCAGATGAAAATAGCTGCAGTCTGAGGCAGTAGCGGGAGGCATTTCACAGAATCACAGGATGGTTGAGGTTGGAAAGCACCTACAGAGATCATCTAGTCTAACCCCCTGCTCGAGCAAGGACACCCAGAACATGGGGCACAGGGTGGCATCCAGGTGGGAAGATCTCTAGAGAACGGGACTCCACAGCCTGCCTGGGCAGCCTGTTCCTGGGGTCTGACACACGCTTACTCTGCTGCTGCTCTTTGCTACAGAGTCCAGCTTTGCTCTTCTTTGACAGAGAGACAAACTGTACAGAAGCAGATTCTTTAAATAACTCAAAAATTCTCCTGAAAGCTCTGAAAAACAAAACTTCCTAGTCATCAGACTAAGATGACTAGTAAGAAACTGATGCTGACTGCTGAAATCCTTATCTTTCTCAAAGACAAATAGGAAAGTGCAAGGATTTTTCTAAAATTTTCTGAAATAACCAAAGATAATTCAAGATATATTAAGAATTAATGTGGGAAGTAAGAGCCTGCAAGCTCTTACTACCTTACTCAGAATTAGGGTTTTCTTCCTAATCACTAGCTGGCTGTCTTCTCTGGAGAAATATGTCATTACTTCATGCTTTTTAGATTCGTAAATTCTTCAAGGCCAGGACCATAGCATGCTCTGAAAATCACAGTGCGCACCTACAGTATTACAATTTCTTCCAATTAACAAAGACTGTTATTTAGCAGATAGAAAAACAACAGAGAATAAAATCTTTCCTCTTATGCAGCTTTTATAACATAGGTTATCATTACACCTGATGCATCATTAATATGTTAAGGTTTTCCTCCACAAAATCATGCCGCCTTGTTACTGTTGTTTTTTTATTCAGATGGCCTTTCAAAAGGTTGCTAACAACCACGTAGAATATATTGGATGGAAGGAAAATATTTTGTGTTTTGAGAGAAAAGAAGCCTTTTATACATCTTACATCCCTGCTCACATTAAACCCCCCAAAAAGAGAAGATTCAAACAGTTCTGCTTTCCAGAGCTACATCAAGCCGTGCAGAGCGACCCAGGTGCATTCCCGAGCTCCACCTCAGGATGAGCCYGGGCTTCTGCAGGCCCTGAGGGTGTTTGGACACGCGGGCCGGAGGGCAGCGATGGGGCTCCTTGATGGGGTTCCTGGTGCCAGGGCTGCGTGGAAGGGGAATGGGCCCACCCTGGCAAGGGGAATGGGCCTGCGGAGGGGCCGCGTGTCAGCAGGGACACGGCCAGTGCCCACGCAGGGGCGGCACACATGCCGGATCCCTGCCGTAGCGTATGGGTTATGTGACACCCCGCAGCGCACATGGGCAGCCAGCAAGGGCGGCAGGGCGCAGCCCGGCACCAGCGGCGCGGGCAGCCGCAGGGCCCCGGCGGAGCTCCCTGACGCCCGGCGGGGCGGTGCTCCATGCTCGGGAACGCGCTGCCCTCCCCTTCCCGGCCCTTCTTCCCGGCCCTTCCCGAGGTGGCGCAGTCGCCTGCGGCCCTGCGGAGCCCACACCGGGTACAGGGCGGTGGGGAGGGCGGTGGGTGCTGTGGCCGCCCCCAGGCCCAGGCGCAGGCCCGGGCTTGGGCTCAGGCCACGCTCACAGGCGCTGCTCGGCCGGGCTGCGGCTCTGGCTGCAGGGGCGGCTCTGCGGCGGGTTTGGAAGGCAGCGGAGAAGGACGGGGAGCCCCCTCCTCCTCCTTGGGGCAGGGGAGGACACGCTGTGCTGGTGCAGCCCGCGGATCCGCGTACGCGCTGCCTGTTCTGCGCGGAAGCCACGGGCATTTGCGTTCGGGGCGAAGCGCGCGAGCCCGCYCGCGCTGGCAGGCGGTGCGGCCGGGCTGGGTGCGCCAGGAGCAAGGGCCAGGAGCAAGGGCGTGGGCCGGGCCCGCTCCGGGCRGCGTGGCCTTGGGGAGCGCCCTTTGCCCCGTGCAGATCCGTGCCACGAGCGCGCTGCTGGCGGCGAGGGGCACCCGTTCCTTCTGCCTTGGCCTCCCCGCTCGCATAACCCACTGCTGTCATTCCCATTCACAGGCCCTGCTGGATTCTCACACCACTACCTAGTTTGAGAAGATGGCAGGTAGGAGCCACATAGTAACGAAAATGCATTCGACCCGGGTCCCTGGTGTGCTAGTAGCTGCAGTGCCCTAAGAGTTTAGCTGGAATATTAAGCTGCCATTTCCTTTAAAGCACTGGAATTACTCAAGTGGCTCAAACGCTTTTGAAAATTCTAGTGTCTCCAAACACTGTGTCTGAGAGCCCTCAACTCCACCAAAATTAAACCAAACTAACAGCTTGCAGAATTACTCTTTCCACTTTGAGCTGCTTCCATCTGCGACCACTGAATTGCTTAATCAGTGGTGAGAGAACAGGAACTGCAAAGATATAGTGGTTTTTGATATTCCAGAAAAAAAATACTGAGCAAGAGAGCAGTAATTTATTTAAACTGTTGTTTAAACACTTTAAATAAACTACTATGGTATGCATCTGTTAATTGTTATATTTATGATAGCACCTGATCACAAATTGTAATGGTCTTTTGGCAAAGTTGTTGTTTCGTGAAGGACACTCAATGTCCACTGAAGAAAGAGCTGCCTCTTATAACCCCGTGTATAAAAATGAGATATTGTTTTTTTTCAAGTCCTCAGCTCAGATSCTATCAAGTACCTCTGATACCTCAAAGATGGTCATCTGGAGCAGACAAGCCTGGTGTCCACTGCAGAAATTGAATTCAGGGGAGCTTTTGTGTTGACTGTTAGGAATCAAGGGCTCAATTAACAGTTCCCTGGAATTTCCCTGGAACAGGCTGTCCAGAGAGGTTATGGAGTCTCCTTCTTTGGAGATCTTTAAAACCCGCTTGGATGCAGCCCTGTGCCACATGCTCTAGGTGACCCTGYGTGAGCAGAGGGTTGGACTAGATGACCTCTGAGGTCCCTTCCAACCTTGGGCATTCTATGATTCCGTGATTCTATGAATTTCCTTCTCTGCAGCATTTATGTATAAACTACTGTTACGCCTCTGAAATATTTCACGTTCCCTTTTCTTTAGTGATAAATAGTTTTTTAGAGATTTATTAACATTGAATGGTGATTCCATTTAAGTGCTCTGCCTGTACCCAAGAAGATTATGTGTAAGTAAGCTCTGATACACCTTATTGCATTAATTTAAGAAGCTGCATCCCTACCYGTCCTCTAGTCCCTCATTTTAGCTTAAATGCATTTTATCAGTATGCACTTACAAGGAAGGCATGTTGATTTCAACTGAAGCCACTGTGAGGATGCCAGACTGGGAGAGAAAATGGGCCTGTTTTGCTCACATCCCAACCCTCACACTAACACAGCACTAATCTGACAGAGAGGTGGGCTCGGGAGCTAAGTCAGCAGAAATTTTTCCCCTCTTGGGCAAGGGTTTTGGAGGGAGGTAGAATCAGATGAGCACAAATGCTGCCTCTAAAACAAACCAGCTCAGAGCAGGAGTGGGGCATGGCTTGGATTGAGCATCGCCGAGTAGGGCAGTGCAGCCTGCTGTGGAAACATGTTCATAGTCACTGACATCCACCTAAAATGCCTGGTGTATCACAAGGTTTTTGCAGGTTGGCATTTGTGGATGAGTTCCTCAGCAAGATGGAGAAAACAGCACAAAAGCCTGAACAACCAAGCCCTGACTTCAAAAATTGCTTCCTACTGGCCTACCTATAAGGTGTCTTCTGCTTTTCCTTCTGCCTCCAGGGAGGAAAGTCCTAATAGTCTATGCACATCAAGACCCCAAGTCTTTTAATGGATCTCTGAAGAGTGTCGCAGTGGAAGAACTGAGCAAACAGGGCTGCAGTGTCACCGTGTCTGATCTCTATGCAATGCAGTTTGAGCCAAGAGCAACGAGAAATGACATTGTTGGTGAGACTACCCAAAACACATTTTTTCAACAATAAGAATGAGATAATCTTTCTTCTTGTCTGTCCTGCTGCATGAGCAATTTAAAAGGATACCAAAAAATAGTTGCCTTTTCTTTATGCTGTTTACTCTTTGACAAACAAGACACGTGTTTTTCTTTTCAGGAAGCACTGACTAAGCAATGTCAGTGCTGGGAAGCCAACATGCATTATTCTGACTTAACTAAATACATTTAGCAGAAATGATTCCTCAACAAACAAAATGTGAAATATCTATATTTGTAAAACAGCATTTTGCCTTTAGACCAACGTGAATGAAGGAAAACACTATTTTTGTAATATTTGCAAGCAAATGAAGAGGCCCTCTGAAAACTACTTTCTCTTAAAGAACAGTATTACAATGCATTCTGCAAATTACACGTTTGGGCTTTTGAGCTGGTTTGGCACTTGCCTGTATTGATAGTCTATGATTACTAAAAATGGTGCAGATAGGCTTGAGACACATAGTAGTGCTGTTATTAAGCTTATATGATATTTTCATGAGTAAGCATGTCTGCTGTACTCTTAATAGCATTTATATTCAGTATTTTTCAAGTTCAGAAAGCACAAAGCCATAAGATAACCTGATGCAGCTGGCCCTGTCTCCTTGAAATCAGAAAGAAATAGCACATTTGTACCAGCACTGACTAAAAGCAGAACCCTACTGCCAACCAGACTTGGGCTTTTGTGTGTGTCCACTCCTCGATAGGACCCTTGGCTCACAGTGACATTTCTGAGAGGGGAAAATGCATTTGCCCACATGTGTTCAGCACCAATCCCTGAAGTCTGTTGCATGTACCCTACTGTGCTATATTGGAGTTTAATTCACACGTTTACTACTTCTACCTGTCTTCCTTGTCCTTCTCCTTGAGGCTGATGATCTACTAGTGGAATCAGCAGGAATGAGTACATATGTGTGACTTGGACGTATAGGAATCACCTTATCCAGCTGTGAGTGGAATCTGCCAAACCGGCCAATATTTGTTCTCTGGCACCTGCCGAGTTTCCCAGTTACCTGTGTAATTCTTGTGGCCCTGCAGTGGTTTCTATAATCCCTATTGCAGAGGCAGAGCAATTACCAAGTGACATCTTAAATCACCTATCTGCACTACTGAAGGGTAGAGCCAAGCTTAGGCCTTCCTTACTGCACTTATATGTTACTACAGAAACATCAAAACTTTATTACMCTTAGATACCACCTTCCTCTCTGGTTAAAATCAAATTACAATCTGCCAGCTGCAATGATACTGAATATTCATGAAAAGGAAAGTGGGAAAAAATAGAAAGCAGTAACTCAATTTAGAAATTGAGTTCACCAAGGCGAAGTCATGTCTGACGAACCTCACAGCCTTCTATGATGGGAGGACTAGCTGGATGGATGAGGGGAGAGCCGTGGATGTTSTCTACCTTGACTTAAGGAAGGCTTTTGACACCGTCTCCCATAATATCCTCATATGGAAGCTCCRGGAGAGTGAACTAGACGAGTACATGGTGAGGTGGATCGAGGGCTGGCTGGATGGCARAGCTCAGAGGGTGGTGATAAATGGGGCCGAGTCCAGTTGGAGGCCTGTGGCCAGTGGTGTCCCCCAGGGGTCAGTRCTGGGCCCTAGCTGTTCAACTTGTTTATCAATGACCTGGATGAGGGCACGGAATGCACCCTGAGCAAGTTTGAAGACGACACCAAGCTGGGTGGAGTGGCCGACACTCCGGAGGGCTGTGCTGCCATCCAGAGGGACCTGGACAGGCTGGWGAGTTGGGCAGAGAGGAACCTCATGAGGTTCAATAAGGACAAGKGCAGGGTCCTGCACCTGGGGAGGAATAACCCCAGGCACCAGGACAGATTAGGGGTTGACCTGCTGGAGAGCARCTCCACGGAGAGGGACCTGGGAGTCCTGGTTGACACCAAGTTGAGTCAGCAGTGTGCCCTCGTGGCCAAGAAGGCCAATGGGATCCTGGCCTGCATCAGGAGGAWGTTGCCAGCAGGTCAAGGGAGGTGATYCTGCCCCTCTCCTCAGCTCTGGTGAGGCCGCACCTGGAGTACTGTGTGCAGTTCTGGGCACCCCAGTATAAAGGCTTCTCGACCCAAGCTTCTCGACCCAGGCTTCTCGAGAGGGTCCAGYGAAGAGCTACGAAGATGATGAACATCTCTCATATGAGGAGAGGCTGAGTAAGTTGGGCCTGTTCAGCTTGGAGAAGAGAAGGCTGAGAGGAGATATGATTAACATGTATAAATACATGAAGGGAGATTGTAGGAAGGAGGGGGCCAAGCTTTTCTCAGTGGTGGCCAGTGATAGGACAAGGGGTAATGGGTGCAAGCTGAAACACAGGAGGTTCCATCTCCAGGTGAGGAGGAACTTCTTTMCTGTGAGGGTGACAGAGCAGTGGAACAGGCTGCCCAGGGAGGTTGTGGAGTCTTCTTCTCTGGAGGTCTTCAAAACCCACCTGGATGCCAYCCTGTGCCACATGCTSTAGGTGYGCCTGCTTRAGCGGGAAGGTTGGACTAGATGATCTCTAGAGGTACCTTCCAACCTTGAATATTCTGTGATTCTGTGGTTCTGTGAAATGTAGTGTGAAGTCTGTATTTAATTCCTGTTTTGCTGCAGCCCTAGAAACAGAGCTGGCAATGACTACTCACTGTCACCCGCAGGTTGCTTACACAACTCGGAAGTGTTCAACTATGGAGTTGAAACACGGGAAGCCTACAAGAGAGGAGAGTTGTCCAGTGATCTGATTGAAGAGCAGAAGAAGGTGCAGGAAGCAGACTTACTGATTTTCCAGGTCATTATTTTAAATTGTATTAAAATATGAGTTGTAATGTACAGGATTAAACAAAAGAGAAACAATAATAAGTGAGAAGATGAAAGTTTTCAATAGGAACATTGAATTTGAAAGRACTTAAAACATGAGGTAGTTCTACCCTCAGCACAAAATGGTTTGCAGGCAATTTCTAGGGGTGAAGGATTTTCTGATACAGGGTGTATTTTAACATATCAAAAGTACTGGATGACACTGGTGAGCATGCTGTTTACTCTTTGACAGACAAGACACGTGTTTTTATTTTCAGGAAGCACTGACTAAGCGATGTCAGTGTTGGGAACCCAACATGCATTATGTTGTGCTAGCACGTTGTGATCTTTCCACGTAAATAATGACTTCACGGTAAGGGTTGTGGAAACAGCTCCCTAGAAGGCAGTGTGGGCTCAGCAGCGCTGATCAGCCTGACCTGTGACTCATGTGCCAGGGCTGCACATGTGCAAGCGGCAGCAGGGCTGACAGGGGCATTAAAGGGGCCCCCGGAGCGTCGCCTTCGGGAGCTCACGTGTGGTACAAAATGAAAATAGTCCATCGAAATGCACAGCCCAGCTGTGAGCCTTGGGCATAGCCTGTGTATATTCCAATGTTACATTCTAGATTAAATTTAGAATGTGATGATATATGGAATAAATACTTCACTGTAAGACCTCATCACTTTCACAATAGGCTTTCTTAGTCTCAGATAAGTGTAATAAATTGTGGAGGAAGTGGATGCTTCCTACTTTCGGTCTTTAAAATGGTATGAAGTGTTCACACAAAAAACAAACACAGAAGCAAAAGTGCTGAAACATGCTGTGGAATAATTTAAAATAAACTGCAGACTAAACTGCCCACTTCTACAACTAATAATGATTGCCCAATTTGAATTAAGCCACGTGCACATTAAGCCCTTACAGAATGCCTTATGTGATGTGTACAAAGGTTTAGGAATAACATCCTTGAGCAGCAGTCCACAAAGCATTCATGAGAGTGCAAATAAGACTTGATAATTTTAAGCTATGGTCCCATGGGCTAAATAGAGGTTCTAGGAATACAGAGGCCTCCTGCTAAAGAGGAAGTTTTCCTCTCAGTAAAGCAGTAGTGAATCTGGATCACCCTGTCGGTAGAGTATTAAAGAAAGTAACTCATTGATAAGAGTCTATGACATTTTTCTTGGAAAACTATCAGATTAGAAGTGATCACAAGATGTCAGTGCTGGTAGTAAGACTGTGTGTGTGTATGTTGTGGCTGTATTTTCCATTTGGCAGTATGTTGTTAATGCATTTCAGCAATGGGTGACACTATTCTGTACAGACTGTACAGTTTGAATCAAATGGCAAGTTCCCGCTGCATCACATTACAACCTTAATTTATTAATTAAGCTCTCACATTCACCATGCTGTTCAAAAAAACCTACAAATGCACAGGTTAAGTACTTGAGACTACTAACTACAAAAATCATCTGAATTCATTTTGCCAAACCTAGTTAACTGCCTCTCAACGGAGGACTGGAAGAAAACATTTACAAAATCTGAATGGATAAAGATAATAGTATGTTGCTTGTAGACTAGGCTTAAGGATGTCTCAGATTCTGTATTAACAAGTAATTTACTTTTTGCCAAGTTTCCCTTGTATTGGTTCAGTATGCCAGCAATTATGAAGGGCTGGATGGACAGAGTCTTGATCGAAGGATTTGCTTTCCAGTTTCCAGATTGTTACACTTCCAGTTTGCTCAAGGTATGTTTTCAGTTTTGCTTTATTATGATCAAGGTCTGTGCAGTGATCTTTAGGTCTTTCCCTTCCAATGCATTTGCATAAAACTCTTAGTTCAGACTGTCCTGAAAATAGATGACAGTTTTTTCTATGGAGGAGCAACTTATTTTCTGACGTGTCTGGATTTTTCAGGTCCTCCCTGAATTTAGACTTACAATACCTAAAGTCTTTGAAGTTGAACTGCTTAGCAATCAAAGTGTAAATCATATCTAAGCAGCACTCAATAATTGCTTYAGCAGTAAGACAGGCAGATAAAGAAACTCTCTTCTAGTCCATCAGCAGACCACCTTCCCTTAGCTTTCTCCAAAACACCTTCCAAATATCAGTCTTTTGCAATATGTTCCAAGAGCCAATGGTCTAATGATGGAGATTTCAGCTGAAGTAGATTAGAAGATGGTGGATTATCCATGGCCAAACACACCAGTACAGACTAGTGGAGGCTGTAGGAGGTCAACATCTTAACTTCTTTCTTACAAACAAGCAGATAYTGCACAGCCTTCCATGCACTGAGGTATTCCTGGAAGTACCTCAGTACTTCCAGAGTACCTGGAAGATTAAGCAGAGAATCTACATAAGCTTCAGCTTTAAAATAAAGATTTTTCAGGAAAGTATAGGGGAAAAGTTTGACCTACAKATTAGTGACAGACTTTTCTTTTTGTTTATTCTACAAAAATTAAGAAATGTCACAGGCCTGTAGCCCTTCAACTTTAGCCCTCCCTTCAACTTTAGCCCGAAAATATAAAAATATTTTAAGGGACAAAATATTCTGGCATGCTTAAAAAGCAGGACACAATAATTGAAGGTGAGGTAGAAACTTTGTGCCCACTCAAGTCTGGAAAAAAATAAAAAGAAAAGCTGTATATATGACTGCCTCACTGAGAGGAGTATTCCCCAAGCTTTGTAGCTGCAGGCTGATTGCAGACTCAAGGCAACTGGGATACTGCAATGAGTCACAGAATGTCAGAGGTTGGAAACGACCTCTGGAGATCACCTTGCTAAGGTAACCCTGGAGGTGACCCTGGTGGTCCTGGAGGTTCTAAGGTGACCCTGGAGGTCACCTGGAATGTGTTGCACAGGGTCACATCCAGACGCTTTTCCAGAGAAGGGAAGTTCACAACCTCTCTGATCAGCCTGTGCCCAAAGTGCTTGGTCACCCTCAGTAAAAAAGTCTTTGCAGTGTCCAGGAGGAACTTCATGTGTTTCAGTTTCTGTCCTTTGCCTCTTGTCCTGCTGCTGGGCAGCACTGAAAAGAGTCTGGCCCCATCCTCTTGACACCCTCCCTTGGATGTTTATACACATTGATAAGGTCCCTGTGAGGGTGCACTCTGTCCCTTCATGCAGGTCTATGCCTTGAACTATAGAAGCTAAARTCAAGAGGATAGATGATGAGCACAMGTCTATGGGATACAGAATCAGAAGAAACATGGGATTTTTGGAACATCTGATGAAGGAAGTCTAAAGAACACAAACTGTACTCAGCTTGCTTCTTGGCAAGTGACYAGCAAGTCCATATTTGAAAAGGTATTGCTGTAGCATTCATTTTCAGCTTTCAAGATAGAGAAGAATAGAAATATATTCAGGCACACAGCCTGTCCTAGACGTAGTCTTCCAAACATTTCATAGGTGAAAGCAGGTTTAGTCATAGAATCATAGAATGCTTAAGGTYGGAAGGGACCTCAGAGGTCATCTAGTGCAACCCCTCTGCTCACGCAGGGTCACCTAGAGCACGGGGCACAGGGCTGTGTCCAAGCGGGTTTTAAAGATCTCCARAGAAGGAGACTCCACAACCTCTCTGGGGAGCCTGTTCCAGGGCTCTGTCACCCTCACTGTCAAGAAGTGTTTCTTTAAGTTCCTGTGGAACTTTTGGTGTCTCAGTTTGTGGCTGTTTCCTCTAGTCCTGTCGCTCTCCACCACTGAAAAGAGGCCGCCCCCCTCCTCCTCACTGCCTCCCTTGAGGTATTTATACACGCTGATCATGTCCCCCCTCAGCCTCCTCTTCTCCAGGCTGAACAGGCCCAGCTCCCTCAGCCTTTGCTCATAGGGCAGATGTTCCAGGCCCCTGATCATCCTCGTAGCCCTGCACTGGACTCTCTCCAGCAGCTCCACATCCCTCTTGTACTGGGGAGCCCAGAACTGGACACAGTCTCCAGATGTGACCTCACCAGGGCTGTGTATAGGGGGACAATCCCCTCCCTCGACCTGCTGGAGACGCTCTTCTTAATGCACCCCAGGATCCCGTTGGCCTTCTTGGCCACCAGGGCACACTGCTGCCTCATGGTCATCCTGTCATCCACCATGATGCCGAGGTCCCTCTCTGCAGGGCTGCTCTCCAGCAGGTCCACCCCTAATCTGTACTGGTGTCCAGGGTTATTCCTCCCCTGTTGCAAGGACCCTGCACTTGTGCTTGAACTTCATGAGGTTTCTAACGGCCCAGTTGTCCAGTYTGTCCAGGTCCCTCTGGATGGCAGCACCGCCCTCAGGGCTATCAGCTACTCCTCCCAGTTTGGTATCATCAGCAAACTTGCTGAGGGAGCACTCCAGCCCTTCATCCAGGTCATTGATGAATAAGTTGAACAGGACCGGACCGAGGACCGACCCCTAGGGAAACCGCTAACTACAGGTCTCCAACTAGACTCCGTGCCACTGACTACCACTCTCTGCACCCTGCTACTGAGCCAATTCCTAATCCACCTTCCTGTCCGCTCATCTATCCCACACCTTTGGAGCTTGCCCCAGAGGATGCTGTGAGGGACGGTGTCAAAAGCCTTGCTCAAATCCAGATAGACCACATCTACCGCTCTGCCCTCATCTATCCAGCTAGTCACTCCTTCATAGAAGGTGATCAGGTTAGTCAAGCAGGATTTCCCCTTGGTGAACCCACACTGACTACTCCTGAGCACCTTCTTGTCCTCCATGYGCTTGGACACAACAGCCAAGATGAGCTGTTCCATCTCTTTTCCGGGGAGGGAGGTGAGACTGACTGGCCTGTAGTTACTCGGGTCCTCCTTCTTGCCCTTTTTGAAGACTGGTGTGACATTGGCTTTCTGCCAGTCCTCAGGCACCTCCCTCGTTCTCCAGGACCTTCTGAAGATGATGGCAAGCAGCTTGGCTATGACATCCGCCAGTTCCCACAACACCCTGGGGTGTATCCCATCAAGGCCCATGGATTTGTGGGTGTCGAGTTTCCTTAGATGCTCTCTGACCCACTCTTCCCCTTCCCAGGGCAAGCCTTCCTCTCTCCAGCTCATTTCTTGTGTCCCTAGGGCCTGGGATTCTAGAGGGCTGCCCCTGACAAACACCGAAGCAAAGGCGGCTTTCAGCAGCTCTGCTTTGTCCGTGTTTTCCGTAACCAGGGTACCCACCCCATTCACTAGTGGACCCACGTTCTCCCTGACCTTCCTTTTGTTGTTGATATATTTGAAGAAGTTTTTCTTGTTACTCTTAACATCCCTTGCCAGATTCAATTCCAAATGAGCCTTAGCTTTCCTTGTAGCATCCCTGCATTCCCTGACAACATTCCTTCATTCTTCCCAAGTGGTCTGTCCTTTTTTCCACATTCTATATATTGCTTTCTTCTGCTGGAGTTTTGCCAAGAGCTCCCTGCTCATCCACGGAGGTCTCCTGCTCCCTCTGCCTGACTTCTTACGCACAGGGATGCACTGTTGCTGGGCATGGAGGAAATGTCGCTTGAAAACTAACCAGCTCTCCTGGGCCCCTCTTCCTTCTAGAGCCCTAGCCCATGGGATCTTTCCCAGCAGGTCTCTGAAGAGGCTAAAGTTGGCCCTCCTGAAGTCCAGGGTGGCAAGGCTACTTACTGCCCTGCCTCCTCCTCGTTGGATCTTGAACTCCACCAGCTCGTGATCACTGTAGCCAAGGTTACCCCCCACCTCCACATCTCCAACAAGGCCCTCTCTGTTTGTTAGTACGAGGTCCAGCAGCCCACCTCTCCTTGTCAGCTCCTCCACAACCTGCGTCAAAAAGTTGTCATCRACGCACTGCAGAAACCTCCAGGACCGTTTGTGCCTCGCTGTGCCGTCTCTCCAGCTGATGTCAGGGAAGTTAAAGTCCCCCAGGAGAACCAGGGCCTGYGACCGTGAGGCAACCTCCAGCTGCCTGTAGAAGGCCTCATCAGCCGCCTCCTCCTGGTCAGGTGGCCTGTAGCAGACACCCACCACAGTGTCTCCCACGTTGGCCTGCCCTTTAACCCTTACCCACAAGCTCTCCACTCCCTCATCATCCACTCCCAGGCTGAGCTCCATGCATTCCAGTTGCTCTCTCACATACAGARCAACTCCACCACCTCGCCTTCCCAGCCTGTCCTTCCTAAAGAGCACATAGCCCTCCATGACAGCGCTCCAGTCGTTAGAGCTATCCCACCACGTTTCTGTGATTCTGTGATTCCTAGTCCTGGTATCAGTAAATGCAATTTCTTTTCCTTTTAACTCGTCTCTGTCTAACCCCATAGCACGCACCCCATAGGCGCAGGTCTTGCAGCTGGATCTCACCGCCACCATTGCTTGAAAGGTCAGAGGGGAAAAAACACCCTCCTTCAGAGATTCGTGCTACCCTTGTTCCCCTGAATATCTCTTGAACTATTTAGTCATTTTTCTTTGAACATGCCTACCCTAAACATGGTTTTCTTAATTCCAGAATAAATTAGCCCTGTTTTCTTTCACCACTGGAGGAAGCCAAGAGACGTATACAAAAGGAGGTATCAGTGGTGATATTCGCTATCTCCTATGGCCCATGCAGGTATAATATGAATATTTGCTTGTTATTTGCCTCAATTTTTACTATGAAAATTATTGTTAACATTTTTACTATTATTTATTTTTATAAAGTATATAGAAATAGTTCAGTTGTCAGTTCCAAGCAGCCTCAGTTTATAAGTTGGCCCCTAAAATCCTGAGAAAACAGAGTTTTAAAACTGCTTAGTGCCCTTTCCTCRAGACTGGAGCCTGGGGAAGCCTCAGAAGCTGCCTGCTTTTGAGGTCCTCTGGAGCCACAGGGTAGCTCTAGCATGAGATGTTGTGCTGTGTTCCCTATAACTCGTGGAGGAATTTGGGGGGGGCATTCACACAGGATCCTAGTGCTCAGGGTCAGCAACAGCTAGCATGTCTCCTCTTGTTGCTGCCCTCTTGCCAGAGGTAGCAAACATGTTCTGAGAAGGTTCAGGTGGGGAGGCCAATGGTGGCAGCTCCCCCTTGATGCAATCCAGCCCCTCTGGCCTTATAAGCCCTGAGGCCATCCAGCTGCCCTGCCTTGCAAGGCGTCGTAAACTGCAAGTTCAGCTACAAACAGGTCAGGAACAAACAGAGGGAAGACAGTGAGCTGAGCTGGGCTAAAAGGCTCTAATGCTCCTACAGAATAGGGGGGCTAAACTGGAGACAAAAGGTTAAACAGTTTCAGAAGTAGGTGAGAAATGTAGTAGAGTTCTGGTACAGTCCATGGAGATTCAAACAGGACAATGAGGATTGGACTGTGTGGGATGCATGCATATGGCAGCTGAGGATTAGAAATAAATTCTGTAGAGCAGAATAAGTGAAGTTAGCCTTGGTTTTCAGGGTATTGCATGTCATTCTACATAATGGCCAGCCTTTTCCGACTCCTAAGATAGGTAATGAATTTTCCAATCCATTTCTCTCTCCCTTTTGTTGACAAATGTGTGGTACCAAAAATGTGTTTTATATTGGGTTTTAGATCAGAATCTTCTATATTCTTGAACTGCAACTGAAAAAATGGCTATTTTCTGAGTCATTTCTTTGTTTCCTTTGAGTCTAGCATGGCATCATGCACTTCTGTGGTGTCAAAGTCCTTGCTCCTCACATCTGCTTTGCTCCAGAATATGTCTCTGAGGAGGAAAGGAAGAAGATGCTGCTTGCTTGGGCCCAGCGTCTGAAGACTCTTTGGAAGGAGGAACCCATCGACTGCTCTCCTGAATGGTATTTCAAGTAATACTCAGGCACAGCACTATGGAATTAGAATTTTTCCTTTTTTTTGTGCTTTATCTAAATATTTAAATGAATAACTAACCTCATGGCTTGAATATATTACAGATACCTTTCTTGTGTTCTATAGCTAGGAGTTTAGCTGACGATATACCATCTATCTTCAATGCTAGGTGCATAACTCTATTACCCTAAAACATGGGTAGGATGACCTCCTGTCTACTAGTGGCTAGTAATACAAGCAGTATTTTCTTGCAGATTTTATTCATTATGAAACAGTAAATTGCTTTGCCAAATTTGTTTTAACTTTTTGCACTAGCAGTGATTTTGTTTCACTGTCCTGGAAATACTCTGCCCCGACTCAACATAGCTGTGGCACAGGATATACAGCCGCATAGGGACCTAGACAGCTGGAAGCTTGTGGTCAAGCTTTACGCTCCTGCACACATTAAAAACTATATTAAAGCAATATTAAAGCTGCGACAGGTAGAGCTTTCTAAAATCAAGGAGATGTCCCAGTTTTTGTTACTTTGAATAGAGTTAAAAGGGAACCGAATCTAATCCCTGCCCCTTCCTGCGAGTCAGTCCTGCCATTCGGGCTCGGAGGTCCTCGGATGCACCCGGCTTCCTCAGCGTAGGTGGGGACCTCCCCCTCGGGCATGTCCAGCATAGCCCACTGCAATGGCCCTGCAGGAGCCCTGGCCTGGGAACACTGCGACTGCCTGGCTCCTCATTTCTGGGAATTTTAACTTGAACTTCAGTGGAGTGATTTGGATGCCCGAGAATGGTTTGCTTATTTATTTCTGCATAAGGCAAAGGGAAAATTTCTTGCCTAGCTTTACAGTTTCTTACCCTGGTCAAATCATGTCACAGCCAGCTTTGCATTTTGCTATTAAAGGAATGTACCTGGAATAAGAAACACCAATCTTCTGACTCACTTTCAAATCACTCTGCACGCAGAGCAAGTGTCTGACGTGTGTTCCTTGCATCAGCCTTGTTACGTGCTCACCTTTATGTAAGGGCTTATGGGGGACATCATGTGGAGCCCTGGTTCTGGAGGGGCAGTGTGAACAACTCTGTCAGACTGGGAATTGCGAGAGCGGAGGAAGACACTCATAGTCCTGTTTGTCACTCTAAGAAGTGAATGGCCACCTCCAGCAGGGACAACACGGACCCCTGGAGGAAGTGCTGTCCCAAACTGTGCAGCTTTCTGCTGTCGTGTGTGTGACTCAGTCCTCGGGATGTGCAAGCAAGCAATTGCCCTGCGTTCAGAGCTCTTGTGCGTGAAAGTGGAGATGAAGCAAATGGAAAAATCTCTAAAGAGTGAGAGGGGGGAAGGGCACATTCCTGCCTAAAAGAGTTTAAGAACAGTTTCAAATTACATGAAGAGTGAAACAGTGAGTAATCAATCCTTTTGTCTTTCTTATGGTATTTAATCACTTTCCGCCATGAAAATAGTCTCTTTTCCAGGCTGTAAAGTCCTGCCTCCCCTCAGAGGCCATATTTTCATACATTAATTCAGAATATTTTTTCCTTATGTATGTCCATACCTCTATATGCCTTGAGTTTCACCTGCCCAGTCCCTCAGCTGTTACCCCAGAACTCCTCACTGTCTGCTTTCCTTCTCCCGCTCATCTCAGTAATCCCTTCACCAGAAGCCCTTCTCAACCTCGCTGTTCATCTCCTTTTACACCACAGCACTGACCCTAGCAGAACTCCTCTCGTAACCTCCCTCTCGTCCAAGAGCCAAGCATTTATTTGCCCTCTTTGTCCTATTTTAAGGTCCCATGATCTTCCTTTGTAGTTTTTGCCTGTCTAGTTTCTTGAAAAAAAATAGAGCCCTGCGCTGGAGAGAGTCCAGCGCAGGGCTACGAGGATGATCAGGGGCCTGGAACATCTGCCATATGAGCAAAGGCTGAGGGAGCCGGGCCTATTCAGCCTGGAGAAGAGAAGACTGAGGGGGGACCTGATCAGCGTGTATAAATACCTCAAGGGAGGCAGTGAGGAGGAGGGGGCGGCCTCTTTTCAGTGGTGGCCAGCGACAGGACTAGAGGAAACGGCCACAAGCTGAGGCAGCAAAAGTTCCACAGGAACTTAAAGAAATACTTCTTGACAGAGAGGGTGACAGAGCCCTGGAACAGGCTGCTCAGAGAGGTTGTGGAGTCTCCTTCTCTGGAGATCTTTAAAACCTGCTTGGATGCCACCCCATGCCCCATGCTCTGGGTGACCCTGCGTGTGCAGCGGGGTTAGACCAGATGACCTCTGAGGTCCCCTCCAACCTTAAGCATTCTGTGATTCTCTGAAAATATGAAATGTTGTCAAAAGCCACTTGGAAGTGCAAATAAACTGTAAGAGTCAGATCACCATTCTTCACAAGCCCTGACTACTCCAAAAGTAAATTCTTCAGGAATACCATTTCAGTTTGAAGCCACTATAGGAGGGCATCATTTGCAGAGGGGATCAAGAGCCATAAACCTCCACAGTCCTCTCAGTCCTGGTCTCCTCGTGCAGAAACTGTTCCATGTCCCTCATAACTATTTTATTCGCCCGCTTTTTCTTTCTTGTCTAGCCGCACTGCATGTGTTCTGAGAGGAGCTAGCCAGAGCTGGAAGCTGCATTCAGGGTTGGGACACATACCAGACTGAACTGTACAGGCTGAATATATGTAATAACTGGTTAGTTTTTCCTCAGTGGTTAATAAGGAGAGAAAAAGGAAGTAGTAATAATAATGCCTTACCAACACTGGAAATGTTAATAGCCATTTTAATCTAAGGAACGACTGCTCTGCTAAACCGTTTTATACTGAGAGCCAAAAGGAGTCCTGCCAAGACAGCCATTCAGCAGAGTAAAACTGGAATTTGGTAACTTGTATCAATACTCCAGGCTGGGGAGAAGGGTACTAGTTGAAGGCACTTTCACGTTATGGTTAGCCTGGCTCTTTGCCTTCTGTTGGTGCTGGTTTTCCTGTCCCACGTGCTTTCAGGCATCACTCTGGTCATTTTGCCCAAAGATTTGTTCCAAAAGTCAGAACTGTGTTTAATTTATTTGATGAAGTATTCTGAAGTGGCAAGTGAAATATGCTTGCAGCTACAGAAAAACATCCATAAACTGATAGCTCCCCATCTGATCTATGTTATCAAGAAGCCTTATAGTCTAGGGAAACCAAGATGAACTTTTTCCCTTAAGGCACTTCTAATCCAAGTATTAAATACTAAACACTTAAAGGCAGATGTAGACAGTCCCTTCTCTGGTTCAGCTTTGATTCCTGCAGTGACTTCCTTGAAGTTACCCATCTGCTTGCAGAGGAATATACTTTGCCATACATTAACCATCAAGAAGTTGTGCTGAAGGAAAGAACAACCAGGAGTAAATGTTATGCAAAATTCATATGCAAATTAAAAAAAAAAGATCTTGTTATGTTAAAAAATGTTTTAAAGCCAAAAAACAAACATCAAGTAGCCACCGGTGTGACAGACGACCCCAAGAGCAGGGAAGGCTTCTCCCTGGGCTCCTGGGCTGCGGTGCCGGTTGTGCACTGCTGCACACGCCAGCCCTCTGTGGTTTCTGTGGAGTGCACTGCCCGTTTTGTTGTGTTGTTGGGCAGAAGTAGCTAAAACCCTGGCTTCTCCCTGCGAAACTAGTTATACCGCTGTCAGACAGTAGCGGCTAGTGCTTTAGCTTCACAGACTACTGAAAGCTCACAGACAAATCACAGAATCACAGAAGGGTTAAGGTTAGAAGGGACCTCTAGAGATTGTCTAGTCCACCCTCCTGCTCCAGCAGGGACACCCAGAGCACGGGGCACAGGGCGGCATCCAGGCGGGTTTGGAAGATCTCCAGAGAAGGAGACTCCACAACCTCCCTGGGCAGCCTGTTCCAGTGCTCTGTCACCCTCACAGTGAAGAAGCTCTTCCTCACATGCAGATGGAACTGCCTGTGTTTCAATTTGTACCCATTACCCCTTGTAATGTCACTGGCCCCCACCAAGAAGGGTTTGGTCCCATCTTCTTCACACTCTTCTTCCTCCCTACATTCTCCCCTCAGGTATTTGTACGTGTTGATAAGATCCCCTCTCAACCTTCTCTTCTCCAGACTAAGCAGACCCAACTGACTCAGTCTTTCCTTGCATGATAGATGCTCCACTCCCTTAATCATCTTTGTCGCTCTCCGCTGGACTCTCTCTAGAAGCTCCACATTCCTCTTGTGCTGGAGAGCCCAGAACTTCCCCCAATACTCTGGGTGCAGCCTCACCAGAGCTGAGGAGAGGGGCAGGATCCCCTCCCTTGACCTGCTGGCAAATACCTGCCGAGGGTTTTGTCCAGCAATCCTCGCTCTCCACAGTGCTCGGGTAGGGTATTGAGCCTGGAATTAACATTTCAGCATTGACTCTTCTCTGGAGCTGGGAGCATCCTGGGCGAGGACACGCTCCCCCTTGACACCACGCCTCAGTGGTGTCTTTAGCTGTGGGCAAATAGAGCAGCCTCACACTCAGCCCTCACCAACGCAATCCCTGCAGAGCTCCCCTTTCCTGGGGGACAGAGAGCTGGAAACTTTGTGAACAAAATCCGGACCTTTGTACATGTAAAAATGTGAACAAAAATGTTGAAGCCAACTAGAGCAGGACTTCACAAGTGAATAGGAAGGAGTGGAGAACTTGAAAGCTCTGTAGCAAAATATATTATTAGTCTTTAATAATAATAATCTCATCTGGGACCTGACGGGATGCACCCAAGAGTGCTGATGGAACTGTTGGGAGTTATTGCTCAGCCTCTCTCCATCATCTTTGAGAGGTCCTGGAGAGCAGGGGAGGTGCCAGAGGACTGGGAGAAGCCAACATCACTCCAATCTGCAAAAACAGCAAAAGGGAGGAGCCGGGCAACTACAGGCCAGTCAGCCTCACCTCCGTCCCTGGAAAGGTGATGGAGCAGCTCATCCTAGAGAGCATCTCTAGGCATACGAAGGAGAAGAAGGTTTTGAGGAGCAGTCAGCATGGATTCACCAAGGGGAAGTCATGTCTGATGAACCTTATAGCCTTCTGTGATGAGATGACTGGCTGGATGGACAAGGGGAGAGCCATGGATGTTGTCTACCTTGACTTCAGCAAGGCTTTCAACACCATCTCCCATGATATCCTCATATGGAAGCTCCAGGAGAGTGATCTGGATGAGTGCATGATGAGGTGGATCGAGGGCTGGCTGGATGGCAGAGCTCAGAGGGTGGTGATAAATGGGGCCGAGTCCAGTTGGAGGCCTGTGGCCAGTGGTGTCCCCCAGGGGTCAGTACTGGGCCCAGTGCTGTTCAACCTGTTCATCAATGACCTGGACGAGGGCACGGAGTGCACCCTGAGCAGGTTTGCAGACGACACCAAGCTGGGTGGAGTGGCCGACACTCCGGAGGGCTGTGCTGCCATCCAGAGGGACCTGGACAGGCTGGAGAGTTGGGCAGAGAGGAACCTCATGAGGTTCAATAAGGACAAGTGCAGGGTCCTGCACCTGGGGAGGAATAACCCCAGGCATCAGTACAGATTAGGGGTTGACCTGCTGGAGAGCAGCTCCACAGAGAGGGATCTGGGAGTCCTGGTCGACACCAAGTTACCCATGAGTCAGCAGTGTGCCCTCCTGGCCAAGCAGGCCAGTGGGATCCTGGCTGCATGAGGAGGATGTTGCCAGCAGGTCAAGGGAGGTGATTCTGCCCCTCTCCTCAGCTCTGGTGAGGCTGCACCTGGAGTGCTGTGTGCAGGTCTGGGCTCCCCAGTATAAAAGTGACCCAAGCTTCTCGAGAGGGTCCAGCGAAGAGCTACAAAGATGATGAACATCTCTCGTATGAGGACAGACTGAGTGAGTTGGGCCTGTTCAGCTTGGAGAAGAGAAGGCTGAGAGGAGATATGATTAACATGTATAAATACATGAAGGGAGATTGTAGGGAGGAGGGGGCCAAGCTTTTATCAGCGGTGGCCAGTGATAGGACAAGGGGTAATGGGTGCCAGCTGAAACACAGGAGGTTCCATCTCCAGGTGAGGAGGAACTTTACTGTGAGGGTGACAGAGCAGTGGAACAGGCTGCCCAGGGAGGCTGTGGAGTCTTCTTCTCTGGAGGTCTTCAAAACCCACCTGGATGCCATCCTGTGCCACATGCTGTAGGTGTGCCTGCTTGAGCGGGAAGGTTGGACTAGATGATCTCTAGAGGTCCCTTCCAACCTTGAATATTCTGTGATTCTGTAAATACCAGGAAGATATCTCAGTGTTAGGTCACTTTTCCATTAGGACACAAGTGTTTTGTGGTTTAATTTGTTATGATAAAAAAATAGGTAATGTTTCCACATAGCCTCAGTCTAGCACTGTGGAATTTCAATACTGTTTGATTTATGGTTCTAATGATGCAACAGAACCTGAAAATCTAACATATGTAATTGGCAATCACAGTTTTTATCCAACTGACAATAAAAGCAGCTACATTAAAAAAAAAAGAAAAAGAAAAAAAAAGAAAAGAAAGCTTTTGGAATTTTAGATAGTTACATTTTTTTCTTTTTTGAAAAAATGGCTGAAAATTTGGTCCAAAGTAAATGGGAGCTTGGTAAAAAATAGTGAATGTATCAGCTAATGGGAAAAGTAAAACTAATGTAGTTATTTTATTTTCGTTGATACTAAAATGGAAAACTGCTCACAGAAATGTATTATTGTGAAAAGCACTAAGGCTATAATGACCTTATCTTCCAGATCAGGATATTCTTCCTTTCTTCTTTAGCGGAATTAAGAGATTTCTTTATGACTTCAGATTGCATTTTTGGATCAGTTTATTTCCCTTGTTCGTTTCAAGAAGATGCATCATAACTGGCAGCACTGACTTCTGTGCACAAAAAGCTCCCAAAAGTTAATTTTGAGGTTTTCTCTAGCATATGCTGGTAAATCATGAATGCCCAAGATGTTTGTATCACACAGTTATGTATAAAGGAGATTGTCTGACTTCTTCTCTGCTGCCAAAGCTCAGAGAACCTATTAAAACCTTTCTGTAATGCTTTAGCTGGCAACAGAAGACTAAAACTACGTGATGTCCCCACAGTTATGAGATGTCCCAGTGTCTATGGACTACGGGCCTAGCAACACTTCCCTCGGGGTCCGTGACAGCCTGGATGGGCATGGGCTGTGTGTGCTCAGGCTGCCTGGCCTGCCAGTTCAGCACAGCTGTCCCGAGCCTGTTAGTCACAGCCTGCCCAAGGAGGCCTCGTGTTGGCTGCTGTCGGCGTTGGTCACGACAAGGCTGGTTGATTCAGAACCGGCTGAACACAAAGGGATGCACCAGACACATGTCGGTTTCCCTACCATAACTTTTTAGAGTGGGAATGACTGCACTTAGCATTTATTGCATTGGAAACAAACTGTTTATTCAGTTTGTACTGCAAGGTGTAGAAAATTGCCTTGAGACTCAAAGAGGAAACCTAGCTTGAAACAGCATATGTTATCCGCGAGGCTCTTCTGCCTCTCCCAAACTGCACTCCCAGCCTCACACACTTGTTTTATATCTGTCTTTTGAACAGGGTTACTTTTCTGAAAATTTGACGCTTGACATGAGCTGCCCCTTGCAGATGAATGTGCACAAGTCAAACTCTGCCTTCATCTAAAAATAGACAGGCCAGCCTGGGGAGGTTGGTCTGGAGGTGTGGTACTAAAGTGATGACGCATGCAGGGGCAAACTAGGGAAATGAGAACTAGTTCTGCGCTTAGGAAGGGCCAGAGCTCCGGACAGCACCAGCGTTACTCACCGGTGCACCCTGTGACCCTCAAAGGCTTCCTAAGTACTGAATGGAGTGTGGTTCTTTTTGCCGACATTTTGTTTGCTTTATGCGCTGGGCATAGGGGTAGGTACAAGCTTGAACGTCCTCCAAAGTTGAGGAACCCTCTCCATTAAATCCACCGTGGAGCTTAGCACAAAATTAAAACTCTCCATCACTACTGCTCTTCTTCCAGATGTACAAGAGCCTGGGGCCTCCGTTTTCAGGAGGAAATAGATCCCTGTGAAACTGCTGCTGTTTTGGGTTATCTGGCAGTGCTGCTATGGAAGCGGTGCGGCACCCACAGGACCTCCACTGTTACCACAGAATGAGCTTTATGAAAAGAAGCTATAATTAGCTGCCATTTTAATATCAGAACTCTTTTTCTAATGGAAAGGATGGAACGGGTTGGAAAGCCGTGCAATCTCCTTTAGGGCACAGTAATGGCAGGCTACATAAAATCTGCCAGAAATAGTCTAGACACCTTTGCAGAACTGGACATGCCAGGTGCTTTTGGGGTGAAGCACTTGCTGTGCTGTATACCAGGGTTTGCAATACGTTATGGTTCACTTAACCACTGGCCAAGGAGGCCAACAGGATCCTGGCTGCATCAGGAGGATGTTGCCAGCAGGTCAAGGGAGGGGATCCTGCCCCTCTGCTCAGCTCTGGTGAGGCCGCACCTGGAGTATGGGGGGCAGTTCTGGGCTCCCCAGGACAAGAGGGACATGGAGCTTCTCGAGAGGGTCCAGCGGAGGGCAACAAAGATGAGTAAGGGAATGGAACATCTCTTGTATGAGGAGAGACTGAGTTGGGCCTGTTTAGCCTGGAGAAGTGAAGGTTGAGAGGGGATCTGATTAATAGTACAAGTGTGTGAGGGGAGAATGTAGGGAGGAAGGGGCCAAGCTCTTCTCAGTGATGACCGGTGACACGACAAGGGGCAGTGGGTACAAATCGAAACACAGGCAGTTCCATCTGTGAACTTTCCTGTGAGAGTGACAGAGCCCTGGCACAGGCTGCCCAGGGAGGCTGTGGAGTCTCCTTCTCTGGAGATCTTCCAAACCCGCCTGGATGCTGCCCTGTGCCCCGTGCTCTGGGTGTCCCTGCTGGAGCAGGGGTGTTGGACTAGATGATCTCTAGAGGTCCCTTCCAACCTCAACCCCTCTGTGGTTCCGTGACAGCCGAGAGCAGCTCCGGCCTCCGCCTTCGTGGGTGGAACGCACCCGCTCAGCGCAGCCCCCCGCGCAGCCTGCGGGGCGCTGCGGGACTGTCCCCGCCGCCCTGTCCCCGCCCGGGGGCGGCTCCGCGGGGCGGCTCCGCGGGGCGGCCGCGGCAGCAGCGGCAGGAAGCGGCCGCAGGCTCCGGCAGTGGCGGCGGCCCCGAGGACGAGTC
>NW_020455466.1:1462644-1481377 GCF_003342845.1 Nothoprocta perdicaria | reverse complement strand
GGGCGGGCCCGGGGCCGCGTGCGAGGCGGCGGCCGCGGCGCGGGGCCGCTCGCGGGGATCCCCGGTGCCTCCCCGCGCCGCCGCCTTGCCCGCAGCAGCGTGCTCCGGTGGCGCCTTCCCGCTGGGAAATAACGCCAATAACGCGCAAAMACGGAGCCAGCCAGCCCCGGGGGCCGCGTGTGGGCACCGCGGAGGGAGCTTTTTAACTTCTCCTGTAGCATCCCAGGACTGATCAGAGCCCAGGAATGTCGGCCCTGCTCCGGCTGTGTGGGGTTCACCTGCAGCAGGGCTGCCTGCAGGCGCCGTCCCCCTGCTCCTGCTGCCCCTCATCCCCCTGCTCCCTGCATCTGCTGCCCCTCATCCCCCTGCTGCCCCTCATCCCCCTGCTCCCTGCATCTGCTGCCCCTCATCCCCCTGCTCCCTGCTGCCCCTCATCTCCCTGCTCCCTGCTCCTGCTGCTCCTTATCCCCCTGCTCCTGCTGCCCCTCGCCCTCCTGCTCCCCACTCCTGCGGCCCCTCGTCTTCCCGCTCCTGCTGCCCCTCATCCCCCTACTCCCCGCTCCTACTGCCCCTCGTCCAGGCCAGGAAGAGGCCAAGAGGGGCCTGTGAGTTTGTCCAGCCTTCTGCTGCTCGTGTCTTGTATCGGCACCTCTTGTATTAATCACAGTAATTTTTGYATTGCTATATAACTAGATCATCAGGGCGGCCATAGCACAAAAAAAAGTATATAGTAATATTAACCTTATCAGTCGCACTTAACAGTGGATGCTGCAGAGCATCAGATCAGTAACAAATTGCTAAAACAGAGCAGATGGCTTTGAAGGGTGATCCGGCCTAAGCGGCCTAATGATCAGGTCATAATCTTAGGGGTTTATGGGCCGTTTGGGTAGCAGAGCAGGGAGCATAACCCATGATGTTAAAACCACAAAGCCACATATTACACTCTTACTACTCCCTAGAGAAAACCAAACCATGTTACTGGGCAAACCTCCTTCTCTTCTAGTCACCAGCATTGACATTTTTTTACTGTAYGTGTTGACACTTGTTATAAGTAACCCAACCTTAATAAAGATGTCTGGAACATCATATTAAAAATAATTTGCTTAATGATCAAACAAGTGTACAGGGATAGGGGGGGACCCTCTAGGATACCCAYGTAGGCTGAGCTGGTGTGGGATTGAGCTAAACAGAGCTTCGATATTCCTGTTCATTCATTATTCTCATTAAGAATCGTGGATACATCATGTATATAATGATGCATGATAGCTATTAAGGATTGATTTGAACCGTCATGTATCTTAGKAGAAAGCAGTAAAGCTGGCTTGGACTTGAGCCTTTGAGCTTTCCTCCTTGATTTCTCCGTTACGTGACTTTCCCAGGTAATATCAATGAAGTAATATACCAAAATAAGCAGTCTTCCTTCAAAAATCTCCCCACAAATTGCTTTCCTGGGATATCGATACTTAGGAAAAATTCAGGTTTGAAGCACGCCTTTAGTTCAAAGTTCTTATAAACAGAGACCTCCTGCTTAAAGAAAAGAAAAATCACATCCTAGTGCTACAACASAGGAGCCCAAGGAGGATTTGCTCCCACTGTGAGAAAATCTGCCCTGTTGAATGTTATCCCGTTCATCTCAGCATCCGTCTCATGTTTTCCAAAGATAATATACTGCTACTTCTGAATTTCCAAGCCAAGTCACCGAGGTTGTGGTGGCTAATTGTGGATTGGTGGGATAATTCATTATATTAATTCGTAATTCATGTAGGAAGAGTGTCCCATATTGCTGTAGCTGGAGGGAGGGCTGCTTTTCAGCTAACTGTGTAGTGATGATGGGCAGGTAGCCCCAAGCTCTCAGTGACAGTTAACATGACTTTAGAGGTTCACCTTTCAAAATACATAGCGAGTCTGTGGCATCACTAGAGCAGAACATGCCTGAGCAGCCTGAGTAGCTACTAGCTAGATGCAGAATTACCATTATTGTGCAAAAATTCGTGCGCATATGTGACTTGGAACTAATACTTGAATGAGAGACCCCCGCATCCGGGAGGAGGGTATCCCAGTGCCGGCAYCGCGCGCAGGAAAGCCAGGACATTCCCAGCACCCTCCCGGGACAGCAGGGTCCACCGTGGCCTAAGGCAGCCCCTTGCCCAGGCACTGCACAAGGCCTCTGGTGCTGCTTAATGACACCCTCTTTTCCTCTGCGTTACAGATCCGGGACATCTACCGACTATTTTGTTTTGCTTTGATCGCTGAGCCTCGAAGACGGCAAACATGGCACTGGAGGATATCCACATGAACACCCAGGACTTGATCGAGAAGCAACAACTGGATGCCGGAGGGTTTGGAACAATTTCTTTATGCTTTCACAGGAAACATGGATACGTAGTATTAAAAACAGTGTACACAGGACCCCAGCGCACCGAGTAAGTTACAAAACGAATCCTTGTTCAAGTTTATAKTCTTCAGGCAGACTAAATAATTTTTTAAATCCAGTGGAGATAAATCATAATAAAGTGTTGCTGTTTAAAATCCCTGGATCAAGGAAATACTGTCGATGGGGAAAACGATGCATGCAATACAGTACTAGCAACTGTCCTGTAAGTTTTCTTGTTTTTCCCCACAACTTTTGAAGCGTTTTACCTCATTCTTATGGTGAAGTTTCTGTTTTCTTTCGTAATGTGAGCGCTGTTGGTGGGGATTGTTAAAAACGGAGGGGCTTCAGAAGGCCTAAGGGAATGCAGAGCTCAGCAGGTACAGGTTATTTTTAAACTTGCATGTTAAGTTGCACTGCAGTTATGCAGCTGCAGTACAGTAGGAGGTAAACSTGAGTTATTCCGAGGTGTCAGACTCCTTGAGTTAGAGTGTGAACCAAACCCAAGAATTGAATTAGCTGTTGGTTTTAGTGGATTCAGGTCAAGTTCTGGGTCTGCTGCCTCACAGCGATAACAGTCCTAGAGCTCTTCCATTAGTTATTCTTTAGAGAGAGAGGAGGACTAACGTTCCTCTAGTTTGAATTATGAAATACAAATGATAGCAATTGAGTTTTAATTTGCACAAAAGAAAGTGAATTAAGAGATTCTGATAGACCACAGCGCTTAAAATGGACAGTTTTCTCCTCCAGCCTGCTGGATTTTGTTGTTGTTGTTCTCTTTTTTGGTTTGCTTTGCTTAGCTTTGCTGTCATTTTTTCCCCTGTCCCCCAGTGCTTAGATCTGTTGTTCCTTAAAGCTTTGAAGCAAAAGTCTTGAACGAGCACAGACCAAGCAGCGACTGTCTTTCCTGCAGCAGGAGAAAGCCCTTTCCGCTTTAAGTCCCAGCGTAGGGAAGCGTCAGGGAGCAGTACGGCTGAGATTTTACTGCTTCCTCTTGCCTTGCGACTAGAGCAGCAGCAGCAACCAGGGCACCACGCACTTAAAGGCATGGCCACGAGCCTGTTTCGGGGCCTTTGGGGGGCTCCAGCACCACCACTGTGTTGTGCCGAGGCCCAGGGGATGTGTTGGGCTTCCAGTTTGTTTCAGAGCGGTTCACCTGAGCCCAGGCTGCAGGGGCCCCGTGCGCTGGGCAGATCTGCCTGTGGTGAAGCCGTTTCGAAAGTGAAAATGAATGCGAGCCCTTCAGGAAGGAGACGTTTCTTTGCACTTGCCTGTACAGGATGCAGCAGGTCTAGGAGTGGAGTTTGTTTTGATCTGTTTTCCAGCGGCACTTCCAGCCCTCCCCGTGCCTTACTGGGGGATTCGGATGCAGCAGGCAGATGGCAGTGCTGCTCTCTGGAAAGCAGCCCCTAACGCACAGCTGCCCCACAGAAGCCTGCAGGGATCCTCTGCACGAGACGTCTGGGAAGACACAYGGAAACGTAACCTGGAATAAGCAAAGCTGTCCCTGCTCAAAGGCAGCTGAAGGCCTGGATCACCTTGCAGTGGCTCTCAGGGTGTTGACATTTTTGACCGTTATTTTCATTATAACTCAACAGCTTTTTCCTTCCTCTGTTCTTTCTAGCCCGGCACCTAAATTTGGTATAATTTCTGTTTTGCAGATACAATGCGTCCCTCCTTGAGGAAGGCAGGATCATGCATAAACTGCAGCATGACCGAGTGGTAAAGCTACTAGGTATAATTTTGGAAGATGGAAACTACTCACTGGTAATGGAGTATGTGAACCGGGGCAACTTGATGAAAGCTCTGCAGAAAGTGAGCAGTAAATGGAATYGTTAATTACCGAATACTCACGCTGCGTACGGTTGATGTTTGAAGGAGACAACGTGTTGCTTCCACCTCCARAGGGTGGATGGAGGCTCTAACCTCTGCCCCTTCTCCCTTCTGAGGGGCCCGTGGCAGCTCTGCTTTCTCTGGGGACCGCAGAGGACGGTGCCTGTGGCTCGCRGGTCCAACGTGGTGGAGCTCACCAGAGATACGGAGTTCGGGGTCCTAGAGGGTTTTTGTGGAGAGTTTGGGGAATTTGTGATGTAAGAAATGTGGGGTGGCTCTGGATTTATGTTGATGTGGGTCCTAGAAGGACCCTTGTTCATTTTTATTAATCTGGCTTGAGTGAGACTGAGAAAGACTCTCTCAGAGAGCCTGAGAGAGAAAAGAAAGAAAGTTGTCTTTGACGATTCTTTAATAGTTGTAGTAGTTATAGCAGCACATTTTTTAATGGGCAGTATTGTTTTTTTCTTTATTCTAGCTCTCCATGCCTGTGTCAGTGAAAGGGCGCTTTGTGCTGGAGATCACAGAAGGAATGCTTTACCTGCACGAGCAAGGCTTGGTACATAAAGACCTAAAACCAGAAAACATCCTTGTGGACACAGACTTCCACATAAAGGTACTTTTTAGGTTGTAAAATGAATCGTGTTGGGGTTAAAGAGCCCAGTTCAGCCACAGTGGTTGTTATTGCTGATTCACAGATGAACTCCTGTAGTCCAGCAAGCTACAGRTAAGGCAGTGTTAGCAGCAGGCATTGGAGCTGGCATCCTACACAGCCTCTGAGCCTTCCCTTTGCACAGTCTTCTCTGGCTTCCTTTCTTCTGCCATCTGTGAAAACAAAAATCACTTAGGGATACTAGAAAAGAATGAATAAAGCTGTTGAGAATTAATGAACTACAAATAAAAAAAAAACTAAAAAAAAGAAAACATCAAACCTTAATGCACACTGTTTGAACCAAAATAAGACGTCTTAGTGATCATATCTTTTGTCCTCCATTGCAGTAATTTCTCCTCCTGCTTGTACCTCTTCATTTTCTTTCTTTCTTTTGCCTATTATCTTTTCTTCTTTTGTCTCCCTCTTTTTCCCTTAGTCCTCATTATTAAATGAGAGCCACCAGCTACAAAAAAAGCAGCAGGAGATTCCTTCAAAGAATGACTCCTAAACCTGTCCCAAAGCCCTTCTCTTAACTTGAGCAGGCTTTGGATCGAGACTCGTACATGTAGACCCTACTGCAGAGTAAGCCTGAGTAAAATCTGCAGCAGTCCTCAGCAAATGCCCTCTCTCTGGTCAAGGTGAGTTGCAGAAATAAACACTCCCTTATAGTATGAACCTACTGAATGAATTCCCACAATTTGTTATTTCTTGTGGATAAAATAGTGACAATTGACATGACAAAGTCAAGATGTTAGCAGATGATAGTGATGTATGAGCATCTTGTAGATAAGAAAGAGAAGCTGTATTACATTTTTGGGGGGGGGAAATGAGCTCYTTACGCACTTTAAAAGCTCTTTATGCACTTTTATGGACTTTTTCTTAGTTTTCAGCTTGCTTACAYGCACAAAATCAAACTGTCCTGTCATTATGCTGTTTGGCCAACTGACATGGAATCCTGGARTCCAGGATCACATTCAGAAACAAATTATACTTCCTTGAGCAGTTTGATAAGTGTCAYTTAAGATATTTATTGGATCATCTGCCTACTTAAATGTGTCCAATATGGTTAACATTTATTAAAAGAGCCAGTTTTTCTAGGAAACTGCAGRTTGTCAGAGGTTTCTATTGAGTCCTTCTGTGTCTTATCAGGCATCCTCTCACTTGCACACATGAACTGGGACAGCTGCTTCCTCAGCAGGTTGTAACTTAAGTTTTCCTCTTCTCCTGAGCACATCACCTCTAAGAAAGAGGTTGGCCCAAAGCTTCAGAAACTAAAGAAACAATAGGGTAGCTAAAGGCAGCAAGAGAGATGWGCGAGAAAAATGGTGAAGAAGTAAGGCAGGGTGTCACTGCACTTGTATCTGAGTTAAGATTGTGTTATGTAACTAATTCCATTTAAAAGCATCTGAGAGAGGCAGGCCCCTTTCTCATTTGCCTGTCCTGCTGCCTCCCTGCTCCCTAGTGCTGGCACTGCTGTGATCCGACATCACCGCCTCCTCGCAGCGGGTCGGAGGCCAAGGCGACAGCCTGGGGCAGCTCGGGGGGCAGCCCTGGGCTCGGCCAGCTCCTCGTGCCCTCCTCTCCTTGCCCGGGAAGTGTCGGTGCTGAAGCTGCAGGAGCAGTGGAGCGCGTGGCAGGAAGCCCTGGGGAAGGCAGGAAGGATTAACCTCCTCCAGTATGAGGCATTAGTTGCTGCACTCGTAAGGATTCAGTGAAGTTAAGCTCATGATATCCAGATACCCCCGCTTTAACTCTCTCCTCCTCCTAAGTTATTCCATTAACTTGCATGCTTTTCCATGCCTCTTTGGTTTGACATCGGGCAAACTTGGAGCATCTTCTGCCTCCCTTCTGTAGGAAYGTCTAAGGAAGTCTGGTTAAAAAGGAGTAAAAATGGAAAGAGAGTGGAGCAAAGGCACTGGCATCTTGCCGATTCCCTCTGAATTTGAATTCACCAGAATTCACCAGGTKGCAGTTCAAGCAAGTCTTGAACGTKATTGCCAAGATGAGCAAAACTTTGCGTTTGTTTGCATTGTGATGTTGCTYCCAGTGGGGTTAAGTTTCTAATGAAGGTTCAGACCGATGGCTCTTGTTTGGCAGTGCTGTGCCACTTAAGCAAAAAATAAAAGGCAGATGGCATAATTTCCTTTCTTGTAGTTGCATTGTTGTTCTAGTAGCATTTCTAGATCAATAGTAGTAGATGTTATCATCTACTCATTATGAATGTATGAAATGCTTGTTTATCTCCTATGAGATAAACAGGAGATACGTGTCCTRTCTCCTATGAGATAAAGCAGGAGTGAATAGGATGTGTCTTTTTTCAGATTGCGGATCTCGGTGTTGCCTCCTTTAAGAACTGGAGCCGGCTGACCAAAGAGGAGACCATCCGCCAGAAGCAAATCAAGAGCGCTCCGCAGGGCAACGCGGGCACTCTCTTCTATATGGCCCCAGAGCACCTGAGGTCTATTAACGTCAAACCTGTGGAGAAGTCGGACGTTTACAGCTTTGGCATAGTGATTTGGGCAATTTTTGCTGACAAAGAGCCGTATGAACGTAAGTCGGCTGCAAAAAGCCAAAATTAACATTAAATGCTTACCGTTCGTAATATGAAGTTGTGAAATAAATAGCAATAAACTTGCCTGKGCCAAAGAAAAGCTCCTGCTCAGCAGCAGATGGCCAGTAAGAGGCGTCCTTTCATCATTCCTGACTTTTGAGTGTAGACAAGGACATCTGCTTTGCACTTGAAATGCAGGCACGAGCCCAAGCTTGAACACACGATCTATGCACATCCACGTAGGGTAGTTGGAAACCTCCASTCCATGGCAAAGGTTACACACAACTTGGGCATGCCGGGATGGCAGCCCTCATGGGTGCTGTGTCCTGATATGGGCTCGCCACATTTCTTCTTGGTTTTGCCAGGAACATGCACATATTGAGCTCTTGCTTCTTCTGTGTGATGCTAATTTCTCAAAATAGGCTAGTGCAGTCACATAGAGCAACAGAAGCAGAGCTTGGAATTCCAGAGAAGGAGTTTATGCTTACCATTTTGAAAGCTTTTTATTAGCTGGAAGGCTAGTAGTTGTCCATGTGGCCATCCCTGGGTTCTTAGCAAGTGCAGAGATCCATGTTCTAGAGGTGCAGATCTGTCACCTGTACTCTGAATTACCCTTACACTGAGTGAATGTTTAGGTGTGAGATATTTATATATGCAACTCCAGCATCCTTCCTTGAAATCTTCATTCACCATATCCACAAAGACCTGGGAAACTAACTCACTCTATCCTTTACTTTGAAAGAGGCAACTCTTTGGGATATCAAAGCCTATGAGCAGGGCCTGATACGAAATTTTGTTTTKCAGACGGTATAAATGAAGCTCAGATTTGCTTTGGCATCATTCATGGGAACAGACCAGACATTAAAGAGATTATTGAGAAATGTCCGGAGGAAATTATTGACTTAATGAAGCAGTGCTGGGCGCAAGAGCCAGAGAAACGGCCAACCTTTGCAGGTGAGACTTCCTTTCTGTTACGTGTCCATTGGTAGTGAGTAATAGCAACCCATCTGTTTACATAGCCTGTGTGGTCTACTGCCACTTCTGTGATCAAAAGAATTGTATTTGGTTGAACACTTAAAGATAGGAGAAATTGTGTTGACTAGATAGAGCTGAGACRCTGGACCTGCTGAGAGAATGTCCTGTGGAACTTGCTTTAGAAGCTGTCCCAGTTTCACCTTTTGTGAGTGATGAAATAGCTGTAAACTAGCCAGTTATGTAGTCAGATGGCAAAGCAACTGAAGTCAATAAAAGGCGTAAAACTGGATTGAATTGTCTGGAAAAGAGACAAAGCACATTTAGCAAAACAAGCCAATAATCTTGATCTCTTTTTGCTGCCTTTTCTCTCTGCGAATATACGTTTGCCTCAGCCTCAGCATGTTGTGACAAAAAAGAAGAACTACATGTGACAGGAAATGGAGTTTTCAATTTAGATAGGGGCTCAAGAATTTAATATTCGGTGGACGTAGACTGCAGTGTTGATAGGAAATTGTACCAGGAGAAATTTTACTTTTTACTATTTATTTATTTTTACTATTTACTATTTTACTATTTTACTATTTTACTATTTTACTATTTTACTATTACTTATTTACTATTTACTAAAAAATACTATTTTTACTATTTATTACTTTTGTATTTCATCTACATAGTATACTGCTAATGTATTGTTTATCGTTCACAGTAGCTTTCAGTAGCTGATTCTTCCATCTGCAAAATGCTGCTGTCTACCATTTTTATAAATTCTTTCCATAATAATTCAACTATGCAGATATGCATGTGCAGATATGATAGTTGTTAATCAAACAGCTAAGTACAATTGAATATGTCCAGTTTTTAAAACAGAGGTACCCAATTCTTTCGGGGAGTCAAGTCAATGAAAGGACAATCAGCCACAGAGCATAAACTGAGCACTTTTACTCTGAAAAAAAATGCAGAACCGCCTTGCAGGAAATGCAGAAAAAGCAGTAACAAAAGTTCATATTACTGTATTAGGGCTAAACCAGCCCTGTGAACACAAGTTAAGGCATATATTTAATGTGTGTATGTGTGTGTGCACATTGCTGTTCCTGACTTCATTCCTGACTTTGTCAATTTTCCTCTATTAAAATTGTTAAGCAGTATAATTACTTGTATTTTCTATTGAAAAGCACTTTCACACAGCATTTTTTTTTAACAGAAATTTGTGAAGAGTACAAGCCATTTTACTATCAAAATTTACAAAAAAATGTTGAAGACGATCTAAAAAAGTTACAAGTGAGTAGTTTCCTAAGTTCTTTAAGATGCTAATTTCCCCACATCTCCTATCCCCTGGCCCCAGTACGGGGCCAGATTCTGCYACTCTGATACTAATCATACCTGACCAACCTGACTGCCTTCTGGGATTAAATACCTGGATTTGTGGATGAGGGTGAGTCATGGATGTGATTTATCTAAACTTTAGCAAGGCTTTGATGCTGGCCGTCAGAATATTATGGTCTCCCAGTCAGGATGTTCCAGTCTGAGTGGGTTAGAAACTAGTTGGCCAATGTGGCTCTGAGGCAGTGGTTAATGGGTCCTGCTTAGTGGGGGGCTGGTGGAAGGCAAGGGTCAGTGCTGGGACCTGCCCTGGCCCCGAGGTGACAGTGACCTGCGGGCGGCAGGTACGTGGTGTACCCGCTGGAGCTGGAGCACATGGCTGGAGCCATGTGGGGGCTGGAGCACGTGGCTGCAGGGGACCTAACAGCAGCCCCTGAGCGCCTGCAAGGAGTCTGAGAGCAGCCAGCATGAGACACAGGGCATGTGTTGAAATAGGAGATACAGCCTGGAAATACGGGGAGAATCTCTTTCCCCCTTGAGGACAGTCAAGCATGGAGCGAGTTGCCCAGGGAGGCTGCACAGTCTCTGTCCTTGCTGGTTTTTGGGACCTGCCTCTGCGACAAAGCTCTGAGCGACCTGGTCTGATCCCAGAGCTCTGCGCAGCAGGTTGGACCAGAGACCTGCTGAGGTCCCTCCAGTCCGTGTGACCCCGTGATTCTCTGATAGTGCAAGACCCTGAAAAAGCCCCTCCAATAAGTCTCACTCATGGAATGAAGTATTTTTTCTCAGAGATTCAGAAGTGGCAGGATCTGATTTAGACTAAGTGTGAAATATCCCATAAATACATGTTGATTTATTTAATACGTGAAAGTTTGTCCTGTGTTGGACAGCATCTTAGTGAGTACCAGCAGGTGGAGACCATGAAGCTACACAACAGTAATACAAATTCGAGAAATTTGAAGACTAGCATTTTTTCTTAGTGTCTAAGTTAGCCCCTCTGCTTTTTCTACATACAGATTTACAAGTTATGGTAAATAGATTAATTTTATGACAGAAAATAATGATTAAAAATACTTCTTGATTAATGTTTTTGGCTCATTATGGAATCCTTTTTTTTCACAGATTGTAAGTATGAGAAAATTACCAATTTATTTAAACAGTACCAACAGCAAGCAGTGAGAATGCCCGAAATTAGGAGCCCAATCTGTGCAGCAGTGTGAGGCTGTAAAGTGTAGACACTCAGTTATTGTAATTAAGAAAAAGAAGGCCACACTTTCTCTGTGAAATAATTCTTTTACAGTTTTCATTAAAGTGCTTCCTTCTGTCACTAGATCTGTAACTGTGGCCATGCAAGTTTCTGGTTTGGAAAACATGCAGTGTTTGCAAAGCGTTGTTTGATGAAACAAATAATAGATGTACTGGACTTAGCCAAACATGATGTGAAATATGAATGTCATTTTGTGACGGCAGCCTCAAGTCAGGATTGGGGCCAGTTGCCCTGGATGCCTTAGTTCTTGGCCAGTCATAGGCACCAGCTGGCTGCTTTGAAAATGGGCTTCAGATCTCAACCAGGAGAGCTGCTCTTTGCAGCAGGGCACACAGTGAGGGGCACGGAATGAGAGCACAGCATCCAGACAGGGCGATGTGCTGAGCTACGAGCTCGCCTCTGTTAGGCTCATGGGTTAAGGGACTACAGGGTTTGGGTTTTGGGGGTATTCTTTTTGCTTGTAATCATGGAGGCAGAGGCYACAGCCTTCCCAACACTTGTGAAATGTGCCACTGTTCAGTTACTCAAATAAAATCTAAGGACCTAAGGTTGTAGTGAGCTTTAGAACATCATCTTTTCCTGTGGAAAGAGAGTGAATTTGTGGGAAGAGATGAACAGGATAAATCCTGAGCCTTCTCTCACGGCGATTGCTTGAAGAGGAGTCTGACTGTTAAGTGCAAGACAGACTAATGCTTTCCATACAAAAACTGTACGTTTGGAGCAAAACATGCCCATGTGAGCAAGGGTATCGTTTGGCCGGCTCACAGGATCACACACTGCAGTTGTACTGGAGCCTTTCCCCTCTTCAGTGAAAGAGGTTTTTTGTTGTTGTTTTTGTTGGCTTGTTGGTTTTTCTCCTTTGCATCTTCACCAAAGCAGTGAGACTTTCCTGCCAGGCTGTGGTCTCTGAAAAAGAATGAAGTTGTTCCTTCTGGTCACGTCCCTGTAAGACGTGCTTCTTCTTACCACAAAGATACTCTCTTTGGTTTAACCTTCATCTGTAACAAAAATCATTTCTTCTTTCTTATGTGCAGAAAATGTGGCCTGAGCCAAATGAACTGCTCACCAGGATGCAATCCCTTCAAGTAGATGCTGTAGCAGAAGGTAGCAGTAATGGTCAAGTAGGTGAGTGTTGCAAGTCGCTAGCTAGCACATCATTATGCCATATGCTATGCTTAAGATAAAGTCATGAACGTACAGAATTTATGAGGAATTTCACCAGTAAGTGTTTTGAACAGATGTGGTTATTTTGGACTTTAGAGAATTGTATTCACTTTAAAGACTGAGTTTGTTCCTAGACTCCTAAAAATTGTATTCATTGTTTCAAAGTTTCCATCATCTACAACTTGAAGCTCTTTTATTTTATATTCTTCTGCTTTCATCTCCCATGCAGAAAGTTCCCTTTTACATTTGATTTCTTTAACAGTCACTTTGATAATTACTTCTCATACTTGATCTTTCTCCCCTCTTCTTTAGCCATACCAACAGACTTTTGAGTTTTCTGCAAACTTCAGTTCCCTGAAGACTTTACTTCTTCCCACTCGAGCCTTTATACAAATGTTCTGAATGCAGCTAGGACTTAGGATTAGAAAGTACTGCTTTTTATGAGCCTGCTGTTAATCAAATCTGTCTAAGCAATACTAATAGATGAGTCTTCTCTTCTTTTGTCATACTTTCTATTAAGACTTGCTCAAGTTGCATGTCTCACAGTTTATAGAGCTGCCTCATTAGTATGTCATGATTAGTTAAAGTTTTGTGGTAATATATCAAGAAATCTTTCACCAAAGTTTCCTAGAGACAAAGGGTATGGAATCTTATTCACAGCACAGACTTGCAAGCAGCTTTAGAAACTTCAGTGGAAGTAAAATGCTGCTAGTTTGCTCAGCCCCTTTTAAAGATGRAATTTTAGGAGAATTTTAAAAGAATGATGTTCAAGTGTAACATGCAACCATTAAATCTTCTCTAAAGCTTTCCATAACTCTTCAGGAGTACTCATGGATTAGTAGGGCGGCCCCACCACTACCTTTTTAAATGAGTACAGCTGCATTTCCTTTGCAGAACTAGTCAAGTGTGACTGCAGCAGTTACAGGTGCTCTTCTGCCTCAAATATGAAAGGTTCTGTTGTGAATCTGTGCTGCAGAAAGACAGTGTCTTGTCAGCCTGTCAGTCAAAGCCGTTTTATTTCTCCCGTCAATGGGCATTACTCAGCTACTGGCAGTGACGGGTGTCCCGGAGGAGCTGCTGATCTAGCTCAAGCTTACTGGCGAGAATGGCTGCCGTTGTGGTACTGCAAGATTGCTCCTACCCTCCAGTTTTGGTGAGGTTGTGTCTGTATTAGCTTATTCCTCCCACTCCCCACCCAGCACTGTTAGCAGTAGAAATAGAGCGAGTGCRAAAATGCACATTGTGCATGTGTCCTACTACGCTACCATCAGAAGGAAACAGTTTGCGTCCTGCCTAGTCTGGACAGAATTTATGTAATTTGAAGATAAACAGTTCACTGGCATTATCAGAGCTAATCAGAAAACATAAAATTTATGGCACTTTTACAGTGATTTGTGAGTATCACTTGCTTCCAGCAATGCACAGGATTTTCTAGACAACTTTGAAGCTATCAGAGCTCTTTAAGAAAGCCTCTTCAGTCCTGCACTTAAAAAAAGAAAAAAAAAAGATAACAGGTAGTAACAAGCAGATTTTTGTGTTCTTTTTTTTTATTCTGGAAATGCTGCAATGTGATCTAGGTCAGAATGCAAAACAGTCCCATTCAGGACTCAGGTAAAGCTTTCTTTGATACTGAGAGTTAGTTTGAAAGATTTAGGTTTAGGTTTGAAAGATAAGCTCCTTTTTATCTGGTAGATGTTACTTGTGAAAACACACTCTTTGAGACTCTGGAGAACAAACTAGACAAAATAAAATGGATCAGTCAAGCCTCCTGAACTACCCAGAGTGATATTTTGCAAAATTATTTGAAAACATGACCTTAATGACATTTTTTCCTTATGCTGTATGGAATAACCCCATGTTCCAGTGGGTCCTATCCACCATTGTGTTAACACTCCAATTTTGTACTAAACTTAACYAAACTTATGTTAATGCCAATAAAGRCTTACTAGYAAATCAGACCGAGCACGTGCCTCCAGAAACCTTTGAGAGAAGGCTGAGAACTCGACGTCGATATAGCTGGACTATGCAGTGACTCTGACGCCACTAAAGTGAAGGAGATTTTGCCAGTGGCAGCTTGAACAAGCCTGTGCTTTGTAAATAACGATCTGAAATCCTTTCGTAAAAAGTCATTATAAAGTAAAACATTGATTATGATGCAGCTTATTCACATTTCATAAATTACCATAATATGAACAATAGCTTAGTTGGTTCCAGTGTCATTGCAACAAGTTATGTATTTCCATTAGGATACATTTCATATATTTAATTTTCCTCCCTTTCAGATCAGCCTCATTCTCTACACAGCTCTCAGGGTCCCCTGACCAGCCAGGTGGACGAATCCCTTTTTGCTGCCTGTCCTGAGAACGAGCCTGTGGAGAGCTGTGAGACCTCRTTTACGCCTGCTGAGAACCTGGAAAGAAAACTGCAGCAAGAATACAACTACCATGTCTTCGGCAGCCGGATGGATAAATCAGACCCTTCGCCTTTGGTATACACCCCTGAAATGAGAGAGGAGGAAAGGAGACGAAGAGTTTCCTATGATCCATTTGCAAAGCCATCTTCTGCTCTGCAAAGGAGTGAACTCTATCGAAGAGCTGAAAGCACAGGCTCAAACACTAATCCTTATTTTCAGGCACAGCCAGCTATATCACCACCAATATGGGGAAATTTAGGTGTTTTTTATGGGCCAAACCCTAACAGTTTCCTAGCAGGAAACACAGAGGATCTGTATGGATCATGTGCAGTCACCCCATTTAGTCTGACTAAACCTCCTGTGCCTGAAACCTTCCCAAACTCGAAGTCGCACAGCTCTGCAAACTGGCATCCAAAGAATGCAGACGCAGATACAGGTAAGGCTCTTTCTCCTCCTCTGTGTCTGAAAGCCCACTTGTTTTCTTAAAAATGAAACCCGAAACTACTAACACTGATCTGGGATTCAGCAAGATCTTATTTACTTTGCCAAGATCTCTTTTTGTACTTAATGTCATTTTGGGTCACTCAAATGCTCTGGTTTTGATTTCCTTAAACCTGTTTTTACTGATCTTGGGCCATTGACTTCAACCAAATAATTTCTAAAGTGCTAGAGTAATAGAGGGGCTTCAGAGCCAGTGCTCGACTCCTTAGCTACCAGCTCAACAGCAGCAACCAACAGCGGCAGCAGCCGTGGTGAGAGCACCAGAAGCAAGAGCTGTTCCCAGCCATGCTCAGCAAGTAAAGACGTACCACAGAATGTGACATTGATACCATGCATGTGCAGAAACCAAGGTGCACTCATGCACTGGTTTCTCCAGAGAGCTCTCTCCAGTGCTATATGGGGAGCTTCACTCAGGATTTGCTAGTGAACTATAGAATAAGAAGGTATGGAAGCACAGCAAGAATAGAGTACTGAGTTTAGCAAAAAGTAGAAATAAGTGGTCAGTAACCAGAGGCATTAATCATGTACCTTTTAGGAACTGGGTGTAGTAGGAGATATTTTAGTCTGCTTCTACTAAGGTACTGGCTATTTTTAATGTGGCATTCCTTTCCAGAGCTTCTCACAAGGAGATCAAGGAATGCCTGGCTCATTATCAAGTATAATGGCACAAAGATGCCATTCTGTTCAATTATGTATGCAGGGGCTGTCATTAGTTGCTTACTTGAGTTTGCTTGCCGACATGAATCTGAGAGCTGTCATGTCAGGAGGAAAGGATTAGAACATCACTAATAAAATAAAATCCTTTGATTAAAAAAAAAAAAAGAAAAAGAGAAGGAAGTTATTATAGGGAGAGAGCATGCAACAGTATAGGAGATGTCAGCCTGAATTTTAGAAGACGTGTATGGTAGCTCTCCCCCTTGACTTTCTGGGCACAGTAGCCTAGTCACTCGTAGTGCTCCAGTGTGAATTGCCATAGCTCATCTGGGAGCATATTAAGAAATTGCTACCCCAAGGAGAAGGTCACATCTCTGCCAGATATAACTGTCCCCAGCAGAAGGTGCAGGGGTGTCCCGTTTCTTTACTACAGCAAGTCACGTCTGTTGTGCTAGCATGAACTGCARTCACTGTCAGCTGGAAGCAGGAGCAGCCCTTTGGGGAGCTTTCCRGCTTTGGAACGTGCCAGTGTGGATCCCTGACACGGGCAGCGCCGTCCTTGGCCGCGCTCTGGCCCTGTGCAGCCCTCTCCTGGGCGGGTGTTGGGGCCCCCGTGTGCAGCACCCACCTCCCGACGGGGCCGCTCGGCGCTGCCGTGCAGTCACTGAGCAACCAGGGCGATGGGAGTCGCATTAGCTGAAGTTATTCAAGGGGATGAAGTCCTGCTCATTAAGAGGCTTCCTTTGCTGTCTTTTTGCATATAATAGCAGAAGGTCTATACCCATACTATTAAGTATGTTTGCTTTTTTTATATATTATTCTCTGATTCTCCTCAGTATTTCAGTCAGCGCTTCTGTTTTTTCTCTTTGTTTAGGTAACAAGGATTCCAATTCTTTCACGAGGGGGAATTTTGCCTATTATCCTAACCCACCTCAGTTAACCAGAATAAACACAGGCAAGTGCTATAGCTTTATCTGTCCCGGTAGCCAACAGGGCATGCATTGCTTCTTGAGCAGGAACGCGATTATGTCCAGCGCCTTTATGTGACTGCTTACTATCTCTAACCACAGCAGAACTTAGCACTAYCAGTTTCTAGAATTAATTTCATTCTCTAGCAAGGCATAGATTCACATTCAGAGGTGAATATATATTTGATGGATCAAGAACTTTATGCTCTCTGACATAAGGTAGCTGTAAAAAATAATTAAATAAATAAGAAGGCATTGTGCTGGCGTCTGTACTTCAGTTTTAGGTATATGTTGTGTTACTTGCCATTTAGACTAGCATTGGAACATWTAAAAAAAAATTATGCAGGCAGACTTTGGCAAACTATCAAAAGTATAAAAAAGTGATGTCACCTAACAGGACAAGTTCTAGTCCTTTCATTTCATTCAGTGTGTGTGCTATTTGGACAACTGCAAGCAAAAGATACCAGACTAGGCAAGTGGGCTACAGATGCAAGCTCTTAGAGGTGCACACAATTCAGCTGGGCATTTGTTCACCCATTCTTGCAGGTACACCTTGACTTTGTTGCTCTGAGGTTACGGTCTGCAAGTAAATGTGCAACTGTATTCCATTAGGTATCCTAGAAAATGTGCTGGTCTTGGTGTTACATCCAAAACAGCAGAGTGGATATAAAAATCTTCAAAAAGGTTGTTGAAACGAAGACTTGATTTCCTGTGCAAATAGATAAAACTGAGCACTAGATTTTTATATGCAGGAATGAGCTATATTGTGAAAGTGATGCCAACAAGACACCATAGTAGAACATGAAATATGGATAACTTAGGAGCAATCAATAGTGATTCTCTGTAGTCTGTGATTAATAGAGCCTTCCTCCTTATCCGTCACATGTCACTTGATATTTGGAACCATATGCAGTTGTTGATAAATTTGTGTTGATTTCCCTTATACAGACGATTCTGTCAAATACAACATAACTAGCTGTACTGGAATTCAAATCGGATCCCACAATCTAATGAAGATTGACGAGCAGAATCAGCACATAAGCACTTCTGCTGTCATCCCAGAAACATCTTATTCGGATTATGAAGCAACGGGTATATTTGGTAAGAGACATAGCTCCCGATTTTGGAATATTCTCCCCCTATAGTGTACCTTTGAGACTGTCTTACTTTGGAATGTGTGAAAGCAGAACAGCTTTCTCCTTCCTTCTGATACCTGAAAAATGACTCCGTGGGTCCTTTCCTACTGTAGCATAACACTCAGCCCTGCATAAAGCAAATAATAGTTTGTGCTGGTCCTGTTCTGCTATACTAACTGGGGACCTCATTTGTGTAGTAGTTTCATGATGTCATATGAGACAGCAGATGCAAGTATGGATGTGTAGGCATCAGGAAGCAGAGCAGTAATGACTGTAGACTCAATAGAAGCAGTGTCCAGGTTAATGACCCTCCCCTGACCTGTGATTTTAATATTTTGATTTGGTAGAAATTGGAACATATTTAAATTTAATATATTTTCATTGATCACAGTGGGGTTAAATAAGCTCTGTGTATTCCTAGGTATATGGGTTAATAGTGCCCAAGAGCACGAAGGGCATTGTGGAGACATTAGTCARGCTTTATATGTACTCTGAAGGAATGTCTCCATTTTGCAGATGTTTGAATGACAAACTATGGTAGTCTCAGATCAAAAAGAAAGGTCAACACCTGATTAGTGAATAGGTGGGTCTTGACARTGAGTGCCTGTTCTGCAGTATTTGGCAGCATTGCCCCTGTGACAYCCTCTCTTGATTGTATCCCCCAAGTTTTGCCTCCCTTTATTACCACAACTTAGCTTGGGAAGAAGAGCAGAGATGATCTCGAAGGGCAGGGCTCTGGAGCGGGCGCTCGCACCGCGGGCCCTGCCTCGAGGGGCACAACCACGACCCAAGCGGCACAGGGAGGAGAGGCAGCCCCAGCCGCCCGCGCAGGCAGYGCGAGCCGCGCACCACAGGCRGCTCTGAGGCAGCGAGCGGCRCCCGCATGGGAGGTGGCCCAAGCCCCACATGCACAAGAGCCGCCCCAGGGGAG
>NW_020455466.1:1432038-1461324 GCF_003342845.1 Nothoprocta perdicaria | reverse complement strand
GTTGGCAGCCGTTGGCGGCGCTCGGGGCACAATGCGGCCGGCGGCGCAGGCAGTGTGTGCGGGCAGGCAGGCAGCAGGTCTGCTCCCCGCGCAGCAGGAGAGCCCTCCCCACRGCCATCACCTCAGTGAGGAAGCAGCCAGAGCCACAGTGTCTGCTGGGCAGAAAGCCAGCACCAGGAAGACTGCGGGGACACAGGCTGAGGTGCCAGATTGAGATGCCACGTGTCCATGCAGCGGCCGGGGTCTTTGGTAGTCTAGAGTGTCTGAGCTTCCCAATGTTTGGGGGGGGTAGCAGAGCCAACATCWGCTCATTAGACATGAACAGGTAGATGAACTGTTTAGCCTGGTAGTGGCACTGGAGGAAGAGGTAGAAAGGCTACCAAAATTAGAAAGTGCATCAGAAAGTGAGAAAGAGATAGATTGGTGGAGTCACACCCGGCAGTCATCTCAAGAAATGCACCAGGGGAACACTCCCAAACCAGCTGAGGATCCCCTACCCTCTTGCTGTACAGCAGAGGGTGCAGAGTTAGGAAATGAGGAATGGGAACAGATTCCCACTCGATGTGTCAAGAGAGTTTCCTCCTGGCCCCTTCCCCTCCCCGGGTGTCCATACACAACAGGTATGAGGCCCTGGAACTCAAGGGAGAGTCAGATGAGGGCACAGACGAAGGTCCATCTATGGGGTTGTCTAGAGCAAGGCAGTCAAGGCCACGCCATAAGACTGCCTCCACTGAAAGGGAAAGAAGGGTAGTTGTTGGCGACTTCCTTGTGAGGGGAAGAGAGGGCCCAGTTTGCCGACTTAGCCCTTCTCACAGAGAGGTCTTTTGTCATCATGGAGCCTGGATAACAGACATTGCAAAAAGGCTACCATGTCTTTTACAGCCCTGTGACTATTACTCACTGTTGCTTTTCCAAGTTGGTGGCGATGAAGTTGTCAAGAGAAGTCTGAAGTCCATCAAAAGGGACTTCAGGCATTGGGAAGATTGGTTAAGGGAGCGGGAGCACAGATGGTGGTCTCCTCTGTCCTCTCAGCGTCAGAGAAGGACGGTGAGAGGAACAGGAAAAGCCACCTGCTCAACACATAGCTGTGAGGCTGGTGTCAGCGGTCGAATTTGGGGGTTTTGGACCATGGGGCCGTCTGTACGGCACTGGGCTTTCTGGTGACAGATGGGTTTCATCTGTCTTTCRGGGGGAAGGAATCCTTGCTCTTCAATCCTTGGACTTGGTGGGACTCATTGCGAGGGCTTAAACTAGATATGAAGGGGAAAGGGGATGAAACCAGCATCACTAAGGATAAGCCTAGGAGCAGCATGCCGGGGTTGGGGGAGAGCTCAGTAGCCCAGCTAAAGTGCATCTACACCAATGCACACAGGATGGGCAACAAACAGGAGGAGCTGGAGGCCACGGTGTATCAGGAAAGCTATGACTTAGTGGTCAGCACTGAAACGTGATGGGACCACTCTCATGACTGGAGTGCTGCGATGGACAACTGCAGGCTCTTCAGAAGGGACAGTCAAGGAAGAAAAGGAGGTGGAGTAGCACTGTGTTAGGGAGTCCTTCGAATGCATGGAGCTCCGAGCGGGTATCGGAAAAGCTGAGTGCTTATGGGTCAGGATCAGGAGGAAGGCCAACAAGGCTCGTATGCTGCTGGGAGTCTGCTATAGGCCACCCAACAAGGATGAAGAGACATAMAAGGCACACTCCAAGCAGCTGGCAGAAGTCTCAGGATCAGCAGCCTTTGTTCTTGTGGGAGATTCAGCCTACCAGATGTTTGTTGGAAATGCAATAAGGCAGAAAGGAAACTTCCTAGGAGCCTCATGGAGCATGTGGAAGATAGCTTCCTATCACAGCTGGAAAGGCARCCTGTCGGGGGAGAAGCCCCGCTGGACCTGCTCTTTGGCAACAGAGAAGGACTGGTGGGAGATGTAGTGATTGGAAGCTGTCTTGGGCATAGTGACCACAAAATGATAGTGTTTTCAATTCATGGTGAAGTCAGGAGGAGTGTCAGCAAAATATCTGCATTGGACTTCCAGAGGGCAGACTTGCTACTTCACTTGGACACACACAAGTCTATGGGGTCAGATGGGATCCACCTGAGGGTTCTGAAGGAGCTGGTGGAAGTGCTTGCCAAGCCACTCTCTGTCATCTATCCACAGTCCTGGTCAACAGGGGAGGTGCCAGATGACTGGAGACTGGCCAGGGTAACAACCATATACAAGAAGAGGATCCAGGCAACTACAGGCCTGTCAGCCTGACCTTGGTATCAGGGAAAGTTATGGAGCAGATCATCTTGAGGGTGATCACACAGCATGTGTGCAACAACTAGAGGTCACAAACAGTGTTGCCCAGGGGTCAGTGCTGGGGACAGTCCTGTTTAATATCTTTCTTTAATATCAGTTATCTATATGAGGGGATTGAGGGCACCCTCAGCAAATTTATAGATAGCACCAAGCTGGGAGGAAGAGTTGATCTGCTTGAGAATAAGAAGGCTCTCCAGAGGGATCTGGACAGGCTGGATCAATGGGCTGAGCCCAACTGCATGAGGTTCAACAAGGCCAAGGGCCAGATCCTTCACTTTGGTCCCAACAACCCCATGCAGCGCTACAGGCTTTGGACAGAGTGGTTGGAGAGCTGCACGGCAGATAAAGAATGTGGGGATGTTGGTCAACAGCTGGCTGAACATCAGCAGTGGGCCCAGGTGGCCAAGAAGGAACAGTGTAGCCAGCAAGACCAGGGAAGTGACCATCCCCCTGTACTCAGCACTGGTGAGGCCACACCTGGAATGCTGTGTTCACTACGAGAAGGACAAGGGCAACGAAGCTGGTGAAGGGGCTGGAGCCCAGACCTTAGGAGGAGCGGCTGAGGGAGCTGGGGTTATTTAGTGTGGAGAAGAGGAGGCTCAGGGGGAACTTTATTGCTCTSTACAACTACCTGAAAGGAGGTTGTAGTGAGATGGGGGTCATTCTCTTCTCCAGAATAACTATGAATAGGACAAGAGGAAATGGCCTYGAGTTGCACCAGGGGAGGTTCAGGTTAGGCATTAGGAAGAATTTCTRCAAGAAAAGTGTAGTCAATCATTGGAACAGGCTGCCCAGGGAAGCTATGATTYTGTGATTCTCTAACTTAAATCATGATGAGAATCTGTAATTCTGCYTTTAACTGGGTAGGGAGAAAAGCTCCCTTCATAGCTGGGACAACTGTCAAGCATTGGARCAGGCTGCCCGGGGAAGTGGTGGAGTCACCCTCCCTGGCAGTGTTCAAGAAACGTGTAGATGAGGCACTTAAGGACGTGGTTTAAGACGGTCTATATTGAGGGCTTATTGCTGGATTTCATCTTGAAGATCTCYTCCAACCGTAAGGATTCTATGATTGTATAGTGAGGGGAGTAGAGGGAGTCTTAAGCAATGGTGTTTTCTTACACTTCTTTTTTTCTTTTTGCAGACAATAATACTGTCCTCTCTCAGAAGCACCTGAATCTAGTGAGAGAAAAGCTGGCTAAACAGTGGAAACACTGTGCTCGTAAACTGGGCTTTTGTGATCCAGAAATTGATGAAATCGATCATGACTACGAACGGGACGGACTGAAAGAGAAAGTTTACCAAATGCTGCTTAAGTGGGAAATGAGGGAAGGCTCCAAAGGCGCCACGATCGGAAAACTTGCCAAAGCCCTGTTTGGCTGCCGAAGACTGGATCTCCTTACTAGTCTAATGCAAATGAATGAAGAGCAGGCTGAGTGAGAACCAGTGGAAAAGGAAGGCATTTTTCCTGTCTCGTTTCCATAGGAAATAACATTTATGAACAGACTTTCTGGAGCTTCACTGACTTGGATGGCTCTTTCTTTTTGGAGCGTATTTTTCTACCAAATAGTTTTCAGTGAAGASCTCCAAAAACTCAAAGTATTTATGTCCAGATAAGTAGGTCTTCCAAGCGGTAAAAGAAAACAGGCATTTTCCTGCTGATTAAAATGATTGCACTAAGATGACAACCGCAGCACGATTTTGRAGTGTTGTCGAGTCAAGGAGAATGTCTGCTTTTTTTATACAACATTTTTAGACTTCTGTCTTCTGAGCAGGGGCTCAGTTCAGTTCTGAACAAAAGCCTCTTGTTTCAGCCAAGCTAACATAGCCATAAGAAAATGCCAAAGGCTGCCTCACTTTTTGAAAGCCTTGGGCAGAAAGTAAAGTTAACTCTTGATTTGGTCTAAGTGGCAATACTGAAAAGCATACTAGACCAAATTGTTTTAGGCTGATAAGATCCTATTTTAAAAGTCTTTTTACAGTGCTTATTAGAGGCATAATTAACAAGAATGCTTATTTTGCACAGGATACATTAATCCATTAATCTTGCATTAGATTTGACATTGCTTGTTAGAGATTTGGCATGATAAATCTCTGGTCTGCTTTATGAAATGCTGAAAAAGAAATTCAATCACTATGCAATCCCTAGTAAAAACTTTGGAATATATAACCTTTGGGAAGGAGGAAAAGTGTTTTATTCCATATACTACTCAGGCTGAGAACAGGAACTTAAAAAATGCTGAAATCTCTTAGACTGCACTTACACTAGGAAATTACATGAGCCTGGAAATGCTTCTGGGCACTAAATTAACTGGAATGCAGCACCCGACCTCCAGGAAAACATATTTTAATGGCAGCATGCTCAGGAATCATTTGACTCAGGGCTATTACACAGTGCCAGAGTTGTGCTGGGGAACACCATAGCGTAGATCACAGAATCACAGAATATTCAAGGTTGGAAGGGACCTCTAGAGATCATCTAGTCCAACCTTTAGATGATCATGTCCAGTGCCTGGGAGTGTTCCTGCCACTGCTTTAGCTACAAGTATTGACAAAATTTTAGTGTGCAGATTCTACAAAGGAAGAATTGTTCTGTTTTATRCCTAAAGAACCATTATGCCAAGCTGAACCTGTGAAGACAAGACTTCTTACTTCAGTGAAACTGATAAATGCTGCCAGGAAATCTTTGGCTCTAGAACAAGCCATGTGTGTTCATTAAATTCTGGTTGAAGTCAGAAAATGAACAGTTTAATAACAGTGTAGTCTCAAGGTATTTCTGCTCTTTGATAGAGCAGCCACCATTTTATTGAAAGCAGAATGGAAGTGGGATCATCACGAATACCAACAAACTTGGGTTAGCTTTACAGCTACTTAGCATAAGGCAGTGATAGAAATGATGATCCAAAATTGGAGACTTCAGCAGGAATTGGTGTGAAGGGTGTGTCATCCCTCCCCAAGTACTACAGCATTTATATATTGTTGATCCAGGCAAACCCATGCTTCTCTTTTTGTTGAACCTGGGCTGTGTAAGTATTTGCCACAGTAACATTTGTGCATTTCTGAGAAGTTATCATGTTGCCTTATTGCTTTGACTTAGAAATGTCCAAAACTTCCTGCTAGCTCCTGATGAGAGAAACCTTCTTGGGTAGCAGACTGATTCAGTCAAAGGCAAGATTGTAGGTCYCAGTACAGGGTCGACTGGGTGAATTGGAAAAGCTGGTGGGGTGTAGGAAGCCCAGTGACATGAGCCAGTGCCCTCCTCTCGCCTTAAAATCTACAGAACTTTTAGTACTGCAGAAGTCTTACACTAACTTACAGGCTTCCCCATTTTACCCAAGAAATCAACACTGGAGGGGAGTCTGACAACTAATGGGGAGAGATGGAAGCCACCTCAGTTAAATCAGGCACGCATGTCAGTGCCATCAGGACAGCCTAGTTAGGAGGGCTTTAAGCTAGGCAAGAGGAGAGTTGCAGGAACAGGGCAGTCAGTGTGCCATTGCTCAAGCCACGATGCCTCCAGCAGGTGCATGCAGCTGGGGATGAGTGTACAGGACATGGAAAGTTTTCTTGCACTCTTCCCGGGAACCCTGCCGGCTCGATGGCCTCCATGGAGTGCCTGTACACCAGCACACACAGGGCGCAGAATAACAGGAAGAATTGAAGATTCATGAGCAGTCGGAGGGCCATGATCTCATTGCAGATGCAGGGACATGGTGGGATAGCTCACCCATGGGGACTGGAATGTTGTCATGGATGGCTGTGTGCTTAAGGAAAGGCAAGCCAGGAAGCTGAGGTGGGGGAGTTGCACTTTTTGTGAGAGAGCAGCTGGGCAGTATGAAGCTGTGCCTATGTGTGGTTGAAGAGCGAGTGGAGAACTTATGGGTAGGGATTAAAGGGCAGGCATGGGGGTGGACAAAGTGCAAGCTGAGAGCCTGTGGGTGAGGAATAAAGGGCAGGCCAACAGGAGTGACACTGCTGTATGTGTTTACTGCAGGCCTCCTGACCAGGAAGAGGAGGGCAAGGAGGCCTTCTACAGCAGCTGGAAGGAGCCTCATGGTCACAGGGCCTGGTTCTAATAAGGTACTTCAACCAGCCTAGTATCTGCTGGAAAGACAGCACAGCTAAGCACAAACTATCCCAGAGGCTCCTGCAGAACATTGATGATGACTTTTTGACACAGGTGGTGGAGGAGAGGTGTGCTGCTGGACCTGGTACTAACCAATAAAGACAACTGGTTGGAGATGTGAAAGGTGGGAGCAGCCTTGTCTGCGGTGACCATGAGATGAAGGGTCCTACTGAGAGAAAGCARGGCAATAAATAGGATCTCAACCTTAGGAGGGAAACCTTTGGCCTCTTCAGAGACCTACTTGGAGGAATGCTATGGGTTAGGGCCCTAGAAGGAAGGGAGTGTCCAAGAGGGCTGGTCAATATTCAAGCATCACTTCCTCCACACTCAAGATCGGGACATCCCAGTGAGTAAGAAGTCAAGCAAAAGGGGTACAAGACCTGCATGGATGAGCAAGGAACTCCTGGCAAAATTCAAAGAGAAGAAGTATACAGAATGTAGAAAAGGGGACAGGCCACTTGGGAGGAATACAGGAGTATCATCAGAGTATGCAGGGATATGACAAGGAAGGTCAAGGCACATTTGGAATAATTCTGGCAGAGGATCTCAAGGACAAGAGGTGCTTCTTCAAATACATCAGTAGCAAAAGGAAGAGTAGAGAAAACAGGGGCCTGCTGCTGARTAGGGTGGATGCCCTGGTTACCAAAGACACAAGGTAGAGATACTGAATGCACCTTGAGGGTTTACTGAGGTAAAGCTTCAGGCTTTCAGGCTTTACTGATGGCCTTCCAGGGGAGCAGCCCCCTGGAAGATACGAGAGGAAATCTARAGAAAGGAAGACTTGCCCTTGGTTGAGGAGGACCATGTTACAGATAATTGAGGCAAACCTGACACCTACAGATCCATGGGCTGAACTCAGTGCTGCGAAAACCAGCGGATGTTTTTGCTGAGCCACTCTCCATCATCTTTGAAAGACCATAGAGAACAGAAAAGGCTCCTGAGGACTGGAAATGCAAATGCCACTCCCATCTTCAAGAAAGRCAAGAAGACGGACCCAGGCAACTACAGGCCAGTCAGCGTCACCTCCATCCCTGGAAAGGTGATGGAACAGCTTATCCTGAATGCCATCTCTAAGCATGTGGAGGGCCAGAAGGTGAACAGGAGCAGACAGCACGGATTCACCAAGGAGAAATCATGCTTAAGCAATCTGATAGACTTCTATGATGGAATGACTGGCCAGGTAGATGAGAGCACTTGATATTGTCTCCCTTGCAAGGGAGACTTCAGCAAGGCTTTTGACACTGTCTTCCATAATATCTTCATAGGCAAGCTCAGGAAGCGTGGGTTAGATGAGTGGAGAGTGAGGTGGACTGAGATATGGATCAACTGTGCAGAATCTAGTTGGAGGCCTGTAGCTAGCGGTGCCCCCAGGGACCAGTAGTTGGTCCAATCCTTTTAAACTTTGACATGGATCATCAATGACCTGGAAGAAGGGACAAGGCAGAGTGCGTCCTTGGCACGTTTCCTGAGGATACAAAAGTGTGAGGAATGGCCGATGCACCAGGGGGGTGTGCTGCCATTTAGAAAGACCTTCACATAGTGGCAAAGCCTGCAAGCAGGAGTAAAGCCTGAGTGGCTTGGGCTTACAATTGGAATTTGGGGGGGGTTCAACTCCAAAGGATCGTTTGCTGAACTAAATGCTGCCCAAAGAAGGCAAAGGCAGAAAAGAGGCCAGGAGTGTGCGGGTTGCCCCTTGGTGTCAGCACAGCTGGCAGGACTATGCTGGGCAAGGCTTGGAGGGCCACTCACAGGGCCACATTTCACTGTGGGGTGGGTGAGAGGAGAGAGAAGCACAACCTATGCCGTGTGGCTCACCCAGCTTCCCTCACAGGAAGGCTTGCTTTCCTGCAGCACAATGACAGCCTGAGAGAGGAGCTGCATCTCAGTAAACACAGTGCCCCTGAAAAAGGACCTAAACTCTCAGAGCAGGGTTTCCTTGGAAGTTAAGGGCTTCAAAGAATTCCAGATAGGTCTAAAACATAGATCACTAGCAGCACGGGAACTTCCACAGAGGCTCATACTGACGTTTTGAGGCTTGTTTGTCATCATTCTCATGAGCTCTCTAGCCTGCTTCCTCCTCGTTCCCGAATTAACACATGCTGACCCATGAAGTCATGTGGAAACTTTTGCTGTCTGTTGGAACTGCCTGTCAGATATCCAGCTGTATGTCACTACGTGTTCTCTGAAACACTTCCTGCTTTCTATACTTTACTGAAGATGCTTGTTTGCGTACATGTTGCACAGTGTGACGTCTTCAAAACGTCTATGATGCTGTCTGCACTACTTAACCTGGAGCTCTCCTTTCTCTGCATTTCAGAACAAGGAACTYGCAGAGCACCCCAGTGCACAGCACTGCAAGCTGGCTGTCCTTGTGCTTGTGTGTTTCTGCACACACATTTGGCCTTTGACAGTTAAAATGTCTTCCATGCCCACCGGGTGGTGGAGCCAGGTGTGGCTGCGGAAGCAGCACCCCACCCTAACCTGGCCTGCACAGGTCACTGCGGACAGAAGGGGCCCTCACAGAAACCCCTTTTCTCTGAGTGTGGGTAAAAACAGATGGGGGGCAAGAAGAACGGGGGATCCCTCTTCTCGCCCCAGCCGCCCCTGCCCCCGGCTCCCTCCACGGCAGCCCATGCGCCAACGGCCGCCGCCGAGAGGCGGGACGCAGGGCGGGGCCGCCGCTCCCCGCCCTCAGCAACGGTCGCCCTGCCCTGAGTGACACGCGTAGCCGCCAATCAGAGCGTGCAGGGAGGAGGGGAGGGTTCCGCCTTCGCGCTGCTGCCGTTGCGGTCCTGCGCGTGCGCAGCAGGGAGGGGCGGCACCGCGCGGCCGTTGGGGCGGTTGCGGCTGTCACCTCCGCGCGGGGGTGTCCGTGCCCCGAGGAGGCTTCTCGGCGGCTGGCGCCCTGGGCACGGGAGCCGCCTGCTCCGCTCTCGGTGCTTCTCTGCACCCAGGGGGCGACGTGGAGCCCATTCCAGAGGCGCCCTGCGCCATACCCCACGTAGCCAGCACCTTCACTTCACCACGTGTAGCCGCCGCCATCCCACCGCAGTGCCGGGCCTCGCTGCCGCCTCGGCGAGGGACGGCTGGCAGGGAGCGAAGCGAAGCGCTGGGGCTGCCTCACTGCGGTGACAGCTGGGCGCTCCTGAGCTTGCTATGGGTGCTGCGCATGAGCCGTGGCTGCGCGCACTGCTGAGAAGAAACCCCSCCTTGGGCCCTGAGCAGCCCCCTTGGGCTGAGCTGCGCTGGGGCTGTGGCCTCCGCCCCCTCCTAGGCACAAGAAGGGGCCCGGGCGCCTGTGCTCCCCGCACGGGCACCCCGGGGGCGCGGGGCCGCCCCGCGTCCCGGCAAGGACGCGCCCAGGTGCCTGGCGGGCTGCAGAGCCCCGGCGGCCCAAAGCCCTGCGGGGCCGAGCGCCCGAGCGCAGCGGCTGGGGAGGAGGGGAAGGGGGAGGCGGAGCCCGGCCCGGCAACATGGTTCGGCGGGTTGCGGGCCGCGCGCTGCTGCGGGCCGCGCCGCTGCCGTGGCGCGTAGCCGCCGCCTCCTACGGGTAAAGAAAGCGCGGCCGGCGCCGCCGCGATGGGGGCGGCTGGGCAGGGTGTCCTGGCGCAGGCGGGGGGCCGGGCCGTGCTCTGGGGCGCCGGGTTCGCATCCGCAGCGGAGAGAAATKGTTTAGGGGGAGAAGAGCTGTCTCCAAGCTGGTGGCTTTCTCCTGCGTTGGGTTGTTGCAAGGCCCCTTGTTATCGGTTTAATAATAATATTGTTAGGCAGATTCTGCTAAGTAAAGCAGGGATTATACCGTGATGTCTCTTACACAGATGAAGATTAGTTTGATTTTTGTAACAGAGCTGAAAGAGAAACATAGTTCACATGTGAAGTTGCACTCTTTTCGGGACCTGGAGGTGAAGCGTGGACTCCCAGGCAGGCACTGCACGAGGTTTAACACCCTCTGCACCTGCGCACGCTGTATCCGACTGCCTTGGTGAATAGAGGCACCGTGTAAACCATAACCCTGCCGCCACCGCTACAAACAGCTCAAATGGCATTGCTGCACACGTGGCTCTGCCAAAGAGTGAAAAATGCAGTCTTTGTGGTAACTATCACGTTGAAGAGGTTTTGCATCCATAGAAATTTGGTGTGGCTGGAACCAAATCTGCAATTGGGAGAGCTATTTTCAGTACAGCTTCTCAGCACATATAAACAGCAACTTATTTGTTCCTAATGTAGAAAGTATTGAAAATTGAATAATACATGGAACGCTGTTATTTCTTCAGACTTTACACTTGGATGTAATCCAAGAACAGAGAAGCAGGACAAACTCCGCAAATTCTTGAGCCCATGATGTTAATAATTAATCTTAGAAAAAAAAGGTGAGCCATGGAAGGGAAAAAAAATACCATCTGGATCAGGAAAGCAGAATATACTTCTCTTGCCTATGAAAAGTACACTGTGTTTAACTCTATAGAAAGGTAGCAGGATGATGGTAATTTCCATTTTGTTCAGAACTGGTCATGCTTTTGCTTTTCATCAGAAGCATAAAACTGAGTTGCTTAACTGCAATAATAAGAACTGTGATAAAATAACCTGTTGCAATGAGAGCAAACTAAAAGATGGTGTCCTGGGAAAACATAATTTCCTTTTATAGAGAAAAAGCAGAACCATCAGATGCTTTAAAAAAGAGGATGAGAAAGTATATTTGAAAGCTACATTCAGAATTTATGAAGCATTGAAGTACATAGCTGCATGAGCTKTGAGGAATGTACTTAAAATAAGTTAAAGAATACAGCCAGAATAATCACTGGGATCGCTTTGCTGTAACAATTCAGCAAAAGTCACAGGAGTTTTAATGGCACATTGGCTTTCTTTGATGCCTGGCCTGTACTCATTCCTGAACTACAGCTCTGCACTTGGGCTCCAGTATTCCAGTTGAATCTGCACAGGTGGAAAGAGCTGATCCTATTCTGCAAAATCACAGCCATGATTTAGTATGTGGCATTATTCGATGTGCTGTGTAGACCAGGGTTTTATGTGAAATCCAAGTGGCTTTACCTTGAGCACGTTCTGCTGTTCAATCTGCCAGTGTTAGGAGCTGGTGGGAACCTGAGCTCACAGACTGTTGTTTCAACTGCCTCATGAGAACGATTTAAGTGTTTTGTTTGTTGTTGTTTTGTTTTTCTTTTAAATCCTAGATATTGATCTCTACATGGGCGAGACCATTACTCCATGCTTTACTGTACTTGAATGAATTCAGTGGAGCAAGAATATTTAATCTAGGTAAACAGAAGTGCAGCAAAGAGAGCTTAGCTGTTTGGCAGTCAGTTGGCAAAACTCATATTGCCACCTTTAGACAAAATGAGTTAGCCTGGTAAAAAGATCCCCCGCAACTATTAGGCCACAGACTTAACTGGAGTCCTGGTGCAATCATTTGCACTGGTTGCATATCAACATATGCTACTTCTGTGTTCTCCCTAGGAGTCTGTGTCTATAAATAGATCCACAGGTTAATTATTTGCATTTACAAATAGGTCATATGTTGTAGTGCAAGGTGAGTTTCCATGTTTAAGGGAGGATGTTGTCCCCTGTGTCAGTTTCTGTAACCATGATAGTTTACATTTTTCCACTTAGCCTGCTTCTTCGGGGTATTTTTGTCAGGTGGTGTTTTCCAGTTAGCCATTACCCCCTGCAGAGGCTGCAGTCACATAATGATTATTGTCACATTCTTCTGCCACCCCTGCAGCCCCATCTCAGTGCACAGTGTTTTTCATGCAGACCCTCTGGTTCATTAGCAGCTGCAACAATAGGTTGCAGTTTCTTTGGCAGATGGTGAGGTTCAGTTTATTAATAACAAGGTGAACAGCCATTCTGAAAGTTACTCTGTGACAGAATGAGGCTTAGCCTCTCATACTCTAGATTCAACATATTTCTGCAGGCATTTAAGCTGCTTTTATGTTTGCGTGGTTGTACAGTCACGTCCCCCTCGGCTTAAGCCATTTAGCTGCCTTTGTGAAACTAGGTATGAAAGTTACATAGAGGTGATATACTGAATACTTCTCTGCCCCAGTCGTGTTTTTATTTCCACTTCAGAGCTTTCATGAAAGGGCAAATGACACAGAGAAGTTTCGCTGTATAGTCCTTCATATTTAGAAAAAATAATCATTTTATATTTCTTGAATGAGCATGTAGTGGTAAGACATTTCGCTGAATGTTTTGCTTTTTTTTTTCTCTCTCTCTCCCATTCTTGTATCCCCAGTACTATGACAACATCTGCCAAAATCCAAGTGAATGGAGTCCACCTGCATTATCAGCAGACAGGAGAAGGAAACCATGCAGTTCTTCTGCTTCCTGGCATGCTAGGTGAGGAGGGTTTGTCTTTTCTTGATAGAGCAACTACCTCTTGTGCCCTGTCTGCTCCCAAGCTAGTATACACAAAACTATTTGATAAAATGTTTAACACCTGACCATGAAGCATTATCATTAAGAGGAATGGTCCACGTGAAAGATAAATTAAGGCAGAGTTATGGTAACCAGAAATCTGTTTTTTAAAGGTTATAAGTGTCTCCCCAAGCACCTCGTACCTAATCGTACTGGTTACCTAATCAGGTGAGCTGTATTTATCACACAGGCTGAAGGCTGCTTTCCTTTTTAGAAAGGAGGCGCATTCCAGTGAAATTAATAGTAGTAATGCAGTGCTTGCAGTCTGGGCCCATAATGAAAAAGACAGAGATGAGACTGGCTTTTTGATTTAAAATGTGTTCTCACGTTTTGCTCGTTCATGGGAATATCATTAAAATTCTCAGTGGCTTTTAGAGATGGAAAACAGTTTCTGCTAACGGTGTGATATCTGGCCGATGAGACTACTGCTTTTGATAACAACCTTTGAAAATTAACCCATGGTTTTCTTCTGGATTCTTGCAGTACATTCAGTACTACACAACCACTCAAACTTAATAGCCATTCATACCAAGATGTCAATAGGACATCTGCTGTTCTGAGGTAATACACTGCATTTGCTCAGTTAGCATTATTACAAACAGTAATAGTTAAGACTTAGTATCTTTACCATTATTAACTGTAGCCTCAGATTTTTGGGCAACAAACCACCAACCAACAGACCATCAATTCTGTTCTCCTTTTGAATCTTGAGTTTTTAGTATTATTAAATACTACTTACAATATTAATAAATAAGTGTGCTGCTAACAAGGTAAGTGCTCTTAGGTCAGTGGAATTAGTCGGTCTCCAGACTATTAATAGCATATGGTAAAATAAAATGATATTTTTCTTCCTAAATGGAGAAGTACTAAGTAAGCCAAAAAAACACAGCATCTGGATATGCTTTTCATTTTGAGGATTTTTTTAGGTTCCAAAATACCTAGCATAACAGGCATGTGCAGCGTAGTGAAGAAGTCATATAAAGCCTGTTTAGAGATGCGTGATTATTCTAAATCATGCTGCATTGCTATTTTTCAAACAACCTGCTATTTTGTCTCTGACTATAGCTGTTGATTGGTGTTGCAAGGGAGAAGGGCTGCAGTCAGGTTGCAGTCAGCTCATCATGCTGTATGGACATGCTATATAGAGCCTCGTTTGTCATACGGACCAGCTGATGAGAGAGCAGGAGATACCTGGGGACATGATCCTCCAAGTACAAACCATAAATGGCCTTAAACAGGCTTGATAACATAATTATGCATAGGCACTTTCATATTTGATTTGTATTATTGTAATGCGATATACTAGAGCTGAACGTTTTTATTCACAACAGTATTGATACTGTTAACACATGAACATAATCCAAATGAGAATTGTAGTCTTTTTGCCTTCGTGCTAGTGTTCATAGACAGCTCAGAGCAATAGCATTTTCCAGACTGGAGCAGTTCCTTTCTTCATCTTTTGAAAGTGTGAGCCATTAATAAAGGAAACAGTTCTGAAGCAGAGAAAAACAAATGCTGTATTTGACTTATATTTGGTAACTTACATATTAGAAAAAACAAGATGTTACTATTTTGTGCTTTCGTGTCACCATTGTCTCCTTGGTCGATAAAACATTGAAACTTCAATTTAAATATCAATTGTCTTGTTAAAGCTTTTTATCAATAAGAAACTCTGTATCATACAATGCTTTTTACCTATGGACCATAAACTTCTTAGCTAAAGTTAGGATATTCCTCCTCTTGCACCAGGAAGGAAGCAATTGTTCTAGGTTGCTCAACCAAAAATTCAGGTTTAAATCCATCTTTCAGCAATTTTCCTAACCCAAACTTTGACTCTGGCCCCGTTTAACATAATTTTGTGCTGGCAGAATAGCTTTCCATTAGGCTGAGTTTAATCTGTACTGTCCAGATGAGCAGCATTGGCCATCCTGCTGCTTTATGAGTGTTAAAGATAAATCAATACTCTGTTTGATTGCAGGTAACTGAGTTACTGATTCGGTGTTACAGCTTTGGTGCAGAGCAAAACAGTTGATAAGCTTTGCAGGCCTTATAGAARTAGTTTGCTTTAAGCGTATTGTAAATATCCTAAAGCTTTTTATTATGGTACTTCCTTGTTGAAAGATGCAATATGCAGAGATAAAATATTTTTTCAGTTGATAGATAGCATCTTTTTTTAGAATTAAGATATAAGTTGTCTATATGCTATATATTTATAAGAGTGGTTACTTTAACTGAAAAAATGATGATGTTTCAGGGAGTGGTCAAACCGATTTTGGACCGCAGCTTAAGTCTATGAACAAGCAGCTTTTCACAATTGTTGCTTGGGATCCTCGGGGATATGGACAATCCATCCCTCCACCTCGAGACTTTCCTCCAGATTTCTTTGAGAGGGACGCAAAAGATGCTGTAGATCTTATGCAGGTAAATCTATTTTGAGATTTGATCATTAACATACATATTTCTAAAACCTGTTTTTCTTCAAACTTTGAAGAGGAGGGAACAGTACTGTTAAATATATAACTCCCAGTAGACAGCAAGTTACATGGAAGAACATACAAATGAGAGCTTAAAAACTATTCTGGAAAATTTTCTTTGTCCATCTGTTTTCCAATATACAACAATTCAACAGTGGGAATCAGTTATAAAGCAATACATTTTGACTCCAAAATACCCTGTCCTAAGAGGTTTGCAGTGAAGACCCCTGTAAAGTGTAGGTAAAGCGTGTATGAAAAAACAAAGCCTATGCTAAGTGGCTTAACTGCAGGGATTACAGTGGTGAAGCCTTCTTAGAAAAATTCTACCTAATGGAGTCTTGGCAGTAGAGCAGCCCATTTCATCTGAAACATTGATCCTGGGAACTAAGCTGACACTTTGAGCTTTAAGGCCTATTACCAAAATAACTTGCGTAGGAAATCAAAGAATTCCTGTAATCATACCAGATCTTAATAACTAAAACAACTATTGTGATTGTGAAGAACATGGTCTTAAGTTGTCATCATCCTGCCTTCTTATAGATTCTACAATTCAAGTCTGTGTTCTTTTGTCTGATTTTTATAATCATTTACTTCAACTGATACTTTGCTCTCTTATTTTATGCTATACAGTTCTCTGGCCATGTTAAGAAAGTTGGCAGAGCATTAAAATTCCAAAAATATGAGACAAGATTCAGACAGTGAATCCAAGTGTATTTCTGAAATGAGCAGCAACCTTGTAGAACCATTTGAAATTGAAAATGCAGCCTTTGTGGAGTGTTCTGCATAGTGAAACAAAATAGGTCTGACAGCTATCAGGATAAAGATACTGTTTTGCTCTCTAACCATGGAAATAGTCTCCTGAATCACCAATTTATTCTGCTATAGTAATACAGAAAATAAACATGCTGCCAGAGAGAGGTGACAACATTTCAGTCTTAAAAAGTTGTACCCCTTTTTCTGCCTCTTTTCAAATACTAATGAAGGCAGATTAAAAAACAACGCCATCCCCAAAAAGATGCAGCCGTGTAGTCTGTAATAAAACAGGACAACAGCTTATTAATGCGAAAAAGTTGCCAAAACTAATCTACTAATTTAGTAGATTTATTGGCTGCCAAATTATATGTAACTGCATCTTTTCTAAAAGAAGTTTATTAATGTAGATGTATAATAACAAGTTACTTCAGGCTTTCCAAGCAAGGGTAGCTTGCAGTCATGAGTAACTTGCTTCTATTTTAGCTTGAAATATAAAGGCACAAAATGTAAGGAATGATTACATCTAGGATTTCCAGATTAAAACAAAGTCCTAACTCCTGTGATGTTGCGTCTCAACTATCCTAATGCAAGGGCATTACAGTGGTGTGTTGGTTTACATCTACACAACCTATACTGCTAAGCCCCTCTGTATAGCTGAGCCTTCAGAGCCCTTATTTAGGCTCTTCTGGGCTTTGGCCTCTTTGTCAGAGCTGTGCCTGCTGGAAGCTTCTGTGAAATAATGAAAGCTAAAACTCTGCAGAGTGTTTAGCAGGTTGATACAGATAGCAGAGCTCTGCAGCACTGTATGTGCTCTGTGATAGAGTCAACTGGAAACAGCAGCAGCAGCAAAATGCAAACAATGAATTCAGCTGGAAAAAAGTAGATGCTTTAAGTCTGCTTTGCCACACTCCATCCCCGTGTCTCAACATTAAGAAAGGTCAAGAGCATTAAAATGCTTATTATGGGGGTAATTAGTGTTGACATTTAAGAAGTTCTTGCTGTTCAGAGCCACTGCCCCACTGAAAGGATGGGCTTCTGCCTCTCCACATTTTTGGAGATCAGTTGCAGCCGTTATTTGTGGCGCACCTGCTCTGAGCCGATGGAAATTTGTAGTACAGAGTGCTGTTCTGTTATAGCTCAAGGTTGTAAATTTTTGTATGTGTGTGTGAGAGCCTACGTGATCATTTGACTGCATTTCACAGAGGCTTGGATGGAAGAGGCGATTTTAAGAGGACTTTTGTTCATTTACAGGGTAGGGCCAGCGCGAATTTGCCCACAGAATTGGGAGTTGTAATCAGCTCTCAGGCTGTTGCCAATGTTAGGCAGAGACCTGTCCTGTGAATAGTTCAACATTCGAGCAAACGAGTAAGTGTGCTCACCACATCCAACAYGTTTGTTACATCTCATGGTTTTTTGGAAGGCCAAAGAGAAAAAGTAAAATTATTCTTGCTGGAAAGGCATACTGAGACAACCCAAAGACTTGAGATAATGGCAGCAAACTGGAGAAGCAACTGGAAGCGAACAGATTTCAGCTGAAGGGTTAGGCAAAAATTTTAATAGGCTGTTCTGCCCATTAGCTAGCATTGAATTCCATAATTTGCTCTTGGCAGTTGGAAAACAGCAGCAGCAGCAACAACAAAACTCAAAGTTTTACAAGGATGGCTGCCAACTCCGGCAGCTTGCAGAGATACCAGTAACCCTTCAAGGGCCTTCCCCTGAAAGGAGGTTACAGGGCACTGCTCTTTCAGCAGCCAGGGCCAACCTGTGAGCTTCTAAAACTCAAAGCACTCTTTCTTGCTGTCAGCTCTGTCCTTGTATGTCCTTTTCTTTTTCCTACTTGTTTTTTCCCCCTGTATGCTAACTATGGCTTATCTCAGTAAAATCTCATTTTGAGCAAAGCTGGAGTAAGCCTAGTATTAAGGGAAAAAACAAAAGCAGAAAACCCGATAGTGGTACAAGCTTGCCAGGTTTGTAGTTGACTGATAAGGCTATTTCTCACTTGAACATCAGGTTTATAAGCAAGAGTCAGCTCCTAGAAGCTGCTCTTTATCTCTCTGCAGTTCTTTTCTTTCTCATTACCTGTGTGGGTTTTTTTTTTCTTTTTTTCTTTTTCTTTTTTTTTCCTTCTGTATGAAGAAAACAAGACTGACTCCAGCAACAGAACAGCAAGGAACAAATTCAACTAAATCAACTGTTTCTCTTTTTCTCCAAAAGCACAATATTTCCCTTAATCTCATCTCAAAGGATGTAATCTCTGCCTCTAAAAAAAAAATCACTGAAACCTTCTTACTGTAGATGTTAGTGAAGTCAGAACCCAAGGCTTGTGTACGGCAGCCTGCAAGAACTGTTCAGCCACTGAATGCTGTGTGTGGGCAGCCTTCAGGCTTCTGCATCTGAGTCACTTTCCCTTCCTCACCCTCCGCCCACTGAACAGCACACATGCAAAATCCTCATCCCTGTCCATTTGCTGTTACTCCCCACAGCAGCTTTTTGTAGATGAGAAAACAAATTATAGTGGAAAGAAGTGTGAATGAAGCAAGAATGAATGAAAGTCTTGGTTGCCGTATTTCTTTGCTCACAGTCTTCCTTTTTAGAGAAGGAAGTATTTCAGGATCAATATTTTGAACCATAATTCACCTGAAATAACATTTAAAGTGTTTAACACTTCAACTTATAAACAATGATAAGTAAGGAAGCAAGCATCAGCACCTGTGAAGTAAACCCTAAAATTTGAAACAATCACATAGAAAATGTGTGTTTTTGGGGATACATTTGTGTAGATGTGCAGACATGTGCAGATACATTTTCACTAAATGATATCAGTAATTTAGATCACTGTATTTTGTTTTAAGAGTCTGAAGTCTATCTTTTTCTTAAGCTTATATTGGTCTCCTATTACATACCATTCCACACTATAAAGATCTTTGCCAGCTTTACACCAAGAGAATTGTGAAGTTCTTCACACCATCATGTCCTTGCGAAAAAGTCTTCAGTCTCCACTGTAAATAAACAAGTTCTAATTTCAATAGGGCCTTTTAAATGGTTGCTTTCTGTTTCAGTGAAGAGCCAAGGAAGAGGGAGGATGTAATTTATTTTCATTAATTATTGACCTTTTTCTGAACATTTTTTACATAGCAGAGAATTTATGTTTTCTAGTTATGAAAGCTACTGGTAATTCTTTTTTTTTTTTAGTGTTGTGTTTGAATCCATACAGATAGCTTTCAAGAAATATTTGATATTTGTTGATTAAAAAAAATTGCTGATGATTTGTATGTGACTTTCTTATACCAATTAAGGCACTCAAATTTAAGAAGTTCTCTTTGCTGGGATGGAGTGATGGTGGCATTACAGCACTGATTGCAGCTGCGAAGTACCCAGCTCTTATCCACAAGCTGGTGGTTTGGGGAGCAAACGCCAGTGTTACTCAAGAGGATGTGAGAATTTATAATGGTATGTACAAATTTAGAAGTAGGAACAGATCATATTATTGAAGAAGTGTGTTCATTTCATCTTGGTCTGAGGATCGTAGTCATCGTAAGGCTCAGTGGAAACAAAGTTGAGGACATAACAAAAACAAAAGTAACAGCACAAAATTCACCATGTTGCTAAGAACAAGGATAGTTTAAAGCTCTAGTAAAAAACTGCCTAACAATTACTCCAGAGCTAATATAGTAGGATTAAAAATTATAGCAAACCATTTTACAAAGGGACTGTTAAAGCATAAATTACAACTAGTTTATCAGTAATTTTTAGTGGAAAAAAATATTGCTGTAATAAACTCCAACAAATAAATTCCAAATAAAGCAATTGACTCCAGCCTTGATTTCCTTTCTCAGTTCTTGCACAACCTTTAGAGAAGGTCCACAGAAAATTAGTGGGCTAATATATAACTCTGTTTGCCTCTAGGGGTTATATAATACACAGTGTAAGAAAACAAGCTCATAACTTACCATTTGAGCTCAAGAGGCAAACAAATCATTCAAGTAAACATCCCAGGATCCCTTTATAATTTGCATTCCTTTGAAGCTCATTATTGTAATTACAAAACCTTTGCAAAATAAAGCAGCATGAAATTTCTGMTCCCTTCTCCGCTCATGCGAAACAGAATCTGACCATTTGTCACTCTGAAGGAAAACAGCAAAAACTGCTAAGGTGCTCAGAAATGACCTTATTTTTGAAATTAAAAGTTAAAAGAGCAACTCATACAGATCCTCAGCAAATGTAAGCAAGCAGATGTTCATTTAAATAACTGGAATGTGATTTGTAGCAGTTGTGGAATCTTGTCTGGCTTCAGCTAAATTACAAGTGTAAATACTTTACATGTACAGTTCACTCGCCTGCATTAGAAAATAGTAGTATTATTATTGTTTTTACTCTTTTTTAATACAGTAAACATTGCTTTTAAGATGTGTAAAAGTGCTAAATTATTTCTTTATATGCTAATATATATGGAGTTTTTATTGCATAACAATTATGAATTGTGTGTGTCAACTTCTGCTAACAAACTGAAGTCTTAAAAAATAAAGTCTTACTTTATAAGGTCCGTAGTTAGAGCGTGCAAGAATGGTGATCTCGGGCTGCTTAGGAGAGAAGGATCCTGCTTTGCTCCCTGTGCCCTTTCAGCATCGGGCCTTCATTCTCTGTTCAGTTCAGAGTAAGCCTGGCTGCAAGGATAGGATGGTGGATGCCCAAAGGGAAAGGGCTGCACAGTAACAAGCTGGCAGGGAATGGTCAGACTTGTTTGCCAGGGGTTACCCAACAGARGCTGCTGTAAAACAGCCCTTTCATTCACTGCTGCCTCGCTCCTGGGGCCGGACAGGTTCTGTTTCACACCAGCTACTTCATTCCTCCTCTCTTCCCTTGCTTTCCATTTGAAACCAATTAAAAACCTCACTAGCTGTAGACGTTGCTGTTTGATGATTCAGTGCTTTGCAGTCTCTTTTCACCTTCTCTGCTCTGCCAGAGTTACTTGGGGGTTTACTGACTCAAGGCCATACAAGTGAAATATAGTTTCATGACCCTGGTAGGTATCTCAACTGTTAGTGCTGCTCACACTTTGGGAAGGGAAAAKAGATAAGCCTGATAAATAAAGCAGAATGGCAGATTATTTGTAGAGTTTTAGCCATCGTGCCATGAGTCACTGGGCTCTACTAAGTACAGTTGCTTGTTTTCCTCCAAGACTATGGCAAATGTGCCATGATGTCAGCCTGCTGGAATGCCTTAGTAAGAGCTTCCTTCTTCTGAATACTGGTAGGAACCATGGGAGGACTTCTATCCAGGAGCCAAAGCAAAAGGCTGTAGGATATATAAAAAAGGATTGCCAATTCTGGCACACTGTTATAAAAAGAGTTCTTTTTTTCCATAAGGAATGTACCTCATTGAGCTCTTCTTGTTGCAAAACAAGACCTCTATAAAGAAATACCAGCAGTGACAGGCTTGGACCTGTGGTATTTTTTTAAGCTCCTCATGACCATAGTAACAAGGTAGTCTTTTGCAAAAACACTTAGCAGAGATACTAAAACTATCTTCTTTTTTTTTACATCCCCTTCCTTATTCAGAGTTAAGTATTCAGTGTAAACTCAACTTTGAAACACGTATTTTCAGTCAGCTTTGAAAATTTACTCGTATTGTTTTAGGAGCTTACAGTACTGGCTAAGCATATCTGGTTGCTGGAAATATCTTAACATATTTCAATATTATTTTTTATAGGCATCCGAGATGTTTCCAAGTGGAGCGAAAAGGTTAGGAAACCATTGGAAGAGATGTATGGACATAAATACTTTGCAAAAACTTGTGAGGCTTGGGTAGATGGAATATGTCGCTTTGCAGAAAAATCAGATGGTAAGAAAGACTTTTACAGTGATAAACTAGAAAAAAATACAGTAGCAGACAAGTCTAGATAAAAATCTCTCTTAACAGCACTCCTAGCAAGCAGAAAATGAAGGACTTGGCATATGGCATTAAAAGTATTAAAAACCRGGTCTGACTCACACTCATGAGTAAAGCGATTTGTAAATGCACCACAAACCAGCAAGGTACAGGAAGAAAGCACRGTTATGGGAAGCTGTAGCTGGAGATACGCTCCCCTTGCTCCACCACAAAGCTACAGTATTAAATCATCACTTCCTCATCAAGAGGAAGATCAAATTTTGGAACTCAAAATAACGAATATATTTTTAAAATCCTGCTGCTGCAGCTTAGGTATTTAAAATACAAAAAGAGGAACTAAACTATGTAGAATAATCCTAATTAAATACTTATCACCGATGATTTCTGTAATAGACTTTTTCAGCCAAAGATACCATGAATAATAATCTGCAGTTCTGTTTTAATTCAGAAAAAAAATGCTTTAAGTTTACCTGAAGCAGAAATGCATATTGCATAAACCAAAGAGTCTATAATGCTCTTTTGTACATTYCCCATAGCTGTCATAATGGAAGATGAAAGGTCACATTCATTAAATGGCAGCAGGTACTACAGAAAGAAGATATTATTTCGCTGGGTATTTTTCCACAGATTTCAATGGATCAGCAACATGGTACTAGAATTTCTCCCAGCAGAGAAATGTAACAAATTATGATGTGATTTTGTTTTGTATTTTCTGGTAAGCATCTCCTTAAAATGAGTTTATTCTGAGGTCCAAAGGCCGCTTACTGTCACGTCCTTTTACTGTCTGCCTCAGATACTGAAATGAAGTGACTTTGTGAAAAAGACAACACATGGAGAAATGTAATGAGGAGCTGAATTACCCACATGCTGTAACTGGGTCAGATATTGAGAGAAGCCTGACAGTTTCTGAGAGAAGTGTTAGAAACTATCAGTCCCTGTTTGTTTTCTAGGATTAGCTTGGGGAAGGCAATATAAGTCACGCCCCAGGAAAGGTTGTGAATTGTGAATAGAAGAAAAGGCTTTAMTAAAAATCATCAGATTAGAATACTAAATCAGAGTTAAGAGGAAGAAACCAAAATCTTTGTCGAAAACATCATCATCAAATTCTTTTTAGAAATAGATTTCTTGCCCTAAGTGGAGCAGCTTTTAGTGTGAGCTGCTCAATGAAATAAATATTAAGAGGATGTCACCATTTAATGAAACTGAACACGCTGCTTAAAGCTGCAAAGTTCAAGACTTCCTTGTGAGGCTGTCTTACTGGAATAAGCAGTACCCAGTGATTATAGCACAAAACAGGTTTATTTCTAAATACTAACCGGTAACTATGGCCGTAGGTAAAAAGGTTACTTGGTATTTGGTCTGAAATTTCATCAACATTTGTGGAGAGTTTTGAAGCTTATGGACAAAGTGTTCCAAAAGAAACTGGWTAATGGACAGCACTGCGAACTGGGATGATATGCAAAGCCAAACAACTGGAAGGCTCTGTAGAGCAGTGACTGACTAAAGAGCTAAGGACAGTATGCATGTATACGTATTAACTGTGTTGGTAACTGTAGGGAGACATTTACAAACAGAACATAAAGCTAGCTCAAAATGCACCTTAAAACTCATCCAGTATGTTTTCTTGCAAATTCTCTTGGGAGCGTGTGGMACGTTGGCCAAGGACTATAGAAACTGAGATACTAGGTGATGAGAAAGAAAGAGGGATAGAGGAATAAAAAGCTTTTAAGGAAAAGCAGTAAAATTACTTCTGATGAGATCAAGGCCTGCTAAGCATAAAATTATTCTCGATGTTATATAAAAGGAACAGTCRAAAAGAATAATTCTGAATACTTTTTGGATAATTTGTATTATATGGTTATACATTACAGGCAACAAAGAACTCAAARTAGAACAGCCACCATAGTAAGTTAGCTTGTTGGTAAAAGTAACAAATCTTACAACTTGATGCCTGGTAACCAGTGTAAAAAAGCAGAACATAAACCATGGAAGCCATAAGACTCTAAGAGCAGAAAGAATAAAGATAGGGAAGCAATGTATGGATTTGTCTGGACTAGTCAGTATAAACCTTGGAAAAAGTGTGGGCCAGAAATACTTCACCCACTGTCCATCTGAGTTAGTATCCGTTAATGAAGCACATGTCAGTGAAGTACTGGCATAGTGTTTTGAAGAAAGAGCTGTTACAATCATAGTTATATAATTCTCTAGAATAACCAAGGAGAGCTAATGGCTTGAGATGGGGTGGCATTCAAAATCCTTTGCAGAATCAGTTTCAGTCTTTCATACTATTTAAATTTGAAGTGTGACCTTCATTTATTTTCTCCYTAGGTAATATCTGCCAAGAGTTGCTGCCTCTCATTAAATGTCCCACATTTATAATTCATGGAGGGAAGGACCCTTTGGTTCCACGCGCGCATGCGGAATACATCCATGAGAACATCAAAGGCTCTCGGTGAGTTATGTAGCACTGCTCATCTACAAAACACAACTAAAGAAGGGAAAAAGTGGATGCCACAGTGTTAGCAACAACAACAACAAGAAAAATGCCATTGGGCAAGCTCTTTCTGCCACAGATAAAATTATGAACGTCCTTAGTAAGTTACATTGAGAAAAATAGTCCCTTTCTTCTTCAGTAAGCTTGCTCCACATGTTCTCCAAGAGAAACCAAATAAGGTCCTTTGCCCCCTTCCACCTGTTCACAGAAACATTCCTTAACATTTGGCCAAACAAGCGAATTCTCCATCCTGGCTCTGGCACTCCTTTTGTTGCATGGTATCTAGTTTTCCCCCATCTCCTAGCACGCAGCATTTAGCTGCTAGGAATGGAGCAGCATTCCCAGTTAATAGGAGAAGCACAGGGTACTGCGGTTGTGAACAATGGTGGCAAAGACTGGGGTTTTTTTTGTGCATTTAAAAAAAGTAATGTGAGAAAAGTAATACAATGATCAACTTGAAAAAACGAGAAATATCTTGTAGCAGATATCTACTCCATTTCTGAACTTCTAAAAAGCTGGAACTTAAGCAGCTGATCTTTTTTCATAGATTTGAAATAAAATTCAAGATTTCAGAGTGGATAAGCACTGGAGAAGAGATTTAGGAGAACAGAGCCCAGTTTTATGAGTACAGGGTAAAGTTGTTTTATTTGTAGAACCTCTGTGAAATGTCACTAATGTATTTGGTTCCAAGTCATCTGCCCTGTTCATAAAAATACTTTCTGCCACAAGAGAGATGAGCACAAGAAGTCTTCCCAGCAGCCCCAGGCAGGTGTTTTTCTAACACCTGTGAGTTAGTTKCTCCCACCTCACCCGCTTCGGACACCTGGCATCCTGTTAGTGTTCACTGAACTGCTCCAGGTACCGAGCTCTGAAGGCAAATCATCACAAACCCGGGATAGACAAAGAGCTACAAGATTTTCTTTCGAAAACAAACCAAGAAGGAAGCAGCGTTAAAAGCTGTCGTACAAAGGAAAAAAGAAAAGAAGGGTGATACTTTCCATGTCTTCATGCTGAAGTACTTTCCCCTTACGTATATTTATCAGAAAATAAATCAGGCTAGTGATGATGTTTCGGAAAATTATACACAGCTTAATACTTAACCATGTGCTCCCCTTCTCTTCTTATACTGGCGCTGAGGTTCTCCTTTGGGTAGTAGAAAGAAAACTTTAAATTTAGCATATATTTAACAGCAAATTAGTTGCTTTTTTTTTTTTTTTAATAGTAAAATAGAAGGTTGTGTTGACTGGAGCACAGATACGTTGCTTGTTTCTGTCATGGCAAGAGAATTGCCATTGTTTTATGTTTATATGGTACAGATATACTTGAATGCTCTCAGAGTGGCTTGACAGGCAGCTGAGGACCATCTGCAGCCCTGTAGGCTTGTGCATCTATGTTCTGCTCACTCTCTTTGAAGAGACAAGTTTAATGAACATCAGAGAAGGGCACTAGAGGAACTGGCTATGGTAACACAGCACAGATTTTTCTTTTCTTTTCCTGAAACAAAGCAACCTTTATCACTAAGAGAAATGTTTTGAAATTTGAAGGAAAAAAAGAAAAAAACTTGCTGTAGTAGAAATTGAACGATAGTAAGGCAACATAGGACATAGGACAATGTAAGTTAAAATTGTTTACTGAAAATTTACAGCAATTGACAGAACAAAAATCCTATGAAGTATTTCCCAACCTTATAGAACAAAATAAATAAATAAGTGTTAGGAGTATATGCCAGAGGCATATATGTATTTTTCCAGATAGAGGAAAAAAAAAAAAAAAAAAAATTGTATTTTCTCCTTACTGCACTCATCAGTATTATTATTCTACAGAAGAGATACTAGCTCTAAACATCTGTTAAAGCTTAAGTTAGAATTCTTCCTGCTTCCTTTGTCTTAGCAGAGAAGGAGACAGTTGTGTCTTTAAGGGTGAAGGAGAGGCACACGTTGAAAAAAAAGTCAAAGCGTAATTTACTTGAGGCAGTGATACAATAACACCAATATTTTTGCAATTATTGCCTTGCTCACTGCCCAGTACAACCGTTGTTCTCTGGAAGAGGCAAGATAGTTCAGGTACTTCACATCTCTTTAAAAGATACAGTCTACTCACCTGAATGCTGAAATACCTTCCTGGCAGACGAACAAAAAGGGTTCTAGAAACCAAGAGGAGAACAGATCACAATTTTTAAGTTTTAAACTTAATATTCTCCCCATTAAGGAACAGGGTGCTTGCTGCTGAACTGTTGTTAGTTCACAGCTTAAGTTAACAACTTTCAACAAATATGCTGGGATACTACCAAGTTCCTTCATACCTGGYTACAGAAGAGCAAGGAAAAATTGCCACCAGCTTGATTACCTGCACTCACAGATGTAGCTCCTGTTCACAGCCTGATTTTTGTCTTTTAAGGTTCCTTCTGATGCCGGAAGGAAAGCATAACCTACACCTGCGCTTCGCAGAAGAATTCAACAGACAAGTAGAAGACTTCTTAGCATGATCTGAAACTTAAAATAAGTTACAAAAGAGGTGGTTTTCTTTTGTCTGTTTAGCCATTTTAATTGCTTTTCCATTTTGATTCGAGTTCGATAGGTTTGAGTCAGAGAGGAAAGAATGTCAGGTTTGCATAAGCAACCTGAGAATGCAGCGAGCCTGTGGAGCACAGCCCTTGCATGCCTAAAGTCAGGATTTCAGAACATAAGAGGAGACAGTGAGCTGCAGTGGGTCATAGCACTGCTGTGCTGCAGGATTTCTGACATGCCTTTAAGCTTATTTCATATCACACTAGCCAAATGGCCTCTAGTGATTCAACCAAGATATTTTAAAAAATTTAAAAAAAAGACATAAAACACTGTCTAGAATACATGCCTTTATGTGATCTTAACATTAAAAGACAAAAAGACATTGTAATAAACTTCAAAGCAGATCTGTTACATTAAGAATTCTTCCAAGGTTACAAGTGCTGAGAGGACAACGGGGTACATGGCAACTAGAGAACATGCTTCACCACCACCACTATCAGAAGTCATTCAGTACACATGCGTGCTTTATGAAGTCCACCTAACAAGATACTTAAGCCTCATCCTCCTCTCCTTCCTCTTCAAATTCACCCTGCTCGTCAGCAGTGGCATCCTGGTACTGCTGGTACTCGGAGACCAGGTCGTTCATGTTGCTCTCGGCCTCCGTGAACTCCATCTCATCCATGCCCTCRCCCGTGTACCAGTGCAAGAAGGCCTTGCGGCGGAACATGGCCGTGAACTGCTCCGAGATCCTCTTGAAGAGCTCCTGGATGGCCGTGCTGTTGCCGATGAAGGTGGCCGACATCTTGAGGCCGCGCGGCGGGATGTCGCAGACGGCCGTCTTCACGTTGTTGGGGATCCACTCCACAAAGTAGCTGCTGTTCTTGTTCTGCACGTTGAGCATCTGCTCGTCCACCTCCTTCATGGACATGCGGCCCCGGAAGATRGCCGCCACCGTGAGGTAGCGCCCGTGGCGCGGGTCGCAGGCCGCCATCATGTTCTTGGAGTCAAACATCTGCTGCGTGAGCTCGGGCACCGTGAGGGCGCGGTACTGCTGGCTGCCGCGGCTCGTGAGCGGCGCGAAGCCCGGCATGAAGAAGTGCAGCCGCGGGAAAGGCACCATGTTGACGGCCAGCTTGCGCAGGTCGGCGTTGAGCTGCCCGGGGAAGCGCAGGCAGGTCGTCACGCCGCTCATGGTGGCCGACACCAGGTGGTTGAGGTCCCCGTACGTGGGCGTCGTCAGCTTCAGCGTGCGGAAGCAGATGTCGTACAGGGCCTCGTTGTCGATGCAGTACGTCTCGTCCGTGTTCTCCACCAGCTGGTGCACGGAGAGGGTGGCGTTGTAGGGCTCCACCACCGTGTCCGACACCTTGGGCGAGGGCATGACGCTGAAGGTGTTCATGATGCGGTCGGGGTACTCCTCGCGGATCTTGCTGATGAGCAGCGTGCCCATGCCCGAGCCCGTGCCGCCGCCCAGCGAGTGGGTCAGCTGGAAGCCCTGCAGGCAGTCGCAGCTCTCCGACTCCTTCCTCACCACGTCCAGCACCGAGTCCACCAGCTCCGCTCCCTCTGTGTAGTGGCCCTTGGCCCAGTTGTTGCCAGCCCCGCTCTGGCCTGCAAGGCAGAGCACAGGGCACGTGCCACCACCTCGCTGCCCTCCGCACACGAGGCATCCTGGGSTTCCCCACATCCCACCYCGTAGCATCCCATGTCCMCCACATCCCACCCCACATGGGAGCAGGGGGTACAGGGATCACGTGCCAGCTCCGAGCCGCCCCCACAGCAGGTGTCCCAGGGGACCCAGCGGGGAGCCCCAGGGCACCGTCACCTACCAAAGACAAAGTTGTCGGGTCGGAAGATCTGCCCRAAGGGGCCAGAGCGCACAGAGTCCATGGTGCCGGGCTCCAGGTCGACCAGGATGGCGCGGGGGACGTACTTGTTACCTGGGGGAGGGAAGGAGGGAGCAGCAGCCGCGTTACAGCCCTGCGGCCGCAGCCGGGGAAGGTCACAACAGCGACCGCGCTCCCGACAGAGCCGCGGCAGCTCCCGGCGGGGACGTGCTGGCTGTGTCGCACAGGCGGAGCCGCTCAGGAAACAAAGCCCTCTCGCAGGCTCTGGCCGCTCTCGCTCAGGGCCGTGCCAGCCACAGCGAGGTGGCCCCTCTGCCAGACACGCCTGGCAGGCTGGGGGCAGCAGCACCTACCCGCAGCCTCATTGTAGTAGACGTTGATCCTCTCGAGCTGCAGGTCGCTGTCCCCGTGGTAGGTGCCCGTGGGGTCGATGCCGTGCTCGTCGCTGATCACCTCCCAGAACTGCA
>NW_020455466.1:1417584-1431463 GCF_003342845.1 Nothoprocta perdicaria | reverse complement strand
GCACCGAGCACCGGGCACCGAGCCCGGGTACCGGGTACCAGGTTCCGGCCCCCGGCCCGGCAGGAGCAGCGCCGGAACAGGGCACATCGCAGGGCGCCTCGCGGTGGGCACGTCAGAAAGAAAGAGATTATTAAATTTGGATACCTTATAGCAGTTATAGTTATTACRTGCATTATACATTTTATATATATATGTATAATATATATATATAATAAAAAGCTACTAACTTATAGCAAGGCTGCTTTGCTTTAGAAACACCTGTCGGAAACACGCCCGCTTTTGCCCTCCCGCCTGCTTTTGGAGCCGGAGAGTGTGCAGCCAGGGAGCGCAGCAGCSAACTGCGGTGTTTTCTTAGCACCCCGAGGCCGTGTTCCTGGTCGCGACCCAGCGGCCCCGGCTCTGGTGCTTTGTAAGCGCAGTCACCCAGTTCACACAGTCACACAGTTCAGCCGGACAAAACGAGCAGGAACCGGGGGTGGTGTCTGCAGTGACAGAGGCAATGCCAACTTCCAAGCCAGTTAACACTATTTTGGATAGTGCTGCCAAACATATTTATGCGAGTCTCTCATTTCAGGAATGCAGAAGGGCTACCATGGCATTTCACACCAGCAAATGGCTCTTTCTGGGAGTGGCCTGGCAGTGGCAGCATTTTGAACATCCGTGGGAATGGAATATCTTTCTTTTTTTCTTCATTTTTCCCCTATAGCTGAGCTGATCTCCTCTCACCACAGATCTGGCATGCACCTCATTTTGGAAGATTTTGGATCCTGCTCCTAATATCTCCACTTATTTTCTGCTAGAAATAAACTGTGCTAAATACAGCGTGGCAGAAGACTGGGGGAGGAAAGACAATTCAACAGCAGCAGTGAAAACTACAGATATATTTGAACCGAGATAAACTTCCCAATGTTGCTGCCAGGGAGAACATGTGAAATACATTTCAGTAGAGTCTATAATGAATTGTGTAGAAACTGTTGAGTTTGATGGCAAAATGCTAATCAAATATCTGCCRGAGGGACAATTTAGCAGGGCCTGAGCGATCCGGGAGTCTTTGGAGGGCATAGACGGTAGCTTTGTGGCACAGGTGATAATGAACCCACAAGGAGAGGCCTCTGGTGGACCTGACGCAAACTTCCAAGCAAGAAGAATTATCCAGGGTTGTGCCAGCTGGAACAGCTTTGTCTGTGGTGACTGTGGGATGGAGTACAGGATCCAGAGGGAAGGGCACGAGGCAAATCCCATAGCAGGAGCACACCCTGGACACCAGAAGAGCAGAGTTGGGCCTGTTCAGTGACCTGCCTGGAAGAATCCCTTGCAAAAAGGACTTGGTGAGAAGAGAAGTCAAAGCCACCTGGTTGGTCTTCAGGAAAATGAGGAAAAAGCTGGACCCACTGCTGAATGGGGCAGGGACCAAAGGACATGGAAARGGCTGAGGTACTTGGTGTCTTATTGGCCTTGCTTTTTGCTACGAGGATTCTTGCAGGAATCCCAGACACCTGAGACAAGTGCAGAAGTGGAAGCATCACCAGTCAGAGGAGGAAAGGGCTAGGGAACATTTAAACAAACTTGGTATATCCAAGCCCTGCTAGGTGGGCTGTCCCCCGTGAGTGCTGAGCAGCTTGGCTGATGTCAGTGCAAGGCCACTCTTGATAACCTTCAAAAAGCTGTGGTGATCAGGGAAGGTTTCTGAGGACTGGAAGAAAGCAAATGTCATGTCATCCTCAACAAGGACAAGAAGGAGAATCTAGGGAACTACAGGCTGATCAGCCTAACATCAATCCCTGGGCAAATGATAGAGTAAATAATCCTGGAAGCCATTGCTAAACCTATTAAATACAAGAAGGTGATTTGGAAGAGTCAGCATGGATTTACAAAGAGGAAAACCTGCTGGACCAACCTGGTAGCCTTTCATGACAAATGACCAGCTCTGTGGACAAGGAGGGTGCAGCGGTTGCAGTTTATTTTGACTTTRGCTGGCTTTTGAACTGCTTCCTGAAACATCCTCATTGGCAGCTGATGAAGCATACACCAGATAGATTGGCAATGACAGAAAGTGAATACTGGACAAACTCCTGGGCATGAAGGACTGTAATCAATGGCACAAAGTCCATTTTGGAGGCCAGACATTAGTGGAGTACCCCAGGGGTCAGTACTGGGGCCAGTGTTGTTTARCATCTTCATTAGCAGTCTGGATGATGGGGCAGGGTGCATCCTCAGCAGATTTGCACATGATACAAAACCGGGGGGATGTTTCAGAGACCACCTGGTAGGGCTGCCTTTCAGAGGGATTTCAGCAGGCTGGAGAGTTGGACAGAGAGTGACCTTGGGAAGTTCAATAAAGACAAGTACAGAAGCCTGCACCTAGGGAAGAATAATCCCATGCACCAACACAGGCTGGGAGAAGACCAGCCGGAAAGCAGATTTGGAAACAAGGACCTGAGGGTGCTGGTGGAAAAGCTGACCATAAGGCAGCAAAGTGCTCTTGTGACAAAGGCAGCCAGCAAGATCCCAGGGTCCCTTAGGAAAATTGTTTCCAGCAAGGGGAGAAAGGTGCTTCTTCCCCTCTGCTCAGCCCTGGTGAGACAACGTCTGGAGCACTGTGTCCATTTGAAGGCTCCCCAGCACGAGAGAGGCACGAACCTGCTGGACAGGGCTACCTGTCTATATGCATAAGCATCTGATGGGGGACAGAAGACAGAGCCAGAGTCTTTTCAGTGGAGCCCAGTGCTAGGACAAGAAGCAATTGGCATGCACCAAAGTAGAGCAAATTCAGTTTAAAGGTTAGATGACATTATTCGCTGTGAGGGTGGCTGCACTCAAAGCAGAAAGTCCTGAGCGATTGGAGATATTCAAACCCGAACTGGTCATGACTAAGTAACCTGTTCTAGGTACCTAGATTACCTAGCTTTGAGTAAAGGGCTKCACTAAGCCTTCCAGAGGGACCTTCCAACTTCAGTGAGTCTGTAACGCTGCGATTCCGTGACAAAGAGAGAAAGGAGCAGCAGACTGCATGAGATTTGTAACAGCAGCCTGTGCCTTGCTGCTCTCGGCATCGTGCTGCACTGTAACGTTACAGCAGCTACAAAAAACAGTGGATTTTTGCAAGGGTGAGCTAATAATTAACGTGGTACATCATTACCATTTTCAGGAACAAAAGTAATTGCAGCCAGGATGAACAGAGTTAGTTACATATTATTCAGGTTAGTTGTGCTTAAAGCAACGTAAATTGMTGCATACAGCCACTGGTTTTGTTCAGATCTTTCATCCCCCTCTAAGGCAGGGAATATCAGCGGTTAGAGAGCAGCCATCATGTCTTTGCCCTGCATTTCGTCCCTGTGACCTTGGGAAAATCGCTTTACGCTTATTTTCAGCRGTGAAGTGACTTGGGTGTGGATGATGGCTCTTTTTCTCCTATCGTGCAGAATCTTAATCTGTGGTGAAATGTCATGAATGTGGACTCGTGCAATACATGGTATTATTATGCCATTACTKTTGCAACCAGAAAATATTCAGAATTGTGCTAATACAGAGGTTTTTCCAACAATTTGTTCTCAAGCACTGTMTCCTTTATATTCAAACTGCTGTCAATATTTTATTTTAACACGTTTCTGCATTGCCTCTTCACACACAGTCTTTGTCAGTGCTCATGCAATGCATGCATATACATTCCTATACCCTATAGGCGTGKCCCTCCTCGCTTGCGGGCAGCCGTAGGCTGTCACATCTCCTCGGCATTGGTGGGACTGCACCACTACTGTCCCTCCAGGCATCTGCATGGCATCCACACAACGATTTCAGAGTCCTTTGGGTACCAGGTTATTCTTGACAATCTATGATGGAACAGCTTAAAGCATTCCCCACATAAAGGTCCTCACACACTAGCTAATGTGCCCTATTTTATGCACACCTCAGCTTCCCAGAGCTTTATAGTTATTCTGTTAAACATTTTGAGTATCCATCAGGAACCCATCAAATTCTTAAACGCTGTAACACYAGAAATCCATTGGATCCCTTTGGAAATCTTCACCATTTGGGGGAAGTATAGCCCCAGATTTTAAAAATGAACACTTAAGGTGAGGTACGTATTGAAATACTAATAAATTCCCTCCTCTATGGTAGCATTGAAACACATTTCACACCTCGCAAAACAAATTAAATACCTATTACCTAAATGTCAGTTCAKATTATTATATTTAAGCAAACAAATACTTTAAAAATCATAACCATCATTGACATCAAAATAGATATGACATTTCCCTGTTATGTTTTCCAATACAAAGATTTTTAGAATTTATAAAGCGGTATCGCAAATAWAAGTCAAAATCCCCCAATTTCGGCATTTGCGGTGCATGGGAACACCCGTGTGCCCCTGTGCAGCTGGAGCTCTGCCTGCAGCTCTGCAGCTCCTCACACACTGAAGCAAATCCACCCGCCGCAGTTTCCAAGGCAACAGCCGAGCCTTGGAAATGAGCTGCACAAGGGAAGCAACAGAAACCCTGCAACGTTTCAATTCCTGTCTATATTTTCCTATTGTTTGAAGAAGCATACACAAACGTGAAAAAGGATGCAACATACACAATAGCCTAAACATCTTCCCGTGGTTTTATTCTCGCTTATTTACCATGCAGGATATCATGCATTACTTGGGCGTGCCTACCAGACACTGCATGGTTTATGTGAGAATATTCAAGAACGGCCTCACCATTAGCTTATTGTTTGTCTTTTACCCAAGAGCTACAACATTTCTGCCTGGTGAAGACTGTTTGAGGTCACCTGAATGTGATGCTTAATTGATTGAAACATGCATTAAGGTAGGAAAAAAAAAATCTGCCAGCAGGAAGATGGAACAACTCTAAAGTTTTCTTTTTCACTTCTACGAATAGCAATCATAGGAAATGATCTATTTCTGTTTCAGTATTACAACCCACTGAAGGCACTAGAGGCAATTAAATACTACAATAATGAGCATGCTTTTATGAATGAGCCAAAGCAGTTTCGTTGCAGTCTGTTGTACCTGAGTGCCTTATGTTTGGCCAAGCACAAAAGAGGAGAGAGAGCCACACTGCAGAACAAGTTGGGAGCACGAGGCACTCTCGCTTCCAAAGTGACCTACATTCCTTTCGAGGGAAGGAGTGTTTCCTCACAAAACTCACACTTATTCCTTAGACTTTGCTTCTGTGGGATCTTATACCATAAACTCTGAAGGTCAGGCATTTCTCTATCTGCAGGACTCAGCAAATAGACACCCACTCATCTGGCTTCCCAAGGTCACCACAGTAAGCGCGGTCACTAGCRCATTGTATCACAAAATGGCTCCAGAAAGGGAAAAATATGTTGATCATCATCGGATTTACTGAGAAGAAACACTGCAGAGTGCAAAACAATGCAGCCTGTCATTCCTTCTGCTTGGTGTACCAGATGTGACGGGGTAGCAGCCAGATGGCTCCTGCACCCATCCAGGTTGCATCCATCTCCTGAGATCACTCACTAGATGAAATGTCTTTATCTCTATGAACTAGCTCCTTCAGTCAAGATATGACTAYGATTCCGGCATCAATATAGATGAAGTGCCGAGAATAGCGTTTTCCAGAGTAGCTTATTTCCTTCATGTCATTGAGAACAAGGCACAGACACTCACTTTGATCTACTAGTCACAGCTTCTTTTGTTCCTTGGTCTCTTTGCCTTACCTTGCAATCCAACAGTTACTTGCAATTTAAACAGACACCACACAAACTAATCTTGTGGCTGGGGAAGTCAGTTGAGAGATGCAGCCATTTATGGTAGGATTAAATATCTGTTGTTTAAAAATCACTTGAATMCTCTGCAGGAGGCTTCAGGGTGCTGTTCCACTAGACATCTCGCTCCGTGCTCTCCTGTTTTCATTTGTATTCAGCTTTTCTTTGCACTAGCTCTCACGCTGGCACACTCCCTAACCCAAGAAGCTTTTCCCTATCTGTCCCTTTATTGTCTCATTAGTTTAGGGAGATGAATTGACTCATGGAGGGGTCAGAGAAGCCTTAGAGCTGACATAAAGGAAACAACAAGAGCACATCACCTGAGGCACAGGATCGGGATCATCCTTTTTTAGCAGCTGAAAGATATTAAATCAGCCCAGCCCATCTCATGGAGCTGCCTCTTTCTGTGAATATCAGCTTGCTTTAAGCCCTGGAGATCTCTAATCCCAGCCCGCTGTATCAGCTTACGCCCTGCCTGCTAGTATAGAGTTGGAATCATGGCACGGATGCTTAAATACTAATCATATAACTCAGTAATTATAAAACCAGCATTATGCTGGTTGCACAGACGCAAAGGGTAAGAAGTAAACGTTTGAATTTCATTCAATGCTAGTAAAGTTTTTTGTGAGGCCATTTGAATTCTCCTTGAAAAACACGTTTAATTATTCACTGTGAAGACAGGCAGTATCTTTCTATTGCATTCACACAAAACACAGAATCATTTTCCAATGCAAAACAATACAGAACTGTTTACCAAACCAGCTCTACAATCCGAGAGGAAGCCATTTCRTTTTCAGGAACAAGTGCTTTCACATCCTGCCTCGGTTGCACTATTATTAACATTTCTATCACTGCAGATGATAGATGTGTTCTTACCAACATGRAAGGAAAATATGCCCTAAAACTAAGCAAGCCAAGTGAGAGAAATCATCTCATCACAGAAGATGAGATACGGATAAACTGAGAACAGAAAGATGCTCTATTGTGCCACAATCAAACATTAATAAACAAGAATTTAGCAAAGCTAATTTGATTTCCCCTCTAATTGGCAATATTCTGCCTGCAGTAGGACAAACAGAATAGCCTAACCTTAAAATACTTCTTGTTTGCTTCAGTACTGTAAACAGATTAGTTTTCTATTTATGCACTTTTAAAATACATTTTTGAGCAGATTTGCAAATGAAATAGTAGAAATCACATTATAATGAACAGTCTTGTTAAACTGCTTGGAGAGATAAAAGACTTATGCACTGCTTCCTTTGCTGTCTGAATCCCTTTCAGAACTCCTCCCTAATATTCAAACTAATACTCAAAGAATTCCTGCTGAAGAAGTGACCAGCAGGGTCAAGTCTAAAAAAATTCCATCTTTTCCCTCAAATGTACCATTTCCAATGGCACTTTCCTATGCCCATGTTGTAGTTCAGACACTTCCATTTTGAATTTTCAGATAGACAAGCCAGAGATTGCAACAGTCTAAAATGGAAGTGTCTGAAATCCAAAGTAGTCAGCTCTTTCCCATCCTAACAAAGACAAGATCAGCAGAAGCAATTGGTGGAATACCAAAAGACATGCATTTAGGGTAACCAAGTTTGAGAGGGCAGGAGAAACAAATCCCTTTAATTCAGTCATGTACAAGAATAATTCCTAGTGCTTATTTTTAAAGATTTGTTGCAGAATTGAAGAGAAAGAAACAAACAAACAAAAACCTTAACTTGAACTGCCTTATGCAAGCATGTATGTAGTAAACATTACAATAGTCATGTCCTTCGCATTCTAGAAATTCCCCCAAAAAAGATGAAAAGCATTTGGAAATGTTGAGAAGGGGGTTATTTATAAGTGGGAAAACAGTGTCTCCCACATACCAAGTGCTCAGGGAAGCAGCATTGGTGATAGCTCCTGTGCAGGCCACCACGTCTGAACAATTGCTAAAAAGGTTCATGAGCTCCCCTGTAGTGTGCAATGGAAAAGAAGAACAATATCCCTTGGGAGAAATGGTGTGTTCAAAAGAAAGGATCATCATATGATCCATCTAGGGAGTATTCCATCTCCTGGTAGCTTTAGCAAACAAGAATTTGCTCATTAAAAAGAGTAATTCAGTAATTAAGACACTACCCTCTTAAAAGTAGAATTGAGGTTGGTTTAACAGCATTTCTTAAAAATAAATAGATTTCTTTTCTTTTTTTTTTTTCTGGGAGAGGAGAATTATATGCAACATCAAACTTGGGATCCACCAACCCAATATGAGGCCTTGTCCTACCCTATTATATGTAAGTTTTGCTATGGGGCTTATGGAAAGGGGCAAATGTTGAAGAAAACAAAGGGAGAACTCCACAGAGCAGAGTACTAGATGACATTTACTAGATGTTCCTGCTTCTTCCTTGCAAGTTAAGGAAACTTGCCCCTCAACACAACCACCACAGGCCCCGCTGGGCATCAGCACTCTGTTTTGAAGTGGCAGCATTGGTCAGTAAAGGACAATATCTTTCTGCATAACAGTTACATACCCAGAAAGTCCTACCAACTCCATATAGTGTTGAAGTAGACGGCAACATTAACATCCACGTGCAGGAAACTTCTTTGAGAAGGATTCARGTTTTTTTCCTGTTTCTGCAGAAGAAATATATTTTTCCCGCTCTCTTGAGGTTACAAGCCATTCTGCTACTCACCTGCTGTGTTCTTCACCTCATACCTCTGGGAAGGTACCTCTCGACAGGATAGGACTCACGATTTCAGTTAATTTCTCCCTTGACCAGTACTGTTGCACCCCCAATTCCCAACATAAGGATCTCTTATGGATACATTAGGGAAGGGAAAATTACTGACTCCCATCTGACAGATGGAAAAACATCTGTTGGAACAGATGCAGGGCTCTATCCTCAGGGGATTCTTAAACATTAAGAAGTGCTTGGAAACTAACCCATGCCCAGCTTTTGACAGATTACTTCCAGAAACCAGCCTGYGGACTAGGATACCCTTCCACTAGGCTTTTGGCTCTGAACTGATGTCCTAAATCTGAATAGGAAAATGAAGTTAAGAGTTGGTTTGTCAGTAGATCCAGACCTCTTTCCACCTCTACTTAAATTAAAACTATGTAGTAATCCTGTTGCTAGCTTTATATCCTTATAACCTTGTATCTTCACTCTCTGTATGTCTACTAGCAGACATTTTCTTTTAGAATTGCATTGATCAAGCCATGCTCTGCATGTGCTCCTGAGGAAGTGCCACATGATTTATAAAAGAGGATGAAAGGAAAAGGCCTTACACATTATCATCCTGTCTACAAAAGGAGTGCTTCCCCACAGGTCATGTCTGATGTACCCACAAATTGGAACTTTATTGATATTAATTTTTCCTTCTCTCACCACAAATATATTGAATCCCTATAAGTGGTATGATTTGTATCCCACTGAATTTGCACTTTCTATCACCTTTCTTTTAAGGTCTTAATGTGATACCTAAGCCATAGTGGAGTTTTTCATCACAGACAATTCTGAAGCTATACTAACAGGTTTAAGACAGCTGGAGGTTAATTTGCCCTAATCATAAATAGTTGCAGTGGTTCTGCTTTCTTTGTGAGAGAGATAGTATAACCATAGACACTGGAAAACATGTCTGTTGTTTACTACAGAGTAGTCAAATCTCCAACTTGTGCAAGAGTCTCCTGGGTGATGGAGATTCAGCTGATCTTTGAGCCTCAGTTACAAATTGGGGCTGCAGCCTCCATTCCCATTATAGTTGACTTTATTCCTACTTAGCAGCATTAAATTCCTCCTCTAAGTTTTCCAGTATTCTCTTTTTCTGTGTTTTCCTCAAGTCCTTATAAAACATATTTTTAATATGATTATGGCTGGCAAATAAGWTGTGTGGGATTTATAGAGTGACATGTTTCCACATAGAGTGTGGAAAACATCTATTCTTTCTATCTATTCTTTCCCTTTATGGGGRAAAAAAAAACAAATCGATGCAGTAAGCAATATAGGGAAGGTATCCTACTTTCTAATGGAGTGAGCTGTTTTGATAGTATCTCTTGGGAAAGTATATTAAGGATTATTTAAAGGCATTGCAATTACACTAAGAATTAAAAACTAAACRTGCTGATCAGTAGTAAAACTTGCCTATCCCACTACAGAAAGGAGGAGAGACCTGGTCTCTCTAGTAGAGACCAGGTTTTATCCTTTTAGTTAAGAAAGATTTAAAAACAAACAAAAAAAAACCTAGTAATTTGAGCCATTAGTTAAGTTCCTGCCCCCATAATTATTTTCCAAAAGGCAGGAATATCTGGAGAGGGACTTGCTGGCTGGGTTCCCTTCTCAGCTTTAGAAACAAAACTATATATAGCAGGCAATTTCAAGTGCAGTCCAGGTTGGTAATTTCAACAGTTACTCTGACAACGTACACGCTATTAGTTTCTACAGGGCTGAGGGGCAGCATGTGATAACTGAGTTACTACAACAACCTTGTCTTGCCTCATCATGGAACTGCTCAAGAGCCCAGCGCTGCTGTGGGAAGATGCAGCTATGTGCCTGCACAGGCAAGGCCTTTGCAAAGGGCTTCTCACGCCTTTTTCAGAGGGTGGAGCTGGAGGATCGAGGTATGAACGAAGTATCACTCTGCCTGCTGTCCTACACAAGATCTGAAACCCAAAGGCAAGGGAACGGCGTTCACAGAGCAGCGKTTGCAGGCAGAGCGAGTTAGCAGAGCTAAAAGAGGCAAGATTAGTTATTCACAGTAGCTCAGTTTTAAGTATTTCAGTAATGCCTTGCAAGCATTTCATTAAGGGCCCACAAGAGAGGCTGCCTTCATGCAGATACTAACACTTTCAGACTAATGAAGATAAGAGTCATTGTTGTTAACTGATACCAGACCTTGCTAAAGCAAAGTTGCAAGGAGCTAGAATATTAAATCCTAGGCGCTTTTGATGCTTATCTCTACTTGTAGCATTAGCAATGCTCCTCAAAACAATTTTAGTGTAAGAGCTCTCTGCAAACTGCTGTTGGCCTAACTAAAGGCTATAAGCTCAGACTAAGTAGCTACTACTCCTCCTGGAGGGGATTTTACTCTATAGTTCTGTAGGTGTAGAAAAAAAGATCATAGACCCTGTACCTACAGCAGACTGCATTGTTCCACATGAAGTTCACTCAGTTCCTTGTGACCTTCAGGCTGTAAGGAACCACAATTTCCTCCTCCCTCACCCTAAGCAGCCACACTTACCCTTAACAASGGGCAGGTCTGCTGCACTGCTCTGCAGCCCAGGTGGAGCTCCATTTGCTGCTGCAACTTAAGAGCATTAAATAGTCATTAAATAGTATAAATGCATAATGTGGATGTGGGAAATTATCAGGTCTTGTCCAAGAATCCATACTACTATTTTAAGACTGCATTTAAACTCTTAGAAAACTTTAAAAAAGTGTTACTAGGAAGTCTGTCCATCATGCTTGGTCTTCTAAAGAGTGATAGAGATTTTATAGTTAAGAGCAGTTGGGAGTCTATTTTGGGGAAATACCTTAAGAGACTAAAGGCAGTTACACCTGCTGTTCAGGTTTTCAGGTTAACTTCTTGACCATGATGGTACATTACTAGAAMAATTCTAGACCTGGGCATCTCTGAGCAATTCCTATTTAGGATGAGGTAAGGGGAGCTAGGATGACCCAGGATCAAGCTAAATCACAGCCAGCCATCCACAGTCAGTGTACTACAGACCCTGAAACAAGTGAAAAAGAGCTGCTGAACAGCGATAGAGAGCTGACACCTACGCTGTCAAATCAATATTGACAGTTAACATGGAATTTTACATATGGTACTGAAATCAGCCAGAAGGTATGTCCATAATGAGAAGTTCCTCAAGTATGGTGTCTAGTTCCTATTAGTTAAGGCAGCTTTCTCACCAACCATAGTTTAGTTCTAAGACATAAGAGTGCTTTAATACTTAACCCACAATTACTGGAAACTAGCTCCCTTGAAGCTGAGCAACTACAGTCAACTCAAACACAAAATAGCCTGAGAAATCTTGTTTTATTAAGTTGAACCTTTTACCAAAATCCAAGTATAAACAAGATTTAGGTATAGACTGAGAAGTGCAGTTACAGAAAAACAAGAGCTTATCAGGTTGATCATCTTGATCTAGAGAAATAAGGAGGAGGACACCATTTAGAACACAAAAAGCCTTTATGTTTGAGAAGTTAACCATTTAAACAGAAGACTCTGAAGTATTTCTGCAACTACTGTTACATTGGACAGTCAAGGATACAAAACTGCTGACAGAAGCAACAGTAAAGAGCACCAAATTAAAAAATGCATGCTTCAGCACAACTGCACAGATTTCTCCTCTCAGTGAACACTTGCCCGCATAGACTAAACTCTTTCTCTAACCCTTCCATAATTACGCCTCATCCTCCTCTCCTTCCTCTTCAAATTCACCCTGCTCGTCAGCAGTGGCATCCTGGTACTGCTGGTACTCGGAGACCAGGTCGTTCATGTTGCTCTCGGCCTCCGTGAACTCCATCTCATCCATGCCCTCGCCCGTGTACCAGTGCAAGAAGGCCTTGCGGCGGAACATGGCCGTGAACTGCTCCGAGATCCTCTTGAAGAGCTCCTGGATGGCCGTGCTGTTGCCGATGAAGGTGGCCGACATCTTGAGGCCGCGCGGCGGGATGTCGCAGACGGCCGTCTTCACGTTGTTGGGGATCCACTCCACAAAGTAGCTGCTGTTCTTGTTCTGCACGTTGAGCATCTGCTCRTCCACCTCCTTCATGGACATGCGGCCCCGGAAGATGGCCGCCACCGTGAGGTAGCGCCCGTGGCGCGGGTCGCAGGCCGCCATCATGTTCTTGGAGTCAAACATCTGCTGCGTGAGCTCGGGCACCGTGAGGGCGCGGTACTGCTGGCTGCCGCGGCTCGTGAGCGGCGCGAAGCCCGGCATGAAGAAGTGCAGCCGCGGGAAAGGCACCATGTTGACGGCCAGCTTGCGCAGGTCGGCGTTGAGCTGCCCGGGGAAGCGCAGGCAGGTCGTCACGCCGCTCATGGTGGCCGACACCAGGTGGTTGAGGTCCCCGTACGTGGGCGTCGTCAGCTTCAGCGTGCGGAAGCAGATGTCGTACAGGGCCTCGTTGTCGATGCAGTACGTCTCGTCCGTGTTCTCCACCAGCTGGTGCACGGAGAGGGTGGCGTTGTAGGGCTCCACCACCGTGTCCGACACCTTGGGCGAGGGCATGACGCTGAAGGTGTTCATGATGCGGTCGGGGTACTCCTCGCGGATCTTGCTGATGAGCAGCGTGCCCATGCCCGAGCCCGTGCCGCCGCCCAGCGAGTGGGTCAGCTGGAAGCCCTGCAGGCAGTCGCAGCTCTCCGACTCCTTCCTCACCACGTCCAGCACCGAGTCCACCAGCTCCGCTCCCTCTGTGTAGTGGCCCTTGGCCCAGTTGTTGCCAGCCCCGCTCTGGCCTGCAAGGCAGAGCACAGGGCACGTGCCACCACCTCGCTGCCCTCCGCACACGAGGCATCCTGGGSTTCCCCACATCCCACCYCGTAGCATCCCATGTCCMCCACATCCCACCCCACATGGGAGCAGGGGGTACAGGGATCACGTGCCAGCTCCRAGCCGCCCCCACAGCAGGTGTCCCAGGGGACCCAGCGGGGAGCCCCAGGGCACCGTCACCTACCAAAGACAAAGTTGTCGGGTCGGAAGATCTGCCCGAAGGGGCCAGAGCGCACAGAGTCCATGGTGCCGGGCTCCAGGTCGACCAGGATGGCGCGGGGGACGTACTTGTTACCTGGGGGAGGGAAGGAGGGAGCAGCAGCCGCGTTACAGCCCTGCGGCCGCAGCCGGGGAAGGTCACAACAGCGACCGCGCTCCCGACAGAGCCGCGGCAGCTCCCGGCGGGGACGTGCTGGCTGTGTCGCACAGGCGGAGCCGCTCAGGAAACAAAGCCCTCTCGCAGGCTCTGGCCGCTCTCGCTCAGGGCCGTGCCAGCCACAGCGAGGTGGCCCCTCTGCCAGACACGCCTGGCAGGCTGGGGGCAGCAGCACCTACCCGCAGCCTCATTGTAGTAGACGTTGATCCTCTCGAGCTGCAGGTCGCTGTCCCCGTGGTAGGTGCCCGTGGGGTCGATGCCGTGCTCGTCGCTGATCACCTCCCAGAACTGCA